>NW_021637635.1:0-492448 GCF_004799145.2 Neltuma alba | reverse complement strand
AGGCAAGTAGGAAAAGGCATGCAGCAGATCTAGTTAAGTAAAATCCACAGACCAGTTAGTCAGGGCAAAAAAAATCGTGCCAAAAAATTTATCTCACGATGCAGTGTCAAAACAACAAACCATCTTGGGTAACAAGCGGGTGGTAATCTGAAGCACTTAGATTTATGAACCAATCCCAATCACCTCCATTCTTCAACAAGATGGCCGCCGCGTGAAGGGTGTTTGAAAACCATCGTGGGGCCCTCGATATGTGACCAGATTGGCCTTTGTAATCATGTCCACATTCCCAAACTTCTGGAAGAGAGGATGATCTTTGACGAACTTATGTAGATCCAAACGCTCCTCCGCCGAAGATTCACGGTCCAAGTGAACGAGATAACGATTGTGGGGATGGTAGAGTGCTAAAAGTGTGCGCTTGAGCGCGTTGCCATCACCATTGGAACCAGATATGAAATAAGCGAGACGCGGTGGTGGAGGAAGAGACGAAACAGGTATTGGGATGCAGCTTGGATTCCACAAAAAACGGAGTTGGAAGCGGTCAGAGAACGGTAAAAGGGAAGGAGATGCGTGCCAGCGGGAGAGGTGAGAGTCGCAAGGCAGAGAACAAAGAGAAAGAGTACAGACCCAATGACGAAAGGGAAAATCCACCTGCGCTCGAATGCGTGGTGGTGCCTGAGATGCATGTAATAGCTCTTTAATTTCTTCATGTTCGGAGGGAATGAAGAAGAAAGAATATATATTAGGGAGGAACAGAGATTTAAGCGAAGCTGAAATCAGGGAAGACAAAAGAGGAAAACAAGTTGCAGCTAGCTAGAACTGATAAATAAAACGATGACCGTACAAAAACAAGAACAAACGACATCAATGAAGTCTGTTTACCTCCTCTTCATCTCTTGCTCCAGCGACCTGCGTCCCTCTCACTCTCTGTCATCTAACCCTCACCCCTCGTAAATGGGCGACCACTCCGTTTCAGAACTTCAGGTTAAATGCACTCAGCTATTATGTGCAGCCCAGTTTCCTTAATTTTCATCATCATCTCTAATCCCTATTTGATCTAATTATAAATGCCTGTCCTGACAATCTATCAACAAATCGTGAATCTGCTAGTCAAAAAAAAAAAAAAAAACAAACAAACAAAGCAAAACAAATCGTGAATCTGGCAAAAAAATAAAAAAAAATCAGCAAATCGTGAAGTTTTTATGAAAAGATTCTTTCTTAGCTTTGTAGTTCTAGAAGGGCCATATTCTCTGAACAATATATCTCGGGACATTTAACATTTTTTTGGCAAAAAAAAAACTACTGTATTTAAAAAGTAATGGAATTCAATTAGGTTCCAGAAATGAGTTGACGCAATGGAACTGGCTTTCAAGATTAGCATTGACGTGGTTGTAAAAAAATGACAAGAAAGATAAGAATAACATGTCAAGAAAACGATGATGATCCTTTTAGCACTTAAATTAAGTTCGCTAATTTTCAATTACCAATAAGTAAGCCATTTTCGGTCAAAAATAATATTATAAACCATGGATTGGGGGGGGGGGGGGAGCAACTGTGGCTAGCGAATGGATGGGTCGCGGGTCATGGGTGCCTCTCCCAATTCCGGGATTATTTTAAATATTCATAAATTTCATGGCTCCTTATCTTTCGCAGTTCCATTTCAGGCATCATTACGGATGTTTTTGCAATAAAATAGAAATGTTTTTATCTCGCATCATATGTGTTAAATCTAAGATATGCAATATGAACAAAGTTATACTTAGTAGATATTCGATTCTAATTATAAGAGCCAATTACTAATTTGAGGTTATTAAAGAAATTGGTTAAGTTAGTTATTTGTAATAAAAGATATTGTCTTTCCTAAAATATTCTTGCTAATCATGTGTGTTGGCTAGAGTTGCATTATTAGAAGGACTACTTTGAAAAAAAATACATAAATATTAGAGACAAAATGGATTGGGATTTTATATTTAGAACCAAAAAAAAATCAAATAAATGTTTTATATTAAAGAACCAGGTAGTATATTACATTTGATTGTTGGCAAAAAAAAAGAAGGGAAAACCATATTGAAGGTACCTATACTTTCTCTCAATTTTTAATCTGGTACCTATGTGTTTTTTTCCTTTAATTAAACATTTAATTTATCTTTTTAGCAACACTAGCTCTTATAACTTGTTCTATTGATATTTTTAGTCTCTACATGAGGATTAATGATGTTAATAGAGGGAAAATAAAGCTTTAGTTAAGAACAAAAAACACATAGGTACCAAATTAAAAATTAAAAAAAAATATAGGTACCTCCAATATAGTTTTCCCAAAAAAAAAAAAGATCCATTGCTCTATTGAACGCGATCGTTCACTGAGAATTATTAAAAGCCTACTAGATACACTAATGATGATTTGGTTGCTTATGTACTTTTAGTCGCACAAGGTATTTCTAAAGGTGTTGAGCCTTTAGTCATTTGGGAACTATTTCTTATGCCGGTTCACCTAAATGGCTAATAGCAATCCATGAAGAGATTGGAAGTATCCATAAAAATGGTAATTGGGATCTACGTGGCTTCCTAAAAACAAGCAAGCTTTAGACTGCAAATGGGCATCCAAAAAGAAAGAGGATACCAACAAATGAACGAAAAATAGTGGAAGGGTATCATATGTTAACTCAAAGCCTTTAAGGTTTAAGATTATGAGTTATTCTGCTTTATTACATTACTCATTTAAATTCAATTTGATCCTGTGTAGGACTTTTCATATCAAAACTCAAAGTTACTCGCATAAAAGAGGTCATGTTTCTTTAAAACAATTAGCTTGGCCCCGCAACGTAGGGAGGGAAGCATTCATTTCCAATCTAATACTTAATTATGTCAAATATTAAATATCAGAGGAAATATATTAAAACGAGAGAGATCAAAGAAAGAGAGTGTTATGTTTAAGGAGGGACGAAATAAAATAAATTTTCCTTAATATCCTCTTCGACCCTTTTTAAAATCGAGACACCCATGACTTGGTATTATTTTTCTTCTCATCCTTTTTTTAATTGGGAACTTTGATTAAATTTATGCCTTTTCTCTTATCTTTATTTCACACTCTCGTATCACATCACGCATGTCTTCCAGTGTGATGCATGGGGAGCTTGTAAATATGAGGTTATTTTATCTTAATATTTTGTTAGAACTTGATTTATTATTAACTACTTATTATTATTGTTTGTAACCAGTTAATAATACTAATAATTGTTGGCAAAAAATAATTAATTAATAATCTAATTCCTAAAATTATCCCCATTCAAATTATGATAATATCTAGAGAGCATGCGTAATATCAAATGTTTATAAAATAAAAAATCATGGAATGTTTTTAGATTTACATGTAAAATCTTAATGAAATTCTAGTTGTAGGTCCGAAAATTCCCAGCTTGTTATGTTAAAATTTAGTATAGATATATTTATTATACGTTGAACTAAAAGTTATATTCATCAAAATATAAGCATAAACTCTAACCAAATTTATTTAACTACCAGTTACATTAATCATACTATTTAGATTATCGCCATGCTAATCTATCACACCACAACTTTAATTCCTTTCTAATTTTCGTGGGACAACATGCTTACACTTTAAGTTTTTATTGATTTGCCCAAGATAATTGGGATTTATCACGTTCACATAACAAAGCAATACAATTAATTGGAAATAGGTAAAACTATGCAATATTTGGAGTAATAACTACGACGAGTTAATGAGTATCCATTTCCTCTAAGAGAGAGGAAATGACAGCAACAAGATAAAGGGTGTGTTTGGCAAATAGCTAAAATTTATGGTTTTGGATTCAAAACTATAGTTTCAGAAAAAATAAATATATTTGCTTTTGGTTCAAATTAAAAAGTATGATTGTACCTGTCAGGATATCCCAGTAGTAATATGACTTTAAACACCCATCAATTATTTTTTATAAATGTATTTAATCTTATAATTTATAAATATATATACACATATTAATTATTTATTAATTTAGTTATCTTATAGATTATTAATTATGTTGGTAAAAAATATATTATTAATAATTTTTTTCAAATTAAAAATATATAAAATATATCTTTTATGTAATTATTATATTATTTATATTCTTTTTAGTAATATGTACATATAAAAAGTACTTCTGATAACAACTATCTAAGCACTCTCGTTTTATCAGAATCACTTTTTTATAAAATTTATTTTTCAGAAACTATTCTCTAAACTATGATTTGATTTTATTTAAATATCTCTAAAGAAAAGATTACTTTTTGTTTTATTGACCTAAAAAGAGGAAACATGAAAAAGTCCTTTCAGTTTGCAGCGCCATCAACTTTTGCCCTGTTTTGACATAGGGCTTCCTGAAATAGGGGTTAATAATGAATTGACATTGATTGAATTACAACCTCCATGGCTAACCTACCAATCTACCATTCCCGCGCAAATATCTTACAATCCACTGTATCTATTTAGACTTGTCTTCCTCGCGAAACTAGAGGAAAATAGAAACAAATAACTGCCTGGTAACTACGTCCCAACTCCCACGTATATACTGCCTAAGTTTTAATACTCTTCCAGACTTAAATATAATATCTTTATATATTAGTATAAAAATTTTATATTTAAAAATAAAAGAGTACTATTTATATTTAATATAAAGTTCCGTTGACTGATTTGAAAAAATTAAAATAAATAAATAACAGTATTTGTAGTTATTTTTTTTCTATAATTAATTTGTCTGGTTTATAAAATAATATATAATGTAATGATATATATAAATATTTTAGACAAATTATATAATATAGGTTATAATTAAGTAATTTTTTTTTTACTTTCTCATATTAATTAACTGTGTATCACATTAAAAACTGAAGGTACTTTTTTTTCCCCTTTAACATCAGTACAATTTAAACCCACCTTCATCTTGTCTGGTGTCTCGCTCTCACCCGTTTCTAGTTACCTAAACTGACTTTAATAAGGAACTAATTTTATTTTAATACTCCACTCCCCCTAAAATAATACATAATTTTGTTAGTTGTTGTTTGCCTATATAGTATGTAGCTCAGAATTTTATGATGTTTTTTAAACAATATTTTTAAAAATGCCACTATTTAACTAGTGACGGATTTTAAAAAAATACACATTATTATTCAGAAACAAACAAGCTTTTTGATTTATATAATATTGACAGCCATATATCATGTTTGTAGAAGGTGAAATATCTTGAATAATTTTTGAAGGTGTACGAGCAAATCCATGTGCTTCAAACGAGGATGGGGCAAGAGTGATAATAAATTAATACTCCTCCGATCCTTAATATAGGACCCATTTAACTAATTTGATTAGATTAAGGAAGTTAGGTAAGTTAGTTAATTATAAGAAATATGACACGTTTTTTTTAAAATACCATAATCATCTTTCTTAATACCCCATCTTCCTCTTCTACTTGATTATGGTCGATGGAGTATTCATAGGGGTAATTTAGAGAAAATTGATAAATATGACAAATGGGTCCTTATATTTAGGACTAAAACCAACTTAAGAATTGGGTCCTATATTAAGGATCGGAAGAGTAGCATATAAAAAAAAATAACTTTTCCCAATTTCTCTTATATATTTATTTCATAGAGTACAAAATTACTCAAAATAAGTTAAGTTTGACAACAACAAAAATCAAGAGACCAATCCCTCAAATACTATCCTTAATCCTCCTACAAATGTCATCAACTCACCGAAGCCCTTGGGTAAATGTCTGTGCCAACATCCAAAACAGATTCTCAGACCAAAACCAAAAAAAAAAAAAAAATCCAACAGATTCCAACTG
This sequence comes from Neltuma alba, assembly GCF_004799145.2. Taxonomy (NCBI): domain Eukaryota; kingdom Viridiplantae; phylum Streptophyta; class Magnoliopsida; order Fabales; family Fabaceae; genus Neltuma; species Neltuma alba. The sequence continues at coordinate 486,611 of NW_021637635.1, read as the reverse complement.
AAGTCCTTCTTCTTCTCTTCACATTTGACTCCAACAGGCTAATAGTCGACAGAATATGAAAGTAATGCCAACATTGAAACCTGGGACGGATCTAAAAGGTAATCATCCATATGGGGACAAAATGGGAACCTACGTGGAAAAAAGGGATTAATTTTTTAAAAGAAAATTTTGTAATTCAGGGTACATTAATTGGGGTGCTTAATTTCATATCATCACTATATTCGACTACAGTAAACGGAAGTGTCGGGCGAAGATGTTTGTTAGGTGAGTCTATGTATGTGCTCCGATAGTTAATTAATCAGGGATCAAGTTTAATACCAATAATTAGGCAATATTCAAGGCAGGGATTTCGTTAAAAACACAGTCATTGAACGTTGACTCCACATTATTATGGCTTTCGGGTCAAATGTACAAAAGTAAGGAACAAATTAATTAGGCTCAATACCCCACTAATTCAGCTGTGTGCATGTGATTTGTAACTTCAAATGTGCTGGCCCTTTATTATAATTTTATAATTTTCATTGTTAATCGTCACCTCTACGTCAATTATTGAGCTTGAGACGATACAGCGGACCACTCTTTAATTATTGCTTACGATATGTGGGGAAGGTAGGGTGTTGGTTTTAATTAAAGACCTCTCGGCAGTTATTTGCAGTCTCCATCCACTATACAAATACACAAAGTGCTTTTCGGTTCACGTGTCCACGTGTACCGCCACATCACGATAATGGGATTCAGGGTGGCTTCTTAATAAGGCCCAATTTACATATATTAATTATTTTCCTACCAATGATTCTCCGAGGCCTTATGAATCACCGGCAAGCTCCGAATAGGTTAGTGGGCTCACGCGTGGGCCTAACACCGGCGATGTGGAGGGTGCTCATAATGTCAGTGAACAAATTGTTCCATACCAATGAAAATTTGGTCCAATAAAAGAGTTAATCTTTCAAATCTCTATTGAGAGAGATACTTATATTTAGAGTCTGATATATCTTGAATAGGATAAAAAATATTGAGAACAGTGGAAGGCCCAAACAAAAGTATGACACAAGTACTAACATATGCTTTTTGAGTTTGGAGACATGCACTAATATTGGTGAGCTCCCGAAATTCGATTCACCTAAACTTTTTGATTAAAAAAAATGTATGACAAAGATAAATCTATTCAGGACTTTAAAGGAGAGTTCTCATCAGGAAACTTTTTAAATTAAATAAAATAAGATATCACTAGTTGATCAAGATTCAGTGTGATGGATATAGTCCTTGCAACACATGACAAAGTATCTAGTTTGATACACTGCATTCAGTTTGATAATATAAATTAATGCAATATTACTCCGTCTTTTATTATAAGATCATTTTAATTAAATTGCACAGTTTAAGAAAACAATTAAAATCAGTTAAAAGCAATTAATACATAGCAAATGCAGTTTTTTTCCAAATATACCCCTATATATAACTAGATAAATGTGAGAGAGTAATAGTGAGATAAATAAAAAAAAATATATTAAATATATTAAATTAGGGATAAAATAGGTAATACTGTATTAAATGTTCAAACAAACTCAAATAGGATTTTATAAAAAGGAACAAATCTATTCAAAAAATTAGATCTTATAGTAAGGAACGGAGGGAGTATCTTACTAATTTATTGCTTATTTAATATAATTAATGTATTGTAGCAGCTTATACATTAAATGACGTATAAGTGTATAACCGTTGGCAAAAAGGAAAAAAAAGGAGACGCGTAACAAAATGAGATTAGGCACTGGAATCACTCAGTGCGAAAAAAGAGAAGGAAGATGTTGGAATCATTCGAATTTTGATATACAAATCTTACCTATAATGTACATATTTGAATTCGATCTACTCACAAGGATGCCTTCAACATTATAGAACACCTTCAGAGATCCTTATAAATGATCTACCAACAAGGTCCTCACAATAACAACAAAAACCTTTAGGAAAGCCCCTCTGCCATGCTTGCTTTTATTCTCATTCTCATTCTCATTTTATTCCTGCTACGTTGGCTTGGATGATTTTTTTTTTTGGGATGAAATGGTTGGATGAAAATGCACGGCCTTTAATTTAGATATATTGATTCCTATCACGATGAAAGAATAATTAAAATAAAATAACGTCGCTTAAGGTTACATCTTCTTTGAATTTTTGATCGAATTGACACACAACATAAAATAAAATAACAACAAGTATCTTAATTAAACTAAAAAGACTATACATATAAATTCGTTTGAATGTTTCAAAACCTCACAATGATAGTACCATGCTGTCATCTTATTGATATAGAAAAAAATAATTGTTGCCTTACATCCTCCGGAGGTGCAGGTCAAGCTCAAGCAATGTTTCATGTTTGGAAGATGAAATATGCAGTCATGGTGAGCTGATGCAATGAAAAAAATAAAACAAAGTGATGATAAGAGATTCATGATATGTCTGGGTACACTTGACTCATATCAAAACCCAAAAACACTATAAATGTAACTACATAGTGATCAATCTGTGAACATATCTCTGAATCTACGAGTACGTGAATAAGTGATTAATTAAAAATCAATACAATTCATCGTACCACGCCTTACTCTGACGACACCAATAATCTTGTTATCATCCTTTTACACTCGTCAAACCCAAGTATGCTGCTGCACTTTTGAGTTCATTCCTCGAACCACGCTCAATATGACACTTCCCTTCTCTCAATGATGGCTCCTTACTGTTCAATAACATTAATATATATTTAACAACATTCACATACGTGTCTTTACGAGCATGAAGGAACAAAATTAAAAAAAGAGATAGCAGTTACTCACCTTGACTCACATAGATCTTCTTCTCTGTATTCGATAAACAGTTGTTTGTCATCAGCCATTACATTATAAGGATTAAGATCACCATATTCAACTGTGTCCATTTCTGATTGATTAACTATAAAATTAGAGGACTGTGCAGCCATGGAACTGAAGGATTGTTGAAGACCAAAGACTTCGTTTCCACCGCCACTGTCATCAAACATAACAACTTGATTGTTATTGTTATTATATTGCAAGTGGTTCGACATTGACAACGTATCTGTACTAGCAGGCATATATTCCAATGGCGTAGAAGGAGAAATTTGATAATGAAATTGTTCTTTGTAAACGGCAAGTCTCGTTTTCAAATAACGTAGTTCCTCCATGGCGGCGAGTATCTGATTATTATAGCTCCATATGACTCCTAAACAGCCCAGAACCGAAACTGTTCTCGCATATCAGATTCAAAGATAATAGATTTCATGGCTTCGTCCCTCTGTCTTGGCTCTACCAGTTCCAGGATTTTCTTGATGTTGGCGACTCCAAACAAACGGTGAGCATTGCTGAATTTTTTAGGTTGATCTGAAGGGAAATAAGGAGCGAGAGGGCACTCTTTTGAGCATCTTCTTCTCTGAAACTTGCACGCAGCGCAGGCCTTGTTTGAGCCTCCCTTAATTGTCATCATAAGCCAGATAGTAATACATAGCCACCCGTCAAAGATCAGATTCTGGAAGATTTTCAAGTATGGAACTGATACCATTCAGCAACACTGAATCTGATGCAACCGGGAGCTCTGCTCCAGTATGTTCTAATTGGGATCCACGACTAAGTAAAACATTATACCTATTCAAAAGGAGATTTTTTTTTAATTTTTTATTGAAGAAAATAATTTTCAGGAATTAATATCCCATAATATATCAGAATAAAATTTTACTTTACTGTATATTTATTTTTCATTCTTCTTTTTTTATTTAGAAAATCATTTTGATTGTGACCCATTCAATTGTGCAAATATTTGTATTATATATGAATATTACGGATATGACGTTTTATAAATATGTGAATAAGGAGCACTAATTTTTATATGAATTTATATTTTATCCTGATATTTTTTTCAATTGCATGAAATTCAAAATCAATTTTATATTGAATTCAATAAAACCAAATAAATTAATTTAAATATAATTTGATTGATTGTTATTAATTTAGAATGTTAGTTGTAACAAATTTAGGATGCTGTTTTTAATATCTGAAAAGATTTTTTATAGATATAATGAAAGATGGTTGATATTTACAAATCTAGATATTGCTGATTTTATTCCAGTAACTTCCTAATACACGTATTACTAATTGCCACTTTTCTAATTTAAAAGTTTAACACTAAATCTTATTTCATATATATATATATATATAAAATAATTATGTGTATTTATTTACAATTGAATGTATCTGAAATGCAGATGTATTATTGTTAGTTTTGTGAGTAGTTACTACTTTTTTTTTTGGCCAAATAGTAGTTACTACTTACTTGAAGGCAAATAGGCAGTCAATAAAGACTTCCATACACGTAATTAGAGAGTTTATTCAAGGGTGGGGTTTAAGATGAATTTTTTACTTTCTCTGCGCTGTGAGTTTTGAAATATTTAATATTTTTTTACAAACGTGGGAACTGAACTTTTTTTTTTTGCTAGAAAAAGAAGTGAAAACATTTTAAAAAATTCATTAATTAAAAAAGAAAAAATTAATCTGGAGGTCCTCATAGTTTCACTCAGTTTTGGATTAGGTCCTTGAATTTTTTTTTCTTTTTTATTGAGTCCTTTAACTTTTTAATGTTATATTTATTAATCCTTCTATTAAATAAAATAAATACCGTTAGAAATCTGCAATTAACGGCTAAAACATTCATCTCCTTTTCTCTCTTTCGGCCATAACCCAGACCATGCTCTCATCCCTCTTTTGCTCATTCCTCGACACATTTCTCTTCTTTGTTATTCTCCTGACATCACCATTCCTTCTCACCTCTTCATAACACCTTCCTCAAGGCACCATAAAAATAAAGTACTCTTCTAGTCATAAATATAATACTCTTATATCGGTATTAAATACGAGACTCTTATACTAGTTATGTTTAGGACTGAAAGAGTACTATATATAATGGTGAGGTAGGGAGAATGGTGGGAAATAAAAAGATGCTAATGGGACATGGTTTGGGAGAGCAAAAGAGAAGAATGTTTCAGGCATCAGCTGCAGAATGGTGTTTATTTTATTTAATAAAAAGACTGATAAATATAACATCAAAGAGTTAAACGACTTGATAAGAAGAAGAAAAAAAAAAGCTCAATGATTTAATTTAAAATTGGGTGAAACTATAAGGATCTCGAGATTAACTTTTCTATTAAAAAAAATGAAAGAGTGATTTATATATATTTAATATAATGATGATGATCGGATCGTGGATTCATTTTATATTTATAGTAATTAAAACTTTAAAAGCTAAAATGGTTAGTTTCCGTCAAAACTGATCGATAAATTCTGTTAGTCTGGTGCACCAGAAATGAATGACGTGTTGTGGAAGAAGTTATGCGGTTGTGTCGTGGGCTTCTAGATCATGGCACTTCTTTCTCGCCAGTCGACACGACTTGCTTTTGCTCTTGGTATTTTTCGCATTGCATTTAGTTTGCTGGAGGATAGAGTTCTCTAAACTATAACTTCATTTATTAAGAAATTCAACTAAAAATAATCTTTCTTAGCCGAAAAGATACTTCGAATAAAAATAAGAATGAAAAGAATATCTATTAGATCTCTATTTCTGAAATTTCAACTTTAGTCCTATTGAAGGGGAGTTAAAGAGACGATGAGCGAGATTCAGAGAGGATGAAGCCAGGTAAGAATAGACAGATACTAAATGTAAACACATATTCCTCTAATCCTATTTATAAAACAAAGAGAGAACACATTTTTTAATCCTATATATAGGGTATTGAAAGAATTTTTTTTGTATGAATATACAATTTACTGTTTATTTATTATTGTGTTGATTCTGTTTATATGAAATATAATATATATCAAATAGGGATAAAATTGAAAAGTTGTTAAATTTTAAATGAAAGTTAATGAAGTTTAAGGTATTTCTTGGTCTGTGTGAAACATGTTGGAAGTGACTTATAAATAAGACCAGAAGAGTATTTATATTTATAAATATCTTCAGTCGTTGTCTACCAAACTACCACTACCGTCTCCTGCGTAAATGTACAACTAATCCATTTAAATCTGGAATGATGAAACTTTCTGAGCTGAGTTTCCTAAGTTCAGTTTTGTCACCTTCATAATTCTAAAAACGACACGAGTTATTCAAGAAGTCCATACCGTGATGTTACCCAAAAAAAAAAAACCGTAACATGAGAAAAAAATGAGTTATTTGCATGGCAAGAGTGGCAAGTTACAACAAATTAGGAAGTATTTACGAGCCTCACGTTTCATGTCGCAATAGGCAGAGCTGGCTACCACTTTCATGGGATAACAACCTCAACGTAAAACTCCCGAACTCCCAAATCCCTTTATATTAGCATTTGTTCCATCCATTATTTCCACCAAACTTCTGGCTATATTTTCTCCTCCCATTTTTTCCTTCGGTCTCTTTTGCTTCATTTCGATTCTAACATCACCTTCTTCCTAAAAAAATTCTGTCTGTTGCTAGCAATTCACATTTTTTAATTCTTTTAAATTAAATTTATCCCATTCTCTCTGATCCGGTTCGTTCAGGGTGAAATGGAGATCTTCCAAAGGGCCCATGTGGTGCGTTTGAGGAGCCACCATGACAAATACCTGATTGCCGACGACGACGAAGAAACAGTTCGTCAAGATCGGAATGGGTGCTACAAGAACGCGAAGTGGAACGTGGAGATCATCGAGAATTCCCATTGCTTACGTTTCAAGAGCTGTTACGGAAAATACTTAACCGCCTCCAATTTGCCATTCATATTTGGATCTGGAGGCAAGAAAGTGCTCCAAACTCTGCCCAGAAGATTAGATTCCTCCCTCGAATGGGAACCCTCAGAGAGGGTGTTCAGGTGAGACTCAAGACCCGTTATGGCCAATTCCTGCGCGCCAATGGAGGACTGCCTCCGTGGAGGAACTCCGTCACCCACGACATCCCTTACAGAAACACCACACAGGACTGGATTCTCTGGGACGTCGATGTCGTAGAGATTCGTCCACAACAAGTTCAGCAGCCTCCCAAACAGCGACCCCGTCCCAAGCCTATCGCCACGCCACATCGTTCCGTGAATCCGGCCACAACCGAATCTTCTGCTTCAGCGTCTGTTTCCGGTGGTGACAGCTTTTCCAAAATTGAGCTCAGGTCTCCAAAAAGAATGGAGGTTTGTTTCTTTCTTCGAAATAAATGCCTTCGTTCATGTGAAACAATCGATTGGGAGTTTTGAGGAGGAGAAAATTAAAGGAAAAAAAAAACTGTTACTTGTCCCGTGCAGGTGAAAGAATTGGAGGAATACGCGCTATCGCCAAAGAAAGAAGGGAGGACAATATTTTACGAAGTGGGGGATGAGAACGGGGATGTTGAGCCTGGAAAGGAGAAGTTCTTCACGTTCAAGGGAAGTTCCGTGAATGAGCTGAAGGAAAAGCTGAAGGAAGAAACAGGGCAAGATGATATTCTTGTGTGTTCCCGGAATCCTTTGAACGGGAAGCTATATCCCCTTCGCTTACACCTACCACCCCACAATTCTGACATGCATGTCATCATCGTCCCTTCCACATTCCAAGGTGAGGTCCTTCGTGTCTCATTTCCCCCCCCCCCCAACAATCTCAGGTTTAGCTATCCTTTAATTTTCAGAGAAATTGAATCCATTCCTAAACGATGAGAGATTGTTGCTTAAGTCAATGGGCTTTCTAGCAGAGCGCACACACACACGTATATATTGCCTCTTGATTCCTTCATCATTCTGAATTTGAAAGTTTGCAATTTTACTTGTACGTTGTTTGATTATGTTCTAACATCGATTGCCTTGTTTTAGCGTAAGAGCAGTAGTCAGCCCAAGGATGGCAGGAGGTTAATATCAGAAGTTCTACTATAGGAGTCCACAGCTCATTCAGAAGTTAAATGTGACATGTGCCAGATGAAAAACTGCAAGGCAAACTAACCAGACATTCAAATCACAGAGCAACCAGACAATTCAATCAGCTCTAAATTTAAATTGCTTTTCAAGTTGGTGCAGGGCTAAGCCATCTGAGATGTAATGCAGAGTGATGTATTTTAAGTATTTATTTTTCTTCTCAAATTCTGTACTTCAGAAAGAAAAACAAAAAATTCTATGGAGTTTTCCCATGTGCTAATTTTTACTACTCATTTTATTCCACAACGATCGTTCGTAGTAAGTGAAATTGTTGCCACAAGCGATGTTACCCGTGCTTACCACTTGGCAGACGATGAAAAGAGAAAAGCTTACTTGTGCGATATGATGTTCTTGATCAAATCTAGCGTGTAAGATGCATGTCTCTCTGATGTAGATTCTGTTACCAACTCGATTGATTCAAGACATGTCTTCGAACTGATGGGAAACAAATAACGAGCGTGTGATACAATTTACAAGAGATAAAATGCCTTTAAATTTCTAAAATTGTAAACAACAGACAATATCCTGAAAAGGAAAAAAGGCATCTACGGTAAGCATCAAGTTGGAACCAATTCCACCTATATAGAGTAACAAAGTTTACGTAATGCTAACAATCTGACGTAAGCATCTAGTTGGACCAACCAGTGAAGCGAGTATAAGGAGCTTGTGAGGGAGCGGATCCTCTGCGTAGACGACCATGCAGGACACCGCCCCCATAAAAAGACGGGGGGCCGATGTCCTACATGATCTTCTTCTGGAGTCGAAGGAAGCTGCTGGCGCACATGATTATTTCTTTTAATAAAAGGAAAGTTACATGATTGTCGTCATACTTTTATCTGACTGTAAAAGTAAAAGGCTCGTTGACAGCAAGCTCAGCAAGATCAAGATTGTTATGAATTCGCGGTCAGGCAAGTGGATTTGTGGCCATACTTCTTATCAAATTAAGTATGCTTCCATGTTCAGGGATGAGGGCCAAGAAAAAGCGCTTTCTTCTGTACCACCAAGCAACTGTAATATACATGTTCAGGGGAAGATGGATTCATGAGTATATAATGGCTGCCCATGAAAAAGTGCTCCCTTTTAGGCATTCTCTCAGACACTTCCACGGCCATGTCTATGCATCCGCATTTTGCTTACATATCGACAAGAGGTGTCCCAACGTGTACACCAGATTGCAATGACCATTGAATCTACCTTCCCTGAGATAGAGCTCCAATCTGACCATAAGCCGTTAGCTCGCTAGGTACACAAAAATGTATCATCAGGCTCAACTCTAGCAATCATGATATTATTTCGGATCCTAATCATAAGACCTTATTTATAGTTTACAAATGAGATCTTATAATTAGAACTGGAGGTATTATTTCGGAATGGAATTAAAGCCTTAGCACAAGTAGCCAAGCTTCTCTTAACACGTGGATTCATAAGAACATGTTGAATCATAAAACGTATAGATTGGATATTATTGAATGTTAATTTTTTTTGTCATTTAAAACTATGAATTTCTAAAAATAAAATTATTTCATAATCAATATAAAATACACTATATACTCATTATACTTTTGTCCAATTAAATCAAAATAAATAGATTTTAAAGTATTAATGATATTAATAACCAAAATTTTTTATAGAATAAGAAAATATTAAAAAAAATTCACATCTCTTGATTTTATTGGAAACAATTACTCTAAATATATAAAACTAAGTACTGCTTCCGGTCCTAATTATAAGTGTTAGTTGATTAATTTAAGGAGATTAAAAAATAAATTGAGTTAATTATTTGTTTTAAATAGGTATTTTTTTTTAAAATATCATTATTAATCAAGTGTATTGATAACTCTTATTATCTTCACTCATCGTTACAGTTTTTAAAAATTCTCCCGCACCCTGACAGATAAATGCGGAAACTTTCGCGGACCTTTCCCGCTGGGAGAAGACGCCATTGCAGGTTTGCAACGCAAGCACCGTTTGTTCAGGTTTTGGATAAGCAAAGAGCATGGCTACTGACTCAATCCGCCTCGTCATCTCTTCAGGGTTTTCCTCCTTTATTCCAATTAACGGTTGGAAACGCGGCGGGCTTGCCTTAGGCCTCTGGAAAAGGAAGTTTTCTGAGCACATCATTTGCAAAAGTGAAACTAAAAGGGTACTTTTACTCTTCATTCTCAGGCATTGCTTTTCTTCCTACCTTTTCTTTGCAACCACGATATATTTGATTGGTATTCTTTGCTAATAGTCAAGCGAAGAGCTATTGGTGGTGGTTGGGGGCGGAGCAGCTGGGGTTTATGGAGCAATTCAGGCAAAGACGGTGGCCCCCAATCTCAACGTGGTAATTATTGAGAAAGGAAAGCCTCTTTCCAAGGTATGTGATTTTTCTTTTTTCATTTGCGCTGATTGGGTAAGTCTCAAAAAGACGGTATATTTTGCACTTTTCTCATTAATGTTTTTTCGTATGGTATTTTTGGCAGGTAAAGGTTTCTGGGGGAGGCCGGTGTAATGTGACTAATGGGCATTGTGCTGACAATATGGTAATTTTAATCATGAACTTTTCTTGAGTATGCGACCTATATCTATGGAAGACATGTTTTGGACAACTATGATTACTTTAATCTAAACGAAACTGTCAAAATTGGTAGGAAATTTTGGTAGTTTGCATTTTAGTGTTATGGCATTCTCTGAATCCCAATCCTTTGTAGTGATAATTTATTTGGAGGTCAGACCAATTAACTTTTTTCTGGCTAATTTAATATCAAAAACCAACATTGAATTGGAAATATTATCTACTGCATATATCGGAATTGATTTATTACTTTGCTTTGGGGGATTAAAATGTTTTATTCACCAGTGTTATCTCTGTTATTTTGAGTCATAATAATGGGTTCTGTTTTACCTGCTTCAAATAAGCATATTAGGCCTCATCATACTGGTCAGATGAAGTTTGGAATGTTGACTAGCTTGTAGATTTTGGCAGAAAACTATCCGAGGGGTCATAAAGAATTTAGAGGATCGTTCTTTAATTTGCATGGCCCAGTGGATACCATGTCTTGGTTTTCCTCTCATGGGGTGGAATTGAAGGTAATTCTTGATACATTAGATTGTCACTTGTTTCTAAATCTATAAATATCTGATTCGTATTTAATTGCCTGTAGATTGAGGGCGATGGCAGGGTCTTTCCTGTCAGCAACAGTTCTTCTTCAATAATTGACTGTCTCATGTCTCAAGTGAAGCAAAAGGGAGGTACGTTGCCTTGGTAGTTTTTGCATTCTGTGGAGTTCTCTTCCTTGTATGTCGTCAGTCATTCGTATCTAACGTAAGCCGTTATTCGCTGTGATTTACTTTTTCTACCTTAATTTTAGCATTTATTTGTATTGCCCGTTTCATAAATCCTGAATAGATAATCTTTTCTTAGGGAATAATTTGTGATCGTGTTGACAATTCTGGACTGTATTTTCTGCAATTGGTATCATAATGTAATTCGTGAATAACTGATTAGAATTCTTCTCCCCGTTTTCCTATTTCTATCTTGGTTTTACATATTCCTGATGCAATGGTGTATTATCAACGCTGAATTTTGTATATTTGATCAGTTAGTATGCAGACCAGAAAAGCTGTAAACTCAGTGTCTGTTGCTAACAGTGGCAAATTCGTTCTCAGTGTTCAGCAGCAGTTAGCCAATAATGCTGAACGAGTTGAAGCAGATTATCTATTGATAGCTAGTGGTTGTAGCAAGCAGGTTGTGATAAATATATGATTTATTTGAGCGTCATGCATTTCAAACATATTTTAAATGAAAATTTCTGTGTCAGGGTTACACTCTTGCATCTCAGCTTGGTCATACAATCATAGATCCAGTACCAAGCTTGTTTACTTTCAAAATAGAAGATCCACAATTGACAGAGTTATCTGGGGTAAAGTATTAAGTGAAGTTGTTGCCTTCGAGTTCTTTTACTTTGTTAATAAAGTTCTCTTCAGGAACATACATGATCTAAGTATATGGTTTCTGTTAATAAGCGTTGTACTTGCCATTCGTTAATTAGAATGTGACTTTGAGATTTTCTTTTAGAGGCATCTATCCAGTTACATTTTGGGTTTTGACTTTTTTCCCCCCAATGCTTAGACTATTCAGCTATTACATTCTGATGGTCCTTTCCGATCAAATCACCAGTCTACCCTGTATCAATGAAAGAAGTTGCAGAAGAATGATTTTCCAATTAGTATTTGGTAGCATATGTTTTATTCTTAATTCCAAGGGTTAATGTTTTGAATATTATTATTGTGTATTTGATCCTTTGGTGCAATATCCATAATGAAGATATTGAGGTTCTCTTTATCTGGAAAACCAAGACTTTTCTTCTGGTCATTTTACTATCATATCATCATGTCGAGGATGCAAAACATGCCTTGAGAAGTGGAGAATATTATCCTCTTTTTTTTTCAAAAAAATAATTCTTGCTTATCTTGTCTTTCTTTTTTTACTGGCCAGATTTCATTCACTAAAGTTAAAGTGAGACTGAAATTGGATAATGTCCGAAGGAATATTCCCCAGCTTACACAGGTATGTTTCTTTAACAACCTTTGACCAAATACTCAACTATATGTATGCTATGCTACCTTAACTTAAATTTCAGGTTGGCTCCATGTTAGTCACACATTGGGGACTCAGTGGGCCAGCTGTTCTTCGGTTATCTGCTTGGGGGGCTCGTTATCTGTTCAGTTCAGGGTACAAAGGTAAACTATGTTTTTCCCCCCTTTCAATACCAGTATCATTTCTTTCATTTTCCTGACATTTTTTTCCAACTCATTTACTGAGGTTGGCGTCAATTGGATGCAGGGAAACTGATTGTTGATTTTACCCCAGATTTGCATGAAGAAAATGTGAAGTCTATCCTTTCTCATCACAAGCATCAATTTGCGGTAAGTATGGAACCAGGGCACTTCGTCAGAATAGTAGTATTATGCAATCCATGTTATTGTGTATGAAAGTTGAAAAGCGAAGATGCGTTTCGTTATTTTTTCAATGGTGTTTCTTGGTGCTTTAATATTAACCCATTCTTGCCGTTTTGGATCTCTTCAGGAACATCATAATTGTCGCGTGGGTTAATTATTCAAGTGTCTGACCTTATTTTACCAAATACCTCCATATATATTCTATTAATAAACCCTTATGTTTTAAAAGAGCATTAATCTTCTCTTAAATTGGCTCCTTCCACAGGGTAGTTCTTATTTCTTAAGTATTAAAATTGGCATTATTATGCCTCCAGTGACAGCAACATAAGTAATTTGATCATAGGTCTTAGCCAATAGGCAGCAAGTTCCACTGAAACCATAGACTGTTTTTCCATTCATTACTGGATTATAATAAATTTCCTCTTTTTCTAGTTGGGCTTCAGAATGACAATACGTGATTGTTTTGCCTGTGCCTCTGCAGAAACAAAAAGTCTATAATTCATATCCTCCTGATTTTGGCATATCGAAAAGATTTTGGTGTTATGTGTTGAACCGACAGGTTATGTGGTTATTCCTATTTTTCAAAATATTTTGCCATTGACAGTGGTAACAAGTGCTTTGCATTACTAACCACAAATAATTTCATATACAGGGTTTAGGCGGAGATATCTTGTGGGCTTCCATGTCAAATAATTCATTAATTTCTATTGCTTCTGCACTAAAGCATTGTACTTTTGAAGTTGCAGGCAAGGTAGGTTCCAAATCATTTCTCTGATTTTTTCATTGTCATGGCCTCTACCTTCACCAAAATTTCCCAACAGATATAAGACTTTCTTTTTCCTTCTAATTAAGGGTCAATTTAAGGAAGAATTTGTTACTGCTGGCGGTGTTTCCTTGTCAGAGGTTCTCTTTTTCAAGCTTTCTCCTCCCTTATCTTAATTCGTTAGGAATATAATTTTTTGCTAATTTTTATTATTTTTTTGAGCTAGATCGCATTGAATACAATGGAGAGCAAAATTTGTCCGCGTTTGTTCTTTGCAGGAGAGGTAGATCTAAACTTGTTTTCATCTATCCTAACGGAGAAAGAAGTAATAATCTAGAGTGGTAATCTGACGTCTAATTCTTTGCAGGTGCTAAATGTTGATGGGGTTACCGGTGGTTTCAATTTTCAGGTACATAATACCTGAACACGGGGAACACATACGTTTTCTTTAAAAGGGAAAAAATTATGGTGGAAAGAAACACATACATCTTATAAATATGATATTACTTATGATTGGTGGTTTTTAATCCCAATTTCTTTAGAAGCTTGGTACACACTTTTGGTTTCTGTCATACCCTGAAATTTTGATTTGTTCCTTCATATAACATTTTTTTTCTTGGTTTAGGTATGCTTGTGTGAAGTTAGGTTTGTAGCTAAAATTAAAATGAATTTCTCATGGCATCGTAGAGCTAATGACTATCCAAGTATGAGGCTTGCTTGATGCGAGTGCGCGCATGTGTAGTATTGCAATTACACTGATTTTAATTGGATAATTACACAAATGCTCATTCAGCACCCTCTAGATGTATTACTTTTTCCATACAGATAATATATATATATATATATATATCTATACATAGTGAGAATGTGTGTATTCCCAAATGAAGTTTGGCCAATAAAATGAGAAAGAGTGTGTGAGGTGTAAATGCACAAGGGCCTGTCATTGGGTGTGGCACTGATGGTTTGTGACTGAGATTGTGTTGTTCAAAATAAGGAAAAGAATTTGGCCGAGTGTTAGAGTGGTATATTCATGTCATGGTCCACAAGAAAAAAAAGTGGTATATTCATGAGATTCATTCATACATTATTTATGCAGAATGCTTGGTCAGGGGGATACATCGCGGGGACCACTATTGGGGAACTGGCAACAAGCCGCCCTTGTCTTCCGCCGCACCCAATTTCAGAGCATCCTGCTTGATTCTCTTCGCTCATTTCTCTGTCAGCTTCTTATATTCCCATGGCAAATCTTCTTGTAGACTTGGACTCATCCCTCAATTATTTATTTTGCTACTCATCCTCTTGTAGAGCATGTCTTTTTTTTGTTTGGGGGATAATTCGGAAACACAGCTCGACCATAAAAGAAGAGGAGATTCGTGAAAGAAACTATTCCAAATCTGTAAGATATGAACCCCCATAATTGCAATAGTAAACTACGTAGCGTCTTATCAAGATCCTGAAGTTGGCTAGCGACGTGGCTCATACAAAATTGAAAGGCCAAAGAGATCAGGGGTTTTTATTATTGAGAGGTTGATGCCAAAATATGAAGGGCTTAGCTAGCTTAGTGGGAGTAGGTTTCTGGATTGTGACGTGGTGGAAGGATGCTGAAAAGAATATGAATTGCTAGTTCAAAGCCAAATAGAAGAGCACTCTTTTTGAAAGTGAAAAATCAAAGCTCCCAAATGCCAAATGCGAATATATGGCTTTGGACGGGCACACGTCAACACGTCAATTCTCCATCCATGCGACGCATCACCTCCACTTTCCAATTTCCATCGCCTCCTTTCCACATTGCTCTTTTGGCATATCCCAGGGAGACAAAGACCCTCCTTTATCATGCATCAAAAGAATACCATCTTTTTTTACTTATAATTTTAATATGTTCTTTACTTTTTGTTACCATTATTTTAATAAAGTTATCTTTTGAATAATGATATGAGCGTTACCTTTTTTTTCCCCCCCTGATCTTTACGTTCTTCCATATTTAGCCTTTTGCATGTCAAACTTATTTGGCATATGTTGTATGTGTTATACTTATTATTATACTCCTCCGGTCCTTAATATAAGACCCATTTAACTAATTTGATTAGATTAAGAAAGTTAGGTAAGTTAGTTAATTATAAGAAAATTGACACATTTTTCCTAAAACACCATAATCATCTTTCTTAATACCCCTCTCTCTCTTTTACTTAATTATAGTTGAGGGAGTATCTATAGGGGTAATTTAGAAAAAATTGATAAATATGAAATGGGTCTTATATTTAGACCAAACCAACTCAAAAATTGGGTCCTATATTAAGGACCGGAGGAGTACCTTTTCTTAGAAATATGCCTTTTCGTATCTCAAACAAAATAAATTAAGGTATTTTAGTCAAACGTGATATGCTTTTGCTGGAGCCTAATCTATTAATAGCTTTCTTTGTTCTTTTTGCGTATAACCTAAAACAATAAATATTTAAAAATGGAACAAGTAAAAGTTACAATGAATTACACCATTTATATGTCATTAATATTGCAATTTGTTCTCTTGACATTGTGTGATGTGTGACACATTATACGTGAATAAGCATTTCTATTTATATTATAATGTTACTAAAATTTGTAATAAATCACAATACTTATGAACCATGAAAAGAATAACCCTCTTGATAGCTTATGAACAATTTAAAAATAATACTATCTCCGGTCCTAATTATAAAAGCTAGTTGACTAATTTGAAGAGATTAAGAAAAAATTAAGTTAGTTATTTGTAATAAATATATGTTGTCTTTCTTAAAATATTCTTACTAATCAAGTATATTAGCTAGAACTACTATTGTTAGAAGGATTATTTTAGAAAAAATGTATAAATATGAAAGATAAAATGGATTAGAGTCTTATATTTAGAATCAAAATAAAAGTTAAATATAAGGTTTTATATTAAATACCGAAAGTGGTACTATTAATTTCTCAATTTTTTCATGAGTTTTGAAGTTGACTATGGGGGGCATACTGTGCGCCTAATAATTCTTCATGCTTTTTTGGCCTATCCTGCCCGGCTTTAAATGATATTTGTTTTCATTCGCATTTCGCCATTTGTTTCCTTTATCCTCTTATAAAACTATTTATGTGGTCAAAAAGCGGCCAGGGACCATTATTACCCACAATCATAATTCGTGGACTAAGTTCCCTGAATCTGGTCTATTCCACAAGTCAGAATTTCCGTTGTTCTTGATCTGTATATTACGCTTCTGACCAAAAAAAAAAAAAAGATCCGTATATTACGCGAATACTTTTTCTGGGTTTGCTTCATTTATTCTTAATTTTCTCTTTTTCTTTTTTATTTCAACATTGTATTCCGCTTTATAAAACTTGAATTTTTGTGCTGATAAATTATATTCTAACATAAAACCTTGTTTTACTGGCATAGCATAAAATAGTAATATGAAAATAGTAAATTAGTTTTACTGGCATAGCATAAAATTAAAAGCTAATATTTCAAAAGTAGATAATAACATTTTTGTTTTGTTTAACTTCACCCAAAGTTAATAAAATTTCATTCTTCTAAAGGTCATTATGTTCATAATCATTTTGTTTTTAATAATCAATGCTCATGAGTCATTACTGTCCCCCCCCCCCCCACCCAAAAACAAAAAAGGCAAAATGAGTGCCTTTTCCGTCCTATTTGGAGAGAATAAACTTTAGATACAGTTTTCAACCACAAAGATACAGTACACTAAAACGAGTAGCCTACAAGATTCTGCTATGAATTAACTACGTTGAATAATATTAAATATTAATAATTAATATACCAACCAGTCGAAACAGAGATCGTGCAGTTAACCAGCAACAGGATAATACTATTCCCTACTCAATTTAAAAAAATAGTTAAGAGCACAGAAATGCTATTTATTTATGATAACCTCGGACCTAAAAAATTACGTGTAACGTTTGTCTCGCTAATGCTCAAAATTCGAAAGGGACCGACAGATCACATTCATCGCGTGACTTCAATTAACCTAAATAACGGATGTTCAAGTCATCAGGATACCCAAATTGACCATTACCTAATAGCCGCGCATTACGTTTCACTGTGAGAGAGAGAGAGATAGAGACAGCTAATATAATAAGTCAAAGTTGGATCACTCGGATCCGAGTTGAGGAATCCGAGAATTTTGATTTATTAATAAAAAAAACTTTTGCCACCTCTTATTTCAGCCAAAAGTTTACCACATTCTTCTCAACTGTATATTCCAGAATCACAGAAATGAATTTCTAAACGAGCCGCATGCACATGAAATTTTTTGTTTTTTTCTTCCGGATTATTATACCATTACGCATCTCAGTGGCTGTTATCCACGAGGCCTGAGTTGTGCCGTTACTTGCTTTATAAGCACTTTTCGTTCTCTTTCCAATTCCATACTCTGGTATTTTGTCTATTTGAGTCGGCGGCTGGCAGTATTTGGCCTGGTTTTCCTTTTCAGTTTCGCCATATTTGCAGGTTTTCTTTCTTCTTCTGTGCATCTTCAAGACTCATCTCTCTCTACGTATGTGTGCATTTCGCTTCTGGAATGCGTAGAGGTTTGGCTGTGCTGGTGGTGAGTTTTGCGTGTTTGCGTTCTGGCCGCTGGATCAGAGTGGCAGGTATTTTGTTCGGCGTTTAGAGTGGAGTTCAAAGGAGTCTGAGAGCAGGATGGGGGAGAAGGGAGAGATGATAGGTTCTGGGAGGAAGATAACGGTTGGAGTTTGCGTAATGGAAAAGAAGGTGAAATATGGCCCCGAGGTTATCTCTTCGCGTTCACTCCTGTTCTCTTGTGTTTCGAAAACAGAGACTCGCCTTGAGTTGAAAATTATGTTATTCTGTGGCTATGTTCCGATCCTCATTGATGAGCCTGTTTTGTATTGCAGGCTTTCTCGGCGCCTATGTGGCAGATTCTCGAGAGGTTGCAAGCGTTTGGTGAATTTGAGGTAGTCGGTAATAAATGTGCTGAGTTTGAATGTAGTTATTGGTACATGAGTATACTAAAAACAACAAACTGATTACTCCACTTTTTTTTTTGGCCAAATGCAATAAATATGCAGCCGATGCTGCTTATTTTTTCTTCTTCACGGTCTAGAATCTGTGTATCTCATCTCATATATTTTTTTTGGAGGCGGAGCTCGTCCACTTTATTTGTTCTTTTTAATTATAATGGTGTCGTCTTCGTATTTTTTGTAGATCATATATTTTGGAGATAAGGTCATCCTGGAGGATCCAATAGAGAGGTATGTTGATTCAATAAGATGGAACTTCCTGAACTGTTAATCATGCAGTACAGTTTTGGTTTATAATTTTGGCATGCATTTAATCTGTTACTTGTTTTGTGTTTTTTTTATTCTATTAGCTGTGAACAATGTTATTTCTCGTTTACTTCTCTTTCTAGACCAATGCATTAAAAGGGGATACTCATTCCTCAATCAGCAATCAGCAATCAGGATTTGTGATCCTTCTGCTTCATGGTGCAGAAACTCATCAACCCTGGCTTAATTCTTTCAATTCGGATATGAAGTAATGGCTAGCTAGGGCCGATGTCACATCACAGCTCCTGTTTAAATTTCCTTGTCCTCTTTACTGAATTCGGTTCTCATAATTTGTATCATGAACTAGGGATTGTTGGGGAGGGTTTGCGATATATGAAGTTTGGAACATGAGAGCCGTAGCTGAAAATGTCATTATCATAAAGTCTACATGTGTCTAGAGTTGCATTGCTTGGGTGACATAAGTTTGAATTTTTGTCTATCTCAGCTGGCCAGTATGCGACTGTCTGATTGCTTTCCATTCCTCTGGATATCCCCTTGAAAAGGCTGAGGCGTACGTTGCTTTAAGGAAGTAAGCTTTTACAATTTCCAAGTATCTTTTATTTGTCACATCTTTTTAGCATTCATTAGTCTCTTTACCGTGTATACTCTTTTGAGATTGGGACTTTTAGGATGCTCTGGGATACTTTCGTGCCCATTGTCAACTACGCTTGGTATGATAAAAGATAACATTGACTGTGCTTACTTGTATGCTATTTCCTTGACCTTCTAGAAGAAAACCTCTCTTAACAATTGTGATATGAAGATGACTGATCGAAAGGAGTGTGGATTGTATATTATGGTGATAAGCGGTTTCTTCCGAGTCTTCCGCTAGATATTTTGTTCTCTGTTCTATCGAAAATATAATGCATTGTGATAGTCTTTGAACATTGTGATCAGATAGGCAGTCTCTCTGTCCATAAAATTCTTAGTGTAGCTTGAAGCATAAGGTCTGATTCCTGGCTTCCTATGCAGATTCAGTTATGTTTCTGTTGGGTTGCATTCTTGCAGATAAGTAAAAGTGATTGTTGTGGAAGTTGGATTCTGAATGCTAGGATGATTGTGAATTCTCCATTCGTTATTATCAATCAGTTATTTTTGGTTTGACTTTCTTATCTTTCTGGCTGTGTCTTCCCAAGTTTGAGTGCAAGGATCTGACACAATTATTAATTTTTCTTGATCAAGTAAAAGCAAGAAATCTCTGTTGGCCACACTGAGTCAAACTTCTTATTCGAGTGATTTGACTCGTTTTTTGGACCAAAAATTGTCAAGACTGTTTAATCATTAGGTTTTTGCTCAATATCCCTGTAAATTAAGCTCGTCTGTTTTCTTCAAAATTTTAGTTTTTGCACATTGTTGACACTGGATGTATATGCTGGATAGAAGTAACTCATTTTAATCTTTATCTTTTTTACTATGTTATTTTGTTATGATTATATTGTATTTGCATTTCAAATATTTACTTGAAAAGGTTTATGGATCTGAAAATGCTTATGCTCTTTGATCTAGGCCTTTTTTAGTAAATGACCTGGAACATCAGCACCTTCTTCATGATCGACGTAAGGTTTATAAGGTAAGTTGGATAAGTTTCACTCTTCTGTGGTTCAGTTCTGTTTCTCAAGCTTCTCTATTGTTGTGATATCTAATTTGAGATTATAAAAATAATTTATGGCTGTTTACCCATTTGACTGTCTTCTCGTTCCCTACTTTTTCAAAATTAAGTTTCAACACAAGATATTATGAGCTTCCCCTTTGTCCAAATTTCAAATCCAGAAGACTATGAGGGGGCATCAAGTTGTAATAATTCATAAAGTTGAATCGGCTGGTCCTTCACACTATATAGTAGTAAAATGATAACTCTGGTTCATACAATTTTGATGAGAGAATAAAGCATAGCTATGGCAATGTACATATTTTATTGTCTTGTTGAATCTGTACAGTAGAGTTCGTTCACTTCTAAATTTATTTGATGCCAGGTTTTAGGGGAAAAAATAAGAGACACCATTAGGAGATAACAGGGCTTATTTTTGACTTTTGCTCTACAGAGGCCTGCTGATATTTAAAATTAAGGCCGGATCTGATGCTGCGTGATTCATCTGAATTCCTACTCAAGCCATGAATAACTCAGTTGTTCTTATGTCTAACAGTGTGTTTGAATACCTGCTCTCTGCCCAAACTTTTGTATATCTAAACTGACAATCATTCTTCTATGTTACGCTTAATTAGTGTCAATGCTCAACGTTATTTGTTTTCTGATATATGGTGATTTTACTGATATTCAATTTTTTGGTTCAAGCATCTTGAATTATTTGGAATCCCTGTCCCAAGATATGCTCTTGTAAATAGGGAATTCCCGTATCAAGAGCTGGATTATTTTATCGAGGAAGAAGATTTTGTTGAGGTTAATGGTATGCGATTTTGGAAGCCTTTTGTGGAAAAGCCTGTTAATGGTGAGTTAGTTTCTTGTATTTAAGGGTGAAGCTCTTTTTTGTTGCTAGTTGTTCAGATTTAGGTCAATAAATGATGTCTGTCAGTGTTCCAAGAGCATCTTTAACATGTTCTTGAACTTTTGAAGGCAAATGTATTTGTTTCATTGAAAAGTCTGCTTCACAAAACAACTACTACGTATCATGACTTTTGTTGAGATGCTTCTGCATTTTGAAATACATTTTCTGAAAAAGGGTATTAACTCTAATCTTTCTGCTTTTTTAAGGTGATAACCATAGTATCATGATATACTATCCCAGTTCAGCAGGTGGAGGTATGAAGGAATTATTTAGGAAGGTAAGCTTGAGGATGATATATTGGGCTCCTTAATCTAGAAGGCTTACTATTATTGTAGCGTGAATGGACGTGGAGAGCATTAAATTCCATAGGGGTCATTAAAACTGTTGTTGTTGGGATGTGTTATTTGGATTCTGTGGTATAAATTATAAAAATATTGGTTTTTATTCGTTCAAATGCTTGTAAGTCTTCAAAAAAAAATGCTTGTAAGTCTGGTACTTTATGATTAAGCACGCAAGTTAAACTTGGTTGGAGGCTCTTTTTGGTCTTGAATCAATATATAATATGTTGTAGACTTGTAGTTGGATAGTCAGCAAGTATAAATGTTTTTTGAGAGATATGAATCAAACCTTTCCTCTGCTTTCTCCTAGAATCATATGTTTTTGGAGGAGTTGACTCATTGACATGCTTTTTCATCAAGTCTTATGAGCAACTTTTTTTTTTTCCCCCTCCCACTTCTATACAACCTTAGGTTGGCAACCGATCCAGTGAATTCCATCCAGAGGTGAGAAGAGTGAGGCGTGAAGGCTCCTACATATATGAGGAATTTATGCCAACTGGAGGGACAGATGTTAAGGTCTGGGACCTTGAAGTTTATGTTGCCTTTTCTCCCTAGAGGAGTTCATGTTATTCATGTCATTTGGATATTTTTTAACATTTATTTAGTCTTGTTATAATTTTTAAACAATTACAGGTGTATACAGTAGGCCCAGAATATGCTCATGCTGAGGCAAGGAAGTCTCCTGTTGTTGATGGAGTTGTTATGAGAAATCCTGATGGGAAGGAAGTAAGTATCATGCCAGATATTCTAGTCCCTTCTCCCTTATATTTATTTGTGACCTGCATTTTTGTTAAAAAGTTTTACTTGCTCTTTGCTCCTTTTGGTATTATTGGCTAGTAATTATGTGGATTAGCAGTCAATGCTTCATCTAGGCCCAGACCCCCCCCCCCAAAAAAAAAAAACCCCAGCGGGGTAAGGGGCCACCTTATCATTCTCACGGTTAATGTTTTGCAACTCTAAAGCTTTTTGTTGAAAAAGGATATGTGTGTGTGTGTAATGATTTTACTGTTACTGAACTGCTTGGTTTACATATATTAATTACATTATTTCAGATTTTGTGCAAAACTCTTCTTGACCGAACCTTTCTCTTATATTGTCTTTTCATCTTTCCCCTGACTGTTCAATATTACTAATTTATTTTAAACACTGTTCGATCTGAATTCCATCCCAATGCCTTGTTAATTTTTTTTTTTTAAATAATATTCCCTGCATTTAATAGAAGAACATATTTTAATATATTTTGGGTTGGCTGACAATTAAAAAAGCTTATACCATTCCAAAGCACGCATGGATTGTTGACCCATGTCCATAAACTTTTGGCAGGTTAGGTATCCTGTGTTACTGACACCTGCTGAAAAGCAAATGGCAAGAGAGGTTTGCGTTGCATTCCGACAAGCGGTATGTTATGTGGATGTGGTGACTGCTTGCCGTACAAAGATTCCTTTTTCTTTTTATATGTCATTACTACTGAAACATTTGTTTAAACTGGCGTCTTCCTATCTTGTTAGATTTATTCTCTCTAGACTTAGATTGACCAGTTATCCTATAGTTAGTTGAGCTTCTATTGAATCTTCCCAATGGTCATCTAAATTTTTCTTTTCACCTGAAAGGAGGTTTTAGCTTAGCTGTGGCATGCTCTTTTATCATGGTCTTGCACTTTTGCCTTCTAACTGAAATTTCATCAGCAGCTTAGGTTATGCTCAAAATGCTTTGACCTATCTTTGTTAACAAGTCCTATCATGGAATATTTTATATATTTAAAACGAACTTGTGATTGTTGCAGTAGATTCAATTGGATATATTGTATCTCCTTAACCTATTCTTCTGAAGTATAATTCACTGCGTATTTCATGTTCAGTTTAATTAAATCTGTCTTGCTGCAGAATTATCATCATGATGGTTTAGTGTGTGATATACTTCATGTCCCACCTTAAGTTTTTCTGACTGCTTGCAGGTTTGTGGGTTTGATCTCTTGAGATGTGAGGGACGATCATATGTATGTGATGTGAATGGATGGAGTTTCGTTAAGAACTCACACAAGTAAATTTCTGTGATCACATTGTTTCAAACTTTTGATATTGGATTTGGAAGGATAGTTGAAAATACATTTGTAGTTATAAGCGTTCCATAAAAGATGACCCTTTAACCATTTTAACAAATGTTATTTGGGCCTTAAACTCTATGAACTGCGCTATGTGATCCAACCTGGTCCGTGACTTGTTCACTTTGTACCAGTTGCCTTTATAACTAATAAGTGGATGGTCATTCTCTCGTCTAAAACTGTTGCGACTGGTGTCACTGAATTTGGATGTTACGGCAATTTGTGTATGGTGCTTTCAGATGAATAATATTTTGATAAAAAGAAAGCCTATGTGTCACAGCCAAATATTAAAGCAGTATATATTTCAACATTGAG
Source organism: Neltuma alba (assembly GCF_004799145.2). NCBI lineage: Eukaryota > Viridiplantae > Streptophyta > Magnoliopsida > Fabales > Fabaceae > Neltuma > Neltuma alba. The sequence continues at coordinate 462,394 of NW_021637635.1, read as the reverse complement.
GGATGTTGAATGTTTTGTCAATTCAAATTTTCAAGCATCAATTACATTCAGTAAGTTCATGGGAAAAGAATGATAAAGAAGTTTATAGGGAATATAATCATTGGTTCCTTTAACTTATAGTTTTTGTATTTCAGTCACATTTATGTATAGACAAAGTACATGTGTTACTTTACGCTTAAGTTGCATATTATCTATAGTGTTTAGTTGCCCCCATTACGATATAACTGGATAATAGTCATTCAAAGAAAAAAAATCTTAATTTCTCAACCTGTTCTATGATAATAAATTTTAATCTTAAAAAGTCACGTTAAAGACTGTTTATGACAAAAATTTGAAACTCTTAAAATGTCAATACTGTAGGATAGGGGGGAAATTAGATGAAACAAATCCAATTTATGAAAAATGTTCTGCTTTTTTGAAAATACTCATTATAGGGAAAATGACAAAAAAAAAATACCTATTGAATTTCAAAATGACAAATAGGTGATACTGACTATTCTTGTAATGGTTTTGACATGTCAAAATCTGTCAAAATCATCTATTTGTCCTTTTGAAATTCAACAAGTATTTTTTTTTTAGTCATTTCCCTTATTTAATATATATGTTCTGATGAATATCTGCTTTCACCCGTTTTTGCTCAATGACTCTTACACTTTGTCTTCATTGCTGCTACTGAAGGTATTATGATGATGCTGCATGTGTGCTGCGGAAGATGTTCCTAGATGAAAAAGCACCTCATCTTTCATCAGCAATTCCACCAACTTTACCATGGAAATTAAATGAACCAGTTCAACCTTCTGAGGGATTAACTCGTCAGGGTAGTGGTATTATAGGGACCTTTGGACAATCTGAAGAACTGCGTTGTGTAATTGCTGTTATTCGTCAGTATGTGCCTTTTCCCTGGATTAGTTATATTAGGTAAATGCCATGTTCTTTATTCACTCTTGTTCTGGCAGTGGCGATAGAACTCCTAAACAGAAGGTGAAGCTGAAAGTTACCGAGGAAAAGCTGCTAAATATAATGTTGAAATACAATGGAGGACGACCTAGATCAGAGGTAGTACTTTCTTTTCTTCTGGTGCGTTCATAATACTCTTAAGTCACTGGATTTATTGATACTTTATTCTTGATCCAATAGTCCATTATTTGCAGACAAAACTTAAAAGTGCAATCCAGCTGCAAGATCTGTTAGATGCCACTCGAATGCTAGTGCCTCGAACTAGGTACATTTATGGTGATTACTTTTTCTTTGCTTAAGAGATCTTGCCTCTCATCAAATAACTAATATTGAAGTTTGACACTCCAGCTGTTATGTGCTTTTTTTCTTTCTTTTTATGATTAATAGAAGCTGTCACTTTTTTAATCAATCTATATTTTCACAAGAGTTTTGGATTAGTCACAGTTATATGCATTGTATAGACTAGATCGAGAAAGTGATAGCGAGGCCGAAGATATTGAGCATGCTGAAAAGCTTCGTCAAGTTAAAGCAGTACTTGAGGAGGTTATTAATTCTCTTGACAATGTTTTTCCCTATGTTATTTATTTCCTATTATAAGCCTTACTCTGGGTCATAAATTTAGTCATCCTTCCAAATTTAATGGATTGATGTACTTCTCTTTGATTGACCTTGAATTTCGGATGTTGGATAAAATTCACCAATCCAATGTAAATGATTTGTCCAGACTATTGTCTCTTTTTATTTCTTTTTTCACTTTCCCTTATTTTCTCAATGATATCAGGGGGGCCATTTCTCTGGCATATATAGGAAAGTTCAGCTAAAGCCACTAAAGTGGGTCAAAGTTGCCAAAAGCAGTGGTGAAGGTGAAGAAGAACGACCTGTTGAAGCTTTGATGGTTCTTAAATATGGTGGTGTTCTGACACATGCTGGCAGAAAGCAGGTTCTGATCTGCAGGAATATTAAACAGTTTTTGCCAAGTTATAATTGGACTTACTCCTATAATTCCGTTATTGTTGAGGTTGAACATGAACTCATAATATTCAATGGCATTTTTCTAATTACTATTTTCTTTCTGCAGGCTGAAGAACTGGGAAGATTTTTTCGGAATAATATGTATCCAGGTTATTTGAATGTCTTTCTTTTTAGGATTTAATGACGCTATATGGGAAGAGGAGCTAATGTGCAATAGTGAGAAGCATTCACAACAACACTAATTTTCTTACTTCAGTATCATAATAAAAGGATGATCTGCAGGACTATATAACTGAACTAAAAGTTGGAACTCAACTGAACAACCAATGGAATCTATCATAATACTGCTTATGTCATAGCATATCCCTAGACCTAACACCCTCAAGAAAGTCCTAAATACTTAGCAATCATGGCAACACGATCACAGATGATTTGGTGGTTTTGGCGGGTGTCAAACAGCTCAAACATGGCAGGGGCATAGGAAAGAGGCCAGCGACATATTTTGGCTTGACCATTGTAGAGTGGTGGTCTCACCCACTCTCTTGAGTTGGCGTGTGCGATTTGTCGCAGAGAGATTGCCAGAGTAGACTTTGTCACCTGGGTTTACCTATCAAGCAAGTCTGAGGTGGTTTCTGGGGTTGTTCGGGTGTTTAGTTGAAGGAATGAGGATCAAAATGGCAAAGAAAGCCACAGACTTATCTGGAACAGTGCAAGAAATGCAACCCAGATCTGGAACTGGATGTAAATGCCAAGAATTATATTGGCTAATGATAAGAAAGCAATATTATTGAGAACCAAGCTCTAATACTGCAACAACGAATGTCAAAAAGAATGTTTTGACTTAGCTAGTAGTATTTATACAAGAATCATACTGAATAGTAGGAGACAGATAGCCAAGTTAAAGGGATTAAATTGCTGATTCTATGCGTATTTTCTAGGGTAAGCTAGTAACTGCAAATATTACAGAGTCAACTGACTACAATAATATCTGATTGTATTTTGTTAAAAAAAAAAACGTCATCTTGTGTTCTTTGATAAATGCAGGGGAAGGTACAGGTCTTCTTCGACTCCATAGTACATATCGACATGATCTAAAGATTTACAGCTCTGATGAGGGTCGAGTGCAGGTATAATCCTTGTTGTTTGCACCCCCCATCTCCAATTTAAAGGATTACTGGCTTACTTGCTTTTTTCGGTCTATTTATTTATTTTTGAAGAAATTCAGATTAGAAAGTCTCGAGTTATATTCATGGGAAGAGGTGAGGAGCTAAATAAGGCATTAAAAATGACAAATGTGAGAAAATAAAGACTTGAGAGAATCAGAATCTTAACTAAAGTTGTAAAAAACAAAAATATGGGAAACAACTATCTACTAGAACTTAGTTAATTTCTCCTCCATTTGGTATAATTAGTCCTTTTTTAAAAAAAAATGCCTTTTTCAACAGATGTCTGCTGCAGCATTTGCCAAAGGTTTACTTGACTTAGAAGGGCAGCTAACACCAATCCTGGTTTGTGTTCTTTTCCTGAAGTGTTTGGCCTGTTCTTTGGGTTGGACTTTTATCTTTTTTCCGACTGAGATGCTTACCTATCTTGAAGGTTTCCCTTGTTAGCAAAGACTCCTCCATGTTGGATGGACTTGACAATGCCAGTATTGAAATGGAAGAAGCCAAGGTTAGTAATCTGTTTATAATTTTCCTTCGTCTATGTTATAGGAATTTTAGTATCTAAAGTAACAAACTTCAACTGGAGTCCCTTTATTATACAAAAAAATCTTAGGATAAAGGGAACACCTGTATAACTACGCCAACAAATTGGTTCTTGGCCTCAAGTTAATAATATATTAACTTGAGAATAACTGTGCCATCCACCGTCCAAAATGGCGAGTCCGAATTGCTAATAGTTATGACCTTATTCTCATATGCCCCCCAGAAGCTTTTTCTCTTACTTTTTAGGGCACAGGTACACTATTTTCTATGCTACTTATTTTTCTTTTCTTTTTTTCTTTTGGATTCTTTGTAGGCTCGGTTGAATGAGATCATTACCTCTAGTCCAAAGATGGCTCATAGCAATGGATCATCTGAATTTCCTTGGATGAAAGATGGAGTAGGATTGCCGCCCAAAGCATCAGAATTACTTGTCAAGCTGGTAATGTTGTGAAATATAGCAACGCATTATAGTAGTTTGGGCCTCTTGTTTTGAGAACATGGAATGGAGTGCAAAATAACCACGTCAAGGAACAGAAATTGATTTTAGTTTATTTTTTCAATCACTGTAAATGGAATTTTCCCAAGATCATATGAAGCGCATATCATAGGGATTTGGGAAATTAATTTGCATTGAAAGCGAGGCAGATAATGGAGCTATTGAATCCGTTGGGTGAGAGTCATATATTGACCTTAACAAGAGGATATGGGAGTGGTGCCTCGAATCTGTGTGATCTGCAACAAGGGGATATGTATGAGTTTTTGTCCGAGAAACAAAGGGAGAAATAAGGATCTCAATTTGACCATGTTCAAGTCAAATGTATAGTGACTATTAGGCTGCACATGAAGTTATCGAGGTAAATTTAGTCATGATTATAGAAAATTAACTTAAGTTGAGGGAAGACTTACATGCTATTATTTGAAGTCTACTATCTTTCAATATAACATTGTTTCTAAATTATAGATCATAGGTTTCCACCTTCCGTAGATAATAATCTATTCTGGTGAATATGTCTAGAGATAGGCTGGTGATATGCATAATTTGAAATTATTATCATCATTCTTATGTAATTCCAATGTATCTCTTGTTCAGGTGAAATTGACCAAGAAGGTCACTGAACAAGTAAGACTACTTGCTATGGATGAAGATGAGAAACTTACAGAAAGAAGCTCATATGATGTAATTCCTCCTTACGACCAAGCAAAGGCACTTGGCAAGACAAATATTGACATTGATCGCATAGCTGCTGGATTACCTTGTGGAAGTGAGGGTTTCCTTCTGATGTATGCCCGCTGGAAAAAGCTTGAAAGGGACTTGTATAATGAACGGAAGGAGTATGTATTAGCTATATTTTGTTCAAATTTGTTCTCCTTCTTCTGTATGTTCTTTCTGATTCTAGAGACTTACAGAACTAAGATAAGGAATGCTACTAATGTATTTTAATATTTAAATCACCTAAATGAACAGAAAATGTCGCATATGGAGTTTCTAAAATCTAGTCATTTGTAGGTTCAAAACTCGTTAATACCCCTTGCATGGGGGGGACCACACTTCACACACACCCACTTTGTTCTTTGTGGGTATAGAACCCACAAGAGGAGGTGTGGGGTTAAATACATCTACTATTGAATTCATCTCATAAATTAATTTTCTCTCCTATTACTCCTTATGCTTTGTTGTAATTTTTTAGCAAGAGGAAAACAATTGTTATATGGGTTGCCGATGCACGTTGATGATTTTATTTTTTTTATGCGGGGAAAAAGGGTTTGCAGACACACTGATGTTGTGTTTTCTTGCAGCCGCTACGATATTACTCAAATTCCTGATGTTTATGATTCTTGCAAGTAAGTATCTCATAGAAGTTTATGATTCATTATTCTCTGCTAATTTTCTCACTGTCTGAGTGTAATCTGAACAGAAAGTATCGTGATAATGTTCAAGGAAGTTATTAAATAGGTTTTAATGCAAACTTATATTTAATTTTAATTTTTAAAACATTGTGATACTAATAATAATGTGTATGAACGGATATGAGGACTTGAAACATATCTTAAATCAGAAAACTTTGTTTCGTGAGAAATATTCAGCTGATTGGATCTAAGATTCAGTGGACTAGATGCTAGAATATGAAGCAGAGATGAACTATGCTTAAAGACACAGTTGACTTGATCTGAGTTTTTCCCCCTTTGGTCCGAGGCTGACATTCAGGCCATTAGATTTTCAGCTTAAAGTGGTTACAGTGAAAGTAGAGGATAGAGAAGAGATTCTAGTCATTGTGATTTAAACTCCTGTCTGACATCCAGTTCTCTTGAACTTGGTGGGATTTTCACTTTTCAAAATCAAGGTACGCAAAGCAGCTTTGATGCTACGGTTTCTAAGCTCAACTAAAACTTCTACTAAGGTTTTTCCGCAGCTCATTCTCTGACTAGCTTTCCCACTCCTGGGAGGATTTTACAAATGAAATGATTGAAGGATATGTACTTAGAAAGAATAGATGGTCAAACAGATCAGGCAGATTTACAATCAAATTTTCAAAGATAATTCACTTAGCTTCTGCTTCTTCTCTATTCATCACCCTTCAGATATACAAACCTCAAGAATTTATCCACTGGAACATCTGAATTAGTCATTCGCATAAGGAAGAAATCTGTATTTTATTCTTTGTTCTTCTGACTCTTGCTCAGTGTGAGACACTAGCCGAGATGACTATCTATCATAGAGGGGCCATGCTTGTGGCTTAATCAGATCGGCTCTTCTTCTTTCATGTTATCTGGTTCTGGTTCGAAGCCAACAGGGAACAAGGGCGTACTTTTGCTAAAGCTATCTTATCCTCATTAGCGACATTTGCTGCAAGCATTGAGTGCAACCAAAGCTTGTCAGAGATTTGAAAACAAAGTGGAATAATCTAAGGGAAAATTGACACCTTAGGATTTAACCCATATATTGACCTCTAAGAATCTTCAAAATCAAAATCATTGGGACCATTCAAATAAGTAACCATTGGTCACCGTAAAGTTGGATGAAGGAATGAGCGTAGGTTGAAGAATTATTAAACTATTCTACATTTATGTCTCTTACTGCCTATCATGAAATATACTGATTAAACTAATCTGCAATCTTATGTGTTAGAAGACAAGTTTGGTGTTTTGAAATTCTTTAGTTCTATATTTTTCTTCTACCAGTCACAAGATTGACTTACATTTATACCCTACAGGTATGATCTCTTGCACAATGCTCATCTTAACTTGGAAGGACTGGATGAGCTTTTCAAAGTTGCTCAGGTATATAAAAGCGCATTACGATTTTTCAATGCTTTTCAAAGTTAATTTATTGGATTACAAGTTTCTTGTCTAATGGGCCACCTAAGTGGAATAGGAAATCCTACCCCAAAAAGCTAGTTGTTTAGGTAGGAAAATTAAGCCACTGAGGTACCCAATTGGGCATCTCATACTGCTCAATGTGGAACTTAGTACCTTGTACTACCAAGTCTTGCTCTCATGAGAAGTCGACATCCTAGTGGCTGCATTCATGACACTTTGCTTAGCCTCCTACTAATTAGAACCCTCCTCGAAACTGTCAACAATCTAACTTTAATACCATTTGATGGGTGTCTAAGTTAGATAGGAAACCTTACCCAGAAGTTAACTGTTGAGGTGGGAGAACTAACCTATTTAAATATCCTATTAAACATCACATGCTGCTCAATGTGGGGCTTATTATCCCATACTACCAAATCTTCATTATTCTCCTTTTTTTCATTCAATCATTCTCCTACTTAAAACATGAATGTTTGATTATTTTTTGTGCTGCACTCATATCCTTTCTAAAACAAAAGGGAGAATTACAATGAGGTCCTGATGAAGGAAAATAATTTTTAGAAAATCCCAATAATAACCTAAACAGCTTGTAATGACAACTTTTAGCGCAGGAAATGACAACTTCTAGAACTTGTTTTGTAATTATTTTCCTTCCTTAGAACCTCATTGTAATTCTCCCAAAACAAAACTATAGACTTCTTGCTCAACGTCCAAGTTAGGGCACTGATCTTTGCAACATATCCTTTCTAAAACAAAACTATAGACTTCTTTGCAAGTCTGTCTCCTGCAAATTCTGAACTATGTTTTCAGGTAAATATTTACACACACACACGTAGTATGTATATTTTTCTTTCCATGAAAACGGAAAAACTGATCAAGCTGTTTCTGAAAGTGGTCCCCCGTAGAAAATGAACAGCTATAAAATAATGCTCACTTTTTGTCTCACTGATGGTGTTATTTTGTTTGCAGGCACTTGCTGATGGTGTTATTCCAAATGAATATGGAATTAATCCAAAGCAGAAGTTAAAAATTGGCTCCAAGGTATAACCCTGCTGTAAGACATCACAAATTGCCTTTTTATATTATAAATCTTTTCTCCATTTCCTTATCGTGTCCTCGCACAAAGTTGGCTTTCAACTATAATAATTGTGATGTTAACCCTCGTGATTGCTTCTGATTTGGGCAAATACTATGTTTTAATTCCTCAAAGAAGTAACACACAATTACTTATGAAATGGGAGGTCCGTATGTAACATTTTGTCTTGAGTTGCATAACTGGATATTGCTTCAGTTTATCAGCACTCAATTAGTAGCACTTTTTCTACGTGTTTTTTTTGTAATTGTAGCACCCTAATTACACTGATTTGTGCTGTTTCAATTCAGATTGCACGCCGTTTGTTGGGGAAAATTTTAATCGACTTGAGGAACACTCGTGAGGAAGCAATTAGCGTTGCCGAGTTAAAGAGTAACCAAGACCATGTCTCGTCGGCCTTAAAAACTGAACAGGATGACACGGAGTCCAATTCAAAGCTTTTAAATAAGAATGATGAGCCAAGAAGATCCGCCACTTTCAGTGATATTTCATTGGATCAAGATGATGATGATGATAAAGAGACAAAATATCGTTTAGATCCAAAGTGAGTATCAGAACACAATTTGATTTTATGCATTATTATTATGTTGTGTTTTAATTATCTTATTTCCCATCAGGTATGCCAATGTGAAGACACCTGAGCGCCATGTGCGAACAAGACTGTACTTCACATCAGTGAGTGCTTTATCGCATTATTTTGGCATCATGATGGCATGGACTGGATTGTTAAAAACTGAGATTCTTTACACTGTATTTCCCATTTGGTGTAAGAGATCCGTCATGACCTTGACTTTATTAATTGTTCCGTGCCATTATTAATTGGCTGTCTTTTTTTTGGGTGAAATACTTGGTCGTCAACTTTAATCTCGCTTATAAATTCAATATTTTGTTTTGATATTATAAATTCAAATGATACCATATGTTGTACTGATTTCTTATATAACATCGTATTAAAACAGAGGGGGGGGGGGAACCGAAGATACATCAGAACAAATTTTACATATAGTCAAATTATATATAGAGCTTACCCATTAACATCTCTGTAAATTCATGCGTACCAACTGACAGTGTGTAATTTTTCTCTTTTTTTCGGAACAAAATTGTTCTATTCTGATTCTTGGACTTTTTCCCGCAATTATTTTTATTGGCAGGAATCACATATACATTCTCTCATGAATGTAATTCGTTACTGTAATTTGGATGAATCTCTTCAAGGTGAAGATAGTCTGGTTTGCCTTAATGCGCTAGAGCGCCTTTGTAAAACGAGGGAGCTTGACTATATGAGCTACATTGTGCTGAGGCTGTTCGAGAACACAGAGGTGGGTCATTTTAGGCATTTCCCCGTCAGTTTTTTTTTTCCCAAATTTTTTTTTTTCTGTTAGAATATAGATATGGTTCCTTAATGCTCTACATTCTATTACTTGATAATTTGACTCATTATTTCCCTATTCCTTTGACGGCCACAACTGTCAGGGCTTTTATTTGATGTGCTGGGCGTTGGTTGCCATGTTTATCATTGTTCTTATATTCAACTTTTTGCCTGTGAAACTGCAGGTGGCTTTAGACGACCCAAAAAGGTTTCGCATGGAGCTGACCTTCAGTCGCGGTGCGGATTTATCCCCCTTGGAGGTAATGATCGCCAGTCAATATAGTTTGCCAAAAATATGAGTTATGAAGGAATGGTTTGAATTCCTTTCGTTCGCTGTTACCTTTGCGCGGTATGCAATGAAAAAAATGGTGAAGTTTTCAGGATGCTTACGGTGCCATTTGTCCGAAGCTTTTATGAAACTATTTGACCAAAAGCTTTTTATGAGACTAGAATCACTTCTATAAGCTTTAACGAGAGAGATTAATTTATCCATTAACGTTTCCTGATATGTGGAATATCAGCAAATATCTTGCGCCTCCATGGCAAGCTAGTGTTTCAGTTAACTCGTTTTTTGGGTAAAGAACTAAGTGTGTATTTTATGTTTGACAGAAGAATGATAGTGAAGCAACTTCATTGCATCAAGAGCACACCTTACCCATTATGGGTCCTGAAAGGCTGCAAGAAGTAGGATCATTTCCGTCGTTAGAAAAAGTGGAGAAGATGTTTCGTCCTTTTGCTATGCCTGCAGAAGACTTTCCTCCCCCAGAAACACCTGCTGAGTTCCCGACCTATTTTCCTAAGAGCGTGCTTGAGCGCCTGGTAAATTTCTGGCCTTTCCACAAGCATGCCAACTCTAATGGCAAGTAGCTACTTGGATTATTTCTCATCCAACGAACCCTCCTCCAAAAAAAGTAAAAAAAAAAAAAGAAACCCCTTTTATCTACTCTTTTAATTTTACAATTTCTGAATGTTCGCCCTTTTTTTTGCGGCGAGGGTCTGAGACGTTAAATTTGAATAGAAATCAAAATTGGAGAAGTGCACGTTTTATGGAAAGAAATCAATTGTCTTTGCTGAAATTAAATTCTATCAATGCATCATTTCGGCGTAACGCTAATCTTGTGATTATATAGTTTTCTTAATACTCCTCTCTAGCCAGACTTCAAATTTTCGTATTTATTTCTGCTTTTACTCCTTCGATGTGGAAATAAAATCATACAAATTATCATTCCCGCTAAGCTACTATTTTCTCTCTCATCGCCATATTTAATTATCAACCGATCATGCATACAGTCTGAAGAGAAAAGCTACAGAACTTGAAGGTCATTTCAATGATCTGCATTGGGATGTATCCACTGATAGTTTTGATAATTTTTGTGACATTAGTCTTTGATTCTTAGATTTTGATGCCTTGAATTCACCATCTTTTACTTTCCAGTGAGTTGTGCGTGGGTCTGTTATGATCACAAAGAAGTATTCGAATAGCAGAAGATAAAACTTCTATTAATGTTTGAGCTCAACATACATCTCAGCCATAATCATCATATCGGCATTCATCAGAAAGAAACAATGCAAGAAATATAAGAGAATGATAACAAACGCAGAACGGAAATGCAGAATGGAGAAAGAGCCAGGGAGAGAGAACCACAGACGAAGAGATTCCAAAATGCTTATCACACCCCCCACTCATAACCGTATTTGTCTTATTATATAGAATCCTCCAATTCCCTCAGCTTCCAGGTCTTACGTCGCGCTCTCTGACTCTTCCTTCTAGATCCTTGTATGCTCACTGGGCCATGGGCCCCAGATGGATCCTGTACTCGTGTTGGGTCGTCTGGACCCTTGTGCATGACAGGGTCTTAGTGTTGCCATTCCGCCCGAAAACTCTCTGTCCGTCTACACACGCGTCCACACACTAAACACACACAGCGCTGCCACCAACCGGAAGATGTGGGAAAATGGATCGTTTCCGCCTTAATTGGAACCCATGTCATCAAGATGGCGGGGACATTATGAATGTTTTTGCAAGTCCCAGCATTTACCGGAAACAAACTGAGGTCTAAAATTTTTACATCCTTATAATTAGATGGGTTAATATAATTTTTAGTTTGTTCTTGTTTTCATTTTGATTTCTCAAATTTCTTTTTATTTAAAATATTAGTCCTTATAATTCAATAAGGACTTGCACCATTTTGTCTTTGATAGGTTAAAATTTATGATTTGAAACTTGAAGAACTAAAACCACAATAAAGATAAATTTAACTTGAGCGATTAAAGAGTATATTAATCTTAATTAGATTTTAAGTTTAAATTAAAATATAACATTTTCCAAATAAGAGTAACATGTGCGGGTAATGTACGTAACTAAAAATAAATAAATACTAAAAAATTAAAATAAAATTGTATCCCCACTGTTGTGCTATCGTTCTTGATAGACTGAAGCCATTGGAGCCTGTGTGTGTGTGTTTTGCGATAAGAAAGTGTGGTTCTCACCGTGTTGCATAAAGTCCACAGAATGAGTCATTTTACTCCGAGTTTATGAATAGTCTAATTTGTGATACTCTTCTGGTCTTTAATATAAGATCTATTTAACTAAATTGATTAGATTAAGAAAATTAGGTAAGTTAGTTAATTATAAGAAATGTAACATGTTTTTTCTAAAACAACGTAATCATCTTTATTAATACACTCCCTCCCTTTTCTACTTGATTATGGTTGAAGGAGTATCTATAAAGATAATTTAAAAAAAATGATAAATATAAGAAATAAGTCTTATATTTAAGATCAAAATTAACTCAATGATTAGATTCTATTAATGACAGAAGGAGTACATAAATTTAATTAATTCACGCGCTAATTGATTTTGGGGTCCAGGAAAAAACAAAAAGTTACGAAGTGGGGACCACGGTACCACTGAAAACAAGGAAACGCAATTCCCCTGTAATGAGGATCCTTTTGAGATTTTGGTGGTAACTGGTGACTTCCGCTTTCCCTTTCATTCCTCGAGACTTCTGGATACTTCACTTGTTTCCCTTTTCAACTCTTGCTTTAGCGACTTTTTCTCTTTATGAAATGGGAAATAAAGCCAACAAAAGACGACTACAGGTAAAGCAATAGGTGTCCATCTTCTTGGCGTGCACGTATTAGCCCCATCACATTGGAGCCTCATCATGTCAAAAGTCCATATCCTAATAGAACTATTAAATATTTTAGAAAAAAAAATCATGGAAAAGGCTCCCATGAAAAATTTCATCAATAAGGATGACCTAAATTAGAATTCCGACACTCTGTGCATACAAAATTTGCAAAACATCAGTACTTTCTGTTTATAACAATTTATCGAGTGTTTCTCATTAATAAAATTTTTAATGTGAGATTTTTCTTCTATTTTTTTCCAACGAAAATATGCTTCGTTATTCCTAGACCTAGTTGTCCCTGCCTTTGGTATCCGTTCGTGCACTATGGTAATTGCCATTGACAAATTTTGACAATCCATCCAGAAGATAAATTCCAGTTAATTATTACCACTCGGGCAAAAATAAACTAATGCCGTAACTATGCTGCTATCGAAATAATTTCTCAATTTCAGGTGAAAAAAAAAAATAAACATGCAAATTGATTGATTAGGCTCTGAACTTTGTGAGAGAAACGTGAAAAATGATTAGATTGAAGGAGTAACTTTAAGAGGATCACTTTTGCTCTGTGCTTTATTTTGTTTTTTTTTTTTGTGAAAGAAAGAGGAGGGATTGGGACACCATAAGAATGCAACTTTAATGATATGTGCATTTCACACTAAAACCAGACGGCTTCTAAAATCTAATAACCTTTATGTTGACTTCATGCACGTATGGTATATATCATTTCTGGTTGTATGTTCGCGGTAAATTCGTTGCCTTTTTTTCCAGCTAAAGTATTATTTTGCTAAGTTTTTGAAAGTGAAAACATTATTTATTCATTATAGTTAAATATTTATCTTGGGTTTAAGTAAAAAGATGTTCACAGTGGGTGTATGGCGCAGTTTAGCTGAACATGAAAGATGAGGAGATAAAATATTTGCGATTACAAGACATAATACGATTGAAACAAAGCATTAAAAATATTTACAAGTTTGTTATAGTTGAGGAAAAAAAGGCAAATCCTGTTTAATATAATAAAACAAATGATTTCTGGCTGCAAATTAAATATTACTCCTCCTGTGCTAAAATTACACTATAAAATGAGTCTTATATTTAGGACCAGAAGAATAACATGTAGGAGCATCAATATAACTATCTATATATATAATTGATAATCAGAGCGGCTATTATTAAAACTAAACAGTCGATGGCTAAACAGAGGCTATGAAGGATCAAAATTTCATGGGTAATCCCACTAAAATTGGCATCCTTTATTCATGGAAAAAGGGCGTTAATCAATCTCGCTTTTCTCATAAGATAATTACCATGTCAACCTCGAATATTGAAACGAAGAGGGAGGAGAAAAAAGAAGGGAGTTTTCCACGAATATTGTCCCAATACTGCGTTTAATTGTTGAGTTCCCAAGCTCTGGAATGTCCGCAAGAGTTGTTGGGATGGGATGTGACGCTGAGGTGGAGGATTTGAAGGAATATTTATGCGTTAATAATAATAAACGTTGATACGAAATTCGGTGGAGGATGACGTAAGAGAGTTGAAGCATGCCCCTGTCCTTTGGAAGCACCCTTGCACGCTTTAATTATACACGTGTCTATTTTCTACGCGATGGAGTCCGAGCGAATTTGCGGATACGTTCCAAACCTTAGTGTGAGAGATAAAAAATTACGGCTGGAATCGAAAAAAAATTATTAAAATAATATTTAACATCAATAATTGTTTATTATATGGATTAGATAAATTTATAGATATGAAATTAAAGAATACTACTTCCTTCTATCATATTTTCTATATACGTGTCTATTACGTACATGATGGAGTCCGAGCGAATTTGGGGATACGTTCTGGACCCTTTTTTTTTGTGCTATTTTTTTTTAGTTATTAACAATTGGTCGTAATAATTAATGATTGATTTTGATTAATTGCCGGATTTTGACAGGACGATGCCGTTTTGAAAGAAGTATAGGCGTCGTTAAGTTGACAGCGATATTAGTCTTTCGATCTTAAATACTATCTCCGATCTTTAATATAAGATCCTGTTTAATTTTTATTTTGATCTTAAATATAAGATCCCAATCTATTTTGTCTCTCATATTTATATTTTTTTTCTAGAGTAACCCTTCTAACAATAATAATTCTGGTCAATATACTTGATTAGTAATGATATTTTAGGAAAAACAACATCTATTTAGGATCAATAACTAACTCAATTTACTTTCTTAATCTTCTCAAATTAGTCAACTAACTCTTATAACTAAAACTGAAAGTAATATAAAACTTGTTTTATAATATAAAAAGTCTTATATTTAGAATTGAAAAAAAATATATTAGGAGCTATAATTTGGCCTTTCTCAGGTGCTGTCTTGTTAGGTCTCTTTACCACCCTCATGTCATACCGTCTCATTCTGATGTCAAACTGTACTTATCTATCAAACCCACTCAAGAAGGTGGCCCCAAAGACACAAGCCGACACGAGTAATAATTAGTTGATGTCACGTGATATTAATCAGATATTTTTTATATAATATTAAATTATATTACATTCTATTCTTACCATAAAAACTAGTTTAGTTTTAAATATAAGATTCTAATATATTTTATTTTTTATATTTATTTTTTAAAATTGGTATTTATAATAGTTGTATATATTAAAATTTTTATCAAATGATAATTCTAATTAATATATATGATTAACAACAATATTTTAGAAAAATAATATTTATTTATTATAAATAACTAACCTAACAAAATTTTTTAATATACTCAAATTAGTTAAGTACCTCTTATATTAAGAATTGAAGATAGTAATATGAGTTTATAAATTATATAGATTAATTTAAAAAATAATAAGCATGAGGAAGAAATAGATTTAAGAAAAAATGATTAAAAAAATCATGATATTTAATAATTTGCAAGATTTTTATTTTTCGTAGAATAATACGCGGCAAGTGTACTAAAGTAATCATTTATTTTGAATGACTTTTCGCGCGCAAGGGACAACAATGAATATAGCTGAGAATGAGGATGCATGCATATTCGAGAGCCATTTTTTGTAGTTGTTCAGAGTATCTTTCAACCCAGACAGTAAGAGACTAATCTATCAGATACTGTTAGGCACCGTAGCAAGGATTTCTTCTAATAATGTTTTTTCTATACACACTAATCCAAATATTAAATCAAATACATAATGTTTAAGATATCCAGGTCCTTTTTACTTGAACCAACACATGTTGATTTATTCGAGAGCCTTCTTGGATCCTGCAGTGACGCACAAACAAGCCGATAGCAATCTTCATTATTAATTACTTGGGCTGAGCTTCCCCCACCTGGAACCCTCTACGCCCACACACAAGTATATACATATCAACCTAGCGAGGATATTATTTGATTATGGCATACTTGTGTTTTAGACGGATCAGCCATTCAAGTCCACTCTTCAATTAGTTGCGCTATATACCGCAATAATGATAATAATCAAGCCTCCTCATAATTAATCCTCACTGCTATTGGACACCCAAATCATTTTTATGATGCAATTACACTTTATCTAACAAGCTTTAAAAAAAAACTTAATCCTAAAATACTAGTCTATTAAGAAGAGAAACTTCTTAAATTTATAAACTCCACAATATTTGTGACGACGTTCTCTAATATTAGAATCACAAGAATGTGTTGGACTTCTTCCAACCTTTAAATATATGTCCTAATTTTTACATTGTTATTGTTGATTCTAATTACAAGTCTTATACAAATTTTTAGACATATTGAATACTTATTTAAAAAATTAAGGGTAAAGGTCCACATTTACCACAATCTTATTTTTTAAGGGCACATAGCACCTTAATAAAAGATCATAAAAAAATTGCATTATTAAAAAAATCAGGATATTAAGTGTACCTGATAAATAAAATTAAGAGTAAATTTTCATCCATATCCAAAAATTAACACGCTTAGAAGGCAACTGGGATTGAAAATATAATTGCTGTATAAAATATAAATATCATCTAGGCGCATATATTTTAGCCTAAAAAATTGTTGCACCATAATAGGCAACAGGGAAACCGGTCTGGACTGGTCATTTTCTTAATGATTTATCCAGTTAAAAAAATTAAAAAAAGGCGCGACAATGGAGAAAAACATATTTATAGTTCCAGACACAAAAAAGCATCGATGCTGCCGCCAAATAATGTACGGTGGCGACAGGGAGAATTTTATCCGTACACTTAGTGGCACCTTGGTCTTTGGGACTAAGAGTGTAAGACCGTAGGTAGAAGGCCAAATAGGAGACTTTTTGGGGAATTTTTTTTAAAAAAATCCTTGTTATTAGCAGCATATTAATATTTTATAAATATAATTAAATAGCTAAAATATCTTTGTATCATATTTGAAAAAAAACTATTAAATTTGTTGTTACAAATATATTTCTTATTATTAGTTGTTAATTACTTATCCTCACAGTACATAATTTGTTAATAAATAGTTTGTTATTGTCAATATATTTTTTATCATTTGTTATTTTATGCTTGTCGTTGTTAGTTTATGCTTGTTAATAAACTTTTTGATATAAAAATCATTTTAATTATTTAACTATATTTGTAAAATACTAAATCAGATGTTACTCCCTCTTTTGAGATTTTGAAGTGTGAAATGCTTGATTTAGAATATTACATTTTTCAAGTTCTTTATTTATCATTTCCCTTTTTTTACGCATTGCACACAAAAATTAAACTCTACAAATACACAAAATTAAGTTATATAGTGCTATTTATGTTTTGTAAATTGTGTGACTTGTTACATGTTTTGTCATATTGAATATTGTAAAATTATATGCTTATACTTTAATACTACTATAACTTTAAATTCTCATTGACTCAAGTGAAACTGTAGTTTGTATAAATAATTTAGCCGAAACAACCGTATCGTACCAGACAAGTACAGTGGATCTGAGTGAGCAGAAAGCTTACCGAAAAGCTGCCACTTTCAGAATTACAAGTAAATCGCAGGAAAGAAAACGAGACAACGGACCCTCTAGATCTCCGTGGATAATTTCTGTCCTTTTTCTTTTGTGAAAAATAAAGACGTAAAACCTATTTTTAATTCCTTTTTTCCGCAGATTCAATAAATTAATTTATACTCCCCCTACCGGAGTAACACTTTTCGTTTGTAATACGAAATGTTGGATAAGTCTCATATTTTTATTTATAATATTTATTCTAAATAAATTTTATGAAGTATATGCGTTTTTTTATGTAGTCATTGACGTACAAGAAAAAGCATTTACTTCAAACTTCGTGGAGCTTACGGGCAAGTCTGTAATATGATAAAAGAAAATAACTTTTGAGGATCTAGAAGTGAGAAAAGACGCTGGCAAAAGCAAGAAGTGAGAAAAGACGAAACAGAGCCGGAGAGAGAGCACGTTTATTTTATTTGGGGTGTTTTGATGATCATATGAAGTGAGCTTCTTGGCTATCGTAGAGTAGCTAAACGCAGACGCTAAATTCTTGTTGAGATGGAGGACAAAGACGAATCCTTGAAGGCGGTGCTGAAGGAAGCTGTGGACCTGGTAACACAAAAACAGAGCAATTCACTTCTCTGTCTTTAACCCATGTTTACGTGAATTCATTCAAAGATATGTTTGATGCTTGTGTATGGTTTTTCTTTTTGTGCTTGTATCATGCTTGTGTTTTCTGGTGAGGGTTCTTGGATTCTATTTTGTTGTTCTTGGTGTTGGGATTTTTCAAGTTCTGTTCCCTCGAGTTTTTCATCTTTTTTTCTCTGTTTTCCTATTTGTTGTGAGGCTCTGCTTCCGAGATTTTCATTGGTTGGGATTTCGTTGCAGGAAAACGTACCGCTTGAGGAGGTTTTTCTGACACTGAGGTGTGATCGAAATGGGCTCACAGCGGCAGCTTCTCAAGAGAGGCTGGCCATTTTTGGACACAACAAACTTGAGGAGAAGCAGGTCTTAGATTCTCTCTTTAATTTATTGTCTCGTTTTCTCCATATTAGTTACCACTACCATATCTCTTCAGCCGGAAAAAAAATCGACCAGAGGGAATTATCTTCCTTTGTTCTTGATTCTTGATGAAACAAAGATTGTTTCTTTGTCAGAGGAACTTTGAGAAAGCTAAGCCTAGCTTAGAAATAGAGTTGGTGGCCAAATTCCTGTCATTTCTGTTTCTGGGATTTATTTTTTCCCCCTCATATTGGATTGTGCAGGAAAGCAAGGTTCTGAAATTCTTAGGATTTATGTGGAATCCTCTTTCGTGGGTCATGGAAGCTGCGGCAATCATGGCCATTGCGTTGGCCAACGGAGGAGTAAGCTCCTTCTCCCTCAGTTTCTCACTCTTTCCGTGAAGGAAATTGTTATTAATATTATATCTAAGTGATTCTAGAAGAGTCTTCAGACATGGTTCTAATTATTCATGTGTTGCATAATTCCTGATTGTAAACTCAGGGGAAACCTCCCGATTGGCAAGACTTTGTCGGAATCATCACACTCCTATTTATCAATTCCACAATAAGTTTCATAGAGGAGAACAATGCAGGTAATGCTGCTGCAGCTCTCATGGCTCGACTAGCACCCAAAGCTAAGGTATTAATTTAATTACAAAGAACTTATATCTGGCAATTGGCACCAGCACTTCCCTGCTTGTATATTAAGTGCAGGTTTTATGTATCAGAATTAGCTTGTATCTGGTTGAAACAATTTAATATTTCTCTGTTCTCATGTACTTTTGATATGATTCGTGACAAAATTATTTAGGTCCTTCGAGATGGGGCATGGGTTGAGGAGGATGCAAGCATTCTTGTTCCTGGTGACATAATTAGTGTGAAGCTAGGAGATATCATTCCAGCTGATGCTCGTCTCCTTGATGGCGATCCATTGAAGATTGATCAAGTACATTTTGCAACCTCTGTGTTTTTTTTAAATTTTTGTTGAGAAGTTGAAATCAGATTATCATATGGATGAACTGAGTTGTTATTATGCACAAAACTTGGGTTGCAGTCCGCACTTACAGGCGAGTCCCTTCCTGTGACGAAAGGACCCGGCGATAGTGTTTATTCAGGCTCTACATGCAAACAGGGGGAGATAGAAGCAGTTGTCATTGCTACAGGAGTTCATACCTTCTTTGGCAAGGCTGCTCATCTTGTAGACTCAACAAATCAAGTGGGACATTTTCAAAAGGTACTCAGGAAAAATAATTGAAATAGATAATCTTCAACGTTTGCAGGAACATCTGTTTTGTTTGCAAATGAAGAGTTGATGAGTTGATGAGGAACTTTTGATTGCTTATAACTGTCTGTCCTTCCTTGCTTCCCTGTTTTCTTATTACTGATTGTTGTTTGGAGTCCATCAACAACAGGTCTTGACCGCTATTGGGAATTTCTGTATATGTTCAATTGCGGTGGGAATGACAATAGAGATCATTGTCATGTACCCAATTCAACATCGGAAGTATCGTCCTGGAATTGACAATCTGTTGGTGCTTCTCATTGGAGGAATTCCCATAGCCATGCCTACTGTTTTATCTGTGACAATGGCTATTGGATCCCATCGTTTAGCTCAGCAGGTAGCTTTGAGTAGTCCTGCAAATTTGTTGTTCAAAGTTTAAACCTTTTAAGTTGCCAGCTGCTCAGTGGTAATATAATATCCTTGGGGCCGTGTTCTGCACAATTACTTCAGGGCGCTATTACTAAAAGAATGACAGCAATAGAAGAAATGGCAGGCATGGATGTATTGTGCAGTGATAAAACAGGAACTTTGACATTGAACAAGCTATCAGTTGACAGAAATCTTATTGAGGTGTCTGGTGTTCGGCTCTGTACGGTTTTGATTTCTATCAATTCAAGACTAGCACAAGCGTTTTATTCCAAGCTTTTTTCTGCAGGTTTTTGCAAAGGGAGTTGACGCAGATGCTGTTGTTCTCATGGCAGCTCGTGCCTCTAGAGTGGAAAACCAAGATGCAATAGATGCTGCTATTGTAGGGATGCTGGGTGATCCAAAAGAGGTATATCAAATTGATTTGTGAAATATCTTATGTTCATTTTTAAAAATGCAAGCTTTGATTCATGTTTCTGACTTAGGGTGTGTTTGGGTGACACCTCAAACCATGGTTTGAGGTGTCAATCACCCAAACACCCCCTCTAAAAACCAAAACCATGGTTTTGGGTCAAAACCATGGTTTTGGAAAAAGCAAAAATTTTTTGCTTTTGGAGAAAAAAGGGAGAGTGTGAGAGCCTATAGGATATATATCTTGTTATGTTTTTTATAAACATATTTTTTTATAAACATATTTAATCTTATATTTTATAAATATATATACACATTAATTATTTATTAATTATATTATCTTATGTATTATTAATTATGTTGGTAAAAAATATATTATTAACAATTTTATTCCTTCAAATTAAAATATATCATAAAATCTATTTTTTCTGTAATTATCATATTAACTTATGTCTTTTTTTTAGTAATTTGTATATATAAAAAGTGCTTCTGATAACAACTATCCAAACACTCTCACTTCTCAGAATCACTTTTTTACAAAATCTATTCTTCACAGAATCTATTCTCCCCAGAATCTATTCTCCAGAATCACTTTTCCAAACCACGGTTTGGTTTCATCCAAACACACCCTTAATATAGTTTTACATGGTTGGTTTTCTTTTGTTCATTTACCACAAACTCACGTATCTTAGTTTGTGTACGAAAAAAGGCAAGGGCTGGTATTCAAGAGGTTCATTTCCTTCCATTCAATCCAACTGATAAGCGGACAGCTCTGACTTACATAGATGGTGATGGTAAAATGTATCGTGTCAGTAAAGGTGCACCAGAACAGGTATAATCATGAGCCACACCTGAAAACTCCCTCTTTTTGAAAGTTGAAGTGATTCATACCTTCAATATCTTTGTTAGATTTTGAATCTTGCACCCAATAAATCAGAGATAGAACGTAGAGTTCATACTGTCATTGACAAATTTGCGGAAAGAGGACTACGATCTCTTGCAGTGGCCTTCCAGGTAAGTGTGGTTTATGATTTTTTTAAGGTTGTAGAGAAGGAAAATATATTGAGGTGAAGTCACATTGTATAGTGTTTCTGTCATTATGTTCCAGGAAGTTCCTGATGGAAGGAAAGAGAGCCCAGGAAGGGCTTGGCAATTTGTTGGCCTTATGCCTCTGTTTGATCCACCTAGGCATGATAGTGCAGAGACGATCCGAAGGGCATTGAATCTTGGAGTCAACGTTAAAATGATAACAGGTCCATCTTCGCTACACGAGTCAGTTTGATTTTTCTTTTTTAATTTTCATTTTTTGGCTAATGATATCTGTATGCATACCGATTTGTTTTAGGTGATCAACTAGCAATAGCAAAAGAAACAGGACGCCGTCTGGGGATGGGAATCAACATGTACCCTTCATCAGCTTTACTGGGACAAAACAAGGATCCAGCAGTTGATACTTTGCCAGTTGACGAACTGATTGAAAAAGCAGATGGTTTTGCTGGTGTCTTCCCTGGTACAGAATACTTCTATTCCTAGAAGCATGACATATTGCTTTGATAGTAGCAGCAATCTGGATTCCTTCATCTTCCTATTAGAGGCAACTATTTGGAACCAATAAAATGCCATGAACCATGACTTCTTATTGTGGCAAAGATATTTGGATAGAATGATAACGAAGGATTATTTTGATTGACTATATGATTTCATTGGACACAGAGCACAAGTATGAGATCGTGAAGCGCTTACAAGCCAGGAATCACATATGTGGAATGACTGGCGATGGGGTTAATGATGCCCCGGCTCTTAAGAAAGCAGATATTGGAATAGCTGTTGCTGATGCCACTGATGCAGCTCGCAGTGCTTCTGATATTGTTCTGACAGAACCAGGTCTGAGCGTTATCATAAGTGCTGTCTTGACCAGTCGAGCCATATTCCAGAGGATGAAGAATTACACGGTAAGTATCAATTTAACTCGGGCATTCTGATTGAACTATGAGTCATTCTACAATGTGATGACACCGGGGCTTATTTTACCACATGATTACTTTTTATAAGAAATCGGAATGTTTGTATTTTCTTCTCAAGTTATGTCATCGTTCCTATTAACCACTATGACTGCTACAGTTAAATTTATGATATTCATTATACTGTATTTTTTCAATTTTAAATTAATTGACCTTTTCTTTTTTCTTTTCCCTTTTTTTTTTTCATGCACAGATCTATGCAGTCTCCATCACAATCCGTATTGTGGTAAGTTGTCTATAACCTGGATATTTGCTTTTATTCCCAACAGACACTATTATCCTGACTACTAATTTAGAGTCCATTTTATGACAGCTGGGCTTCATGTTATTGGCCCTTATATGGCAATTTGATTTCCCACCATTCATGGTGCTGATTATTGCTATCCTCAATGATGGTTTGTCATCTTTCTTTTTCTTCGCCATGCACTACGCTGTGCTGTTTCATATCTGTATTCTCTATCAACTAATAATGCCTCAAAAGATTCTCTTGATGATATGTTTATATGGCTTATTGCAAATGCCAGGCACCATTATGACGATATCAAAGGATAGGGTGAAGCCATCGCCACATCCAGATAGCTGGAAACTCGCAGAGATATTTACTACTGGAATTATTCTTGGCGGTTATTTGGCTATGATGACTGTTATCTTCTTTTGGGCTGCATATAAAACAGATTTCTTCCCTGTAAGAGCGTTGAAGATCTGTAAGCTTGAGAAATGTGTTGCACTTTTCTTCTTCCTTCCACCATTGACGCTTGCTGTGCTACTTTCAGCGTACATTCGGGGTTTCAAGCCTTCAGATGAAGGATGAGGATGACTTCAGAAAGCTTGCCTCAGCGATATACCTACAAGTCAGTATAATAAGTCAGGCTCTCATATTTGTTACCCGAGCTCGGAGCTGGTCTTTCGTTGAGCGTCCGGGTTTGTTACTTGCAACAGCTTTTGTTGTAGCTCAGCTGGTGAGTAGTATCATCCTTCCTCTTTTAGCACTCTCACCTCATGAACATGAAGTTAAGAGACTTGTCACTTTTCATCTGCAGATTGCTACACTGATTGCTGTCTATGCAAATTGGAGTTTTGCTGCGATTGAAGGGATTGGATGGGGTTGGGCTGGTGTTGTTTGGTTGTATAACCTCATCTTTTATTTCCCACTTGATTTTATTAAGTTTGTGATTCGATACGCCTTAAGTGGCAAGGCTTGGGATCTGCTTATTGAAAGAAAGGTATGAACTTTTCTTATAATGGAAACTTAGGCAATTCAGTATCTGAGCTGGCTCGTGTTGCTTACTTTCTCCAATGAAATGCGTTTGGCAGATTGCCTTTACAAGGAAGAAGGATTTTGGAAAGGAAGAACGTGAACTTAGAT
Source organism: Neltuma alba (assembly GCF_004799145.2). Classification (NCBI taxonomy): domain Eukaryota; kingdom Viridiplantae; phylum Streptophyta; class Magnoliopsida; order Fabales; family Fabaceae; genus Neltuma; species Neltuma alba. The sequence continues at coordinate 438,456 of NW_021637635.1, read as the reverse complement.
GGGCCCATGCACAGAGGACCCTCCATGGGCTTCACCCACCAGACACCAAGATGTTCAGTGAGCGTACGAGTCATGCAGAACTCAATCAGATGGCTGAAGAAGCTAAGAGACGAGCTGAGATTGCTAGGTATCTTCAATATGACATGTTATTATCGCAAGTTCTTCTTTACTGATAACTTGCATGGCTAAAAACTACTGAATCAATCATGGAATCATAGGAGGATAGAGGATGCGAAAATGCTAATGTTGTCTTGGTATTTGGTTGTTTCAGACTTAGAGAGCTCCATACACTGAAAGGCCACGTAGAGTCTGTGGTTAGACTGAAGGGCCTTGACATCAATACCATTCAGCAAGCATACACTGTCTAAGATCACGCCGTTCTTTCGTGCTTGAAGGTTGCTGTGTTGTGGGCAGAGAACGGAGTAATGACTTGTAACGTAATTTTACTTAAAAAATGAATGATTATTGGTTACTCCCAGTTTTGGTGGACAATCTACTTACTGTTGTAGATATTTTATTTTAAAATAAAAAATTGAAGGGTTGTTTTTACTTTTTATTAGTTCATTTGTCAGCAGTTATGCGTTCAAATAATAATATTAGCGTATTGCAGGGATGTAAGATTGTTCTTTTCCGTTATTAGGGTTATTAATAACTTGGATGATTGTTCATGATTTTTAATTTTTTTTTCACATAAAACATTCTAGAAAATTATTTGATCTTGGGTCATCCACTTGTATTGACTCTTTTTTCAATAAATGAAATTTAAGGGGACTTGTAGTAGTCCAATATCATCAGGTCACTACAGAGCAACCCGATCAACCTATCAAAGATATTATTCTTATTAGAGAAGCGAAGTGAGTAGAATTTGGAAGGCGGTGGCTTGTGTTCATCTGGGTTTTGCAATCTTCTCCTTCCTCGCCCCAACCATGTTATCCATCTCCTTTCGTTGCTTCTCAACACAAAGGTCGGCATCGCTTCTATCTGGAATTTCTGAGCCACATCCTTACGTGTCTCCCCAGACAAAGAAGGGGGGAAGATCGAAAGGGCAAGTCTGCGGCTCAATGGAAGACAATGCGCAATAAAAAACAGAGATTGAAACAATGGATTCAAACATGAAGATTACAACTCATTGACGTCGATGTCTCTACTGATAATCCATTCAGGGAAAGGAAACTAAAGGAAATTCAGAGACACAACAGAAGAAAAGGATGAGAGAACGAAAGACATGGAGCTGAATCAAGAACCAATGCCAGCCGAAAGGAATCATTGACTTCATTGAAATCAAGCTCCCACTGCACCGATGAAGCGACGAGTGAAACATGCTACCCGAAATTCTCCGTCAACGTCGATGACGACGGCACGATGGCGGGTTACAGGAAATGCTGTTTCCCAGTCCCAACAAGCTATAGGTGTTGGAGACCCAATTGCGTGAGTTCAGCGGAATTCGGAATACTATTCATTAGTCTCTATTAAAATGTTAACGGCAATACAAACATACATACCGTAAAATATACGTTTCTGTTTCTTAGAATACGTATACTTGTATTGAAAAATCTTAGTTTTTTCACCCAATTAATGTTTTCGTAATATAATAAGTATACTTTGCATTTATTGAACATGTAAGCTCTATGCATGATGCATTGCATATTAAGAGTATTTAAATTAAATGTAGTGATGTTTGATAGAATAGCCAAACTTCCTCCAAGGCGTCCGCTGGCGCGGCTTACAAGAGTTTATTACATGTTGGACAAAAAAATCGTTTATAACATAAATACTAACATTTTCCCGAGTCAAACAGAAGACAAACAAATCTCTCTCTCTCTCTCTCTCTCTCTCTGAGACACTATTACGAGAAGAAAAACTACTGGCAACTCAGGCAATGCATAGAAATTAAAAGGGCCATCAAGATGCCACTTCGCAAGGTACAGAGATCCACTCCGACCAGAATGAATGCTAACTCTTGGCTTGATAATGGCGTAATTCAAGAGCAGAGCATATACACACAGTCATGTCCCATTTTACTGAAATGGAACCGGAACCCCCTGCTTCTTATTCACAATAGCCATGGCCAAATAACGGGTACCCATGCCAATTGGAACAGAATCATCAGGTCCTTCCCAGAAGGGGGCTTCGCCATCACCCACAAGACGCCAATATCCTGATTTCAACGATTCAGCTTGTTCATCTGTGCAGTTCTGAAGCAGCGCTTCTACACGGAAATTTATCCCGAGAGAACCAAGGAATCGAGATTGAGTAATTGGCCCATGGACAGACACATCTCCTGCATAAATGTTATATCAGTTTGACCTCCTCTCAATCCCTGTTTATATTCCACCAGTCTATGATACAGTATTATTGTCTGCAGCAAAAGGAAAAGCACCTGAAGCTTCCTCAGCAGAGTGTCTGATGGAAGCAAAATCAACGTATGCACTAAGATCAGCTGATCCTGGATTATCAAGAAGGTCGACAAACTTGTGTTTTCTGATTGCCTGTACAAGTGAGATAGTCATAAAACCACCAAGATTTCTCAAAACAATAATCTGATATTTAATATCTGGATTGTGTAATTAAGGTAACTATTTTTTTGGGCCTAATAGGCCTGATATTGTAGACTAAACACTTGAAGACCTGGTGAACCCTTGTCTCCAAGATCATCTGCAGCAAACAGCAATCGAATCCACTAGCCATCAACGTGGAAGCTAAAAAACAGCAGGGCTCATTATGCCATTTGACCAATTTTACACAAGGGGTATTTAAGAACACTGATGTCAAAAAGGACTTGCAGACAAATAATTTAAGGAGGCTGAAAGATAGGTTAATAGTTAACAGAGGATTCATCAGAGTAAGCAACCCAAGTGCTGATATGTTGAAAAGTATAAGCAAGTCAAATGCTGAGATGTTAACTCCATGTGGCATTATTTTATTGGGAAACTGGACACAGAGGACCTGAGCAAAAGGATTTTTTTTTTTTTTTCGTGAGTGTGTCAGTTGAAAAACTAGACATGTGGCCATGACCAGCCCAAAGCCAGGAGACACTAAGGGCCTGTTTAGTACAAAATGGGAATGACAAGCTTTCTTTCATAGACATGGAAAACTCTCAAGAAGACATTTCGCCATCTACCCGACACAGTAAAAACACTACCATTTTCCCTTTCCTCAAAATCCATATACCAAACACATTCTTGAGAGAGAGAGAGAGAGATGCTTCAAGGTTTAGCTACAGACCTGGAGACTGTCCGAGACAACTCCATTCAAGCCATAGTCAATAATTAGAGCCCCACCTCCATCAGAACTTATTCTTTCTGCAATAGTTTGAGTCAACTCCATAGCTTTGGGGCAAACTTCGATTTGATTAAGTTTTGCTATCTCCTCATTTGCAGCCCACTTAAACCTCTTAAATAGATAAAGAGTTGCAGGTGTAGGCTGCGAAGATAGAACAAAGCGAAACCTGTGTAATAATACAAGTAAATATTAACTAAGCCATGCAAAAATACAGTTTCAAGCAGAAATGTAGAATGCATGTAATACTTACGATGAATCCTCTGCGACATCAACCATTTTCTCACACCAGCCACGAGATGCTTTCTTCAGACAGGAAATCGCACAAGTTTACATAAATTTAGCATACCAATAATGGTGCGGGAAAAAAAGTCAACACAGATTTTATTTTCTGTGACAAATAATGCATGATGTAACGCAACTAAACTTATTTAGGAACTAATAAAGTGTTTGCAAAGTGTCATCTCGAACTCATTCAAAGCAAGATGACAAACAACCTTATGGGCTTACAATACGCCAATATTGATGTTCTGAACATCTCTCACATAATATGGTCATAATTCAAACAGACTGAAATTATGAGACAGAGTACCAGTCTAGCATGACTTTATCACATGGAAAAGAATCACTGCTATTCTAATTATAGTTACAAGATTGCTCTGTAATTTTTTGTTTTTCTCCTGTCATAAAAAAGGCAAACGATCATCTTAGCACCGAAAAAGACAAGAAAAGACAAACTATCATAAATCATGGAAAGAATAATGAATGAAAGAAAGCTAAAGGACAAACAGCCAAGGCACTGCATATATTGTAGGAAAAATTATACATCTCATGATATCACTGAATTAGCAGCTTAATGGATGTCTCAAAATTCAATTCTGCAAAGCAGCACAAACATGCTATCATTTATGGTTCAATTGTTCACAACAACAATATTGAAGCACCCGGGTAAAGTGATCCGCCATGAGACAAAATCAAGCAGACAAACCTGAAATTGATGAATGGGTAGAGCATCAAAGAATTCATGCGCTATGATGATTGTGGGCACTGGAGAGTAAAAACAGAGAACTTAATCAGGCGGTTGCTCTGGTAATAGATTTCTTCTGTCTACACTCTACACCATACAGTCATAGTTGCTTACATCATACTAAATAAGATAAAAAAAGCTTAAATTCCAAATTTACAATGATAACAAACTTAACCCCTAGCACAGACTGATTGGTCAGTTTATGCCATCAAGATAAACAATAGACAGCAGATGACTGATTTCATTGAAAGTTTGGAACATTATCGTAATAATTCCTAAGGTCCAAACAGAAGTACAGAACACATCTTAACAAAACCTGTAGCAGCCTAATATTCAATTTTCTTTGCCCAGCATACTGCAACGGTGTAGTTAACCTAAAGGATAATCGTACAGCCGTCAATAATCCAACCAAAAAAAAAACAACAAATTCAATCATCTCACACAGTCCATTCGGATTTACAGAAAATAATTGATACTTGAATCTGGAAAGGATTTTCAGTAGAAAACAGCTTCCTAGTAATTGTTTTTCAAGCATGAAATTAGAAACTTCATATGAATGTATCTTCAGCTGAAAACAATTCAGTAGAAAATTCTCTAGTATATAACTTCCCCTTCACCTCTTTAAAAGGTAAGTAACAACTGGCTGTAAATATTCTCTGTTTTCATCTCATAGCATGTAAATAGATTAATAACTATTAAAATAACACTGTGAAGTCCCCCCCCCCCCCCCAAAAAAAAAAAACACTGTGAATATGCAGAATGTTTGTCTCACTAATGCCCACTGGGACGTGAAAACTATATTCAGAGAAATCAAAGGAAGAAAAGAGAGAAGAGATTTCTTACAAATGCATGCACAGAACAAGAAAATAAATTGCTGAGAGAGAGGTGGGGCATACAATATGGTGACTGACTACCAATTCAAAACATGAGATTGAGGTCCTTATTTGTTTTCTCAGACTTGTTTTTCTGTTTTATAGCATGGTTTCAGTATTCATCAAGGCATAGAGGGGCAAGAAGACAAAAATAATGCTACACTACTTGAACAACAGTGTCTAAAATGCCAATGTTCATTGGGTAAACAATACGTACTTCCTGAAGGAACCTGCTCCAGTGTAGCATGCCATGATACAGGGGAACCAGCCAAAGAGCTTACAGTTCTTTTCTCAGCACTTTCAGCTTCATTATCTTGATCAATGCATTTCAAGTTTTGGTGCTGAAGCTTCTGCAGTGTTGGACTGCACTCCACCAGGTGTACATGCAATGACTGGATGAACTTCTTGAATTTGGAAGCACCCTATGTGAAGTTTTAATTTTTTTTCATTCATCATAATACTGGAGTTGCTTTGTGAATACTTAATTGACAAGGTAAAGAAATCGTCTAGAATCAAAACTTTGGCCAGAAATTGCAGAACTTCAAAAGAAACAAATGATTGTGGTATCATACACGAAGAAGGTCAGCCATAAGAGTTCCTCGCCCTGGGCCTAGCTCAATTAGATTCACTCTTTGTGGTTGTCCCATTTGCTCCCATAGACACATCACCCATACACCAATCATCTAAATTCACATAAACGAGCTTTCAGAATCCTTCCATTAGCAAACTTTATGAATAGACGCAGACACAGAAATTCAACTCGTCCTGGTTCATGACTCAAATGTGAGAAATTAAAAGTATTATAGCTAATTTACCTCACCAAACATCTGGCTTACTTCAGGAGATGTTATAAAATCGCCTTCAGCTCCAAAAACATCCCGATTGATGTAGAAACCAGCTCTAGGATTAGTTAAAACTTCTTCCATATACTCAGCTACTGAGATTGGACCTCCACGAAACTGAGAATTGAATAAAATAAGCATCTTCTGAACATATACATATCATCCACTGACCTCAGACTACCTTTTAGGCATAGTAATATATCTGAAGTTGCTTCGTAACAAATTGATCAGCACTTAATCGACCTAAAAGGCCAGGTGCAATAGAAAGATTGTTCAAACTAACTAAAAATGGACTCCAAATTACAAAAGCAACGACGGGTTCAAAAACTGTTCTGGAAAAATTAAAGGCAACGAACCTTGATGATCCCTTTGAGATGTTTGACAAGCTCGGAATCCAGAGTTGGCTCATGAGAATGCTCTGCCACACATAACAATGAAAAATGGGAGGAAAATTCCCGAGCTGATTGTGACTAAATTAAAAAAAAAAAAAAGGGATCTTAAGAAAGAAAAAAAGAAAATTTAAGTAGCTAACCAGGTGGGTTGTACAAGCCAGAACGGTCGATAGAAATTGTAGCGGCAGTGGGCGGAGACTGAGACTCATCTGCATCGTCCAACTGCTCGATGGAAGGCGCGTTAGGATTCTGGGACGACGAATGAGTAGAAAAGGGAGGCGAACGCCTCGAAGTCACCGACGGTGCCACGAGTTGCGAAGCCAAGTAGGCATTGGAGAGTCGACGATGAAATGCGAAGGATTGAGGTAGCAGTTTCCCCAGCATCGTATTGAACTGTTACTTCCACTGCAAAGCCGCGAAGGGATGGCCGAAACTTGAAGACAAGGTCATGCGATGCATTGCTCTATATTCTAATTAGGATGGACAAGCACCACCTGTTAGGTGGGGATGTAGCTCAGATGGTAGAGCGCTCGCTTAGCATGCGAGAGGTACGGGGATCGATACCCCGCATCTCCAAGTTAATTTTTTACCCTTCCTTTAAAGAATTTAAAGAATAAAATTTTAAAAAAAATAATTAAAAAAACCGTCAAAATAAAAAAAATAAAAAAAGGATTTTATTTATAATTTTTTATTTTAACGGTCTTTTTTTTTACTATTTTTAGAAATAAGATCCAGTTTGGATAAAATAGGATTTTATTTACAATTTTTTTTATTTTGACAGTGTTTTTTTTATCATTTTTAAAAATATTTTTTTTGTCAACAATGAAATAAAAATCTAAAAATAGGGTCTTCTCCATTATTATTTAGAGAGTGTTTAGACGGAAATAAAATCATAATTTTAAAAGTAATTTTATGATATACAAAACAAATATATAAAAAAATTTGTTTTGATTTATTAAAAAAATACTTTTAAACCTACAATATTAAATAAAAATCAAGTTGCAGCCAGCTTAACTTTATGCTCATAATGCCTTCTCACTCACAATAATAGCTTATGAACAGTACAGGCTCATTTTTTGGGCTGCGTATACTTTTTTTTTAAATTTTGTATCTAGCACTTTTTCCACATGCTTCGGGTAGAATGACGCCGGCAGTCGTTAGGTGAGCGTGGAGACGGATATTGGTCGGAGACTCTCACATAACACCAAGGAGTGCTTCTAAAGCAGAACTAGCAGGTAAATTCAAGTCTTATTCTTCCCTTCACTTTTCTACATATCCCCTTCAGTATTCCTCATAGTTTTGATTTTGCCTTTTATTTTAGTGTATTTTATTGTTCTGTAATGGATTTTTCTTTTTTGGAATTCTTGACAAAATAGACCGAACGTTTATGTATTTCACTGTCAGGTGTTCATCATCCATCTTGAGAGCTTATGTTTTTGTATTGGAAGAGGTAATGAGGCATCACAAATGTTAAAATTCAAAAGTTTTGCAAGTCAGGCATTTATTTTGCTTCTTGCTACTACTGGAATTTAATTCTTATTGTTGATTTTTATTTCTGCATTTGCAGTTTCCCAGTCATCACGGAAAGAAAATGTATGCTTGAAGATGCACGTCAAGTGCTTGAGAAAATGACCAATAGAGACTCAATTGTAGTAAAGCGGAGGACACATGAGATGATAATTAATTAATGCCTGACTTGCTACTAATTAAAAGATAGATTTCAGATGCGCGCCAAGTGTCTGAGAAAAAAGGTATCCTTATTGTATGCATATATAAATGCAAGTACACACGTGTCTGTATAATTTTTTAAGTAAATATATATATGTGTATGTTGATTATTGATATAAATGTATTAGCAAGTTAAGACATTGACCTCCAGGATAAATGACTGACTTTCCTGAACATAGAGATCTAAAATTATTCCTCAGAGGTAGATATGTGATGTGAAATGATAAGATATTTAGATGGTAATAACATATTAGTTGATTGGATGTCAAGTGATAACCTTAGATTGAGATCCAGAGCTTAACAACGTTCAAACTAAGCGGAGAGAGCTGCTTGAAGCTCCCCTGCATCCCAGCAAAAGAGTGCGCATACTCACTGATGGTCTAGCTTGCGATTCAAGTCTCTTCTTTGGAGCTTCTTTTGTTTGTTAAATTTTAAAGTATCCACAGTATCGTTAGGGTAAAGTTTTGATATCTACGATACAGGGGACAAACGAAGCTCTTGGGCAATATCTGCCATGCAATATGTGGAGTACATGGTCACGGTCATGTGTGTTGTTGTGGTTGGTGAATATGCACCATTATTTTGTGGTCCATGTGTTCCATAAAGTTGGTTACTGACCTTTTTACTTTTTGGAAATCCCACTCTATCAACTTAGCAGCTTTGCCATTGAATAAGAAACAAGCAAGCTGAACAATGAATTGGTTTTTACACAATGGTAAAAACTGCTCTTGGCTAGCAATCTTTTATGTTTCTGATAAATTATGCACAATCCACACGCATGATGCAATTCTGACTAAGAAATGGTGCATTTCTTTTCTTGGGTAACTTATATGGATTATATTTCACAATATATATATATATGTGAATTTAACTTTCACTCATATGTAGGTAACTCTTCAAACTGGTTGTGCACTATGGGTGTATTGTTACTTTGTCAAACTTAATATTATATCTCACGCATGTTTATATTTCCCAAGATATGCTCGATGAATAATGTTTACATCAATTGTGGTGTTTGAGTATTGTTTTGTTTCTTTTTACCTTTCTAAATTTAAGTTCTAAATTCCTACTAAGTTGGCGTATAAATATGAGCATTGCTAATAGGTTGGTAGCTGTAATATTAGCCTTTTCTCTAGAAACTTTAGAGAGAAAAAATATTTATGTTACCGTGATAAGCTTTGTGGTCATTTCTCTTCCTGTTTTTACGGGTAGTAGTTGGGTTCTTGATTATCTAATATATATTTCTAACATTATTTAGTTCCTTATTTCATGCTTATACAGATTTGCAGCAGGATTGGATATTTAAATTCAGTATGTAGTTACATCAAGGATCATAGAATTTAACAGGAAAATGATCTTCAATCTTGAGTGAGATCTTGGCCTGCACATTCCAACTCTGTCAAAGCTATGGTGGTTCATAAATTCATAAATTCAGAATTGTGATCATTATGTTTCAAATGATGTGAAGGCACGCATTAGTAGGTTTAGAAACACACTAATATGTCATTCTATTGCCCTAAGTATTAAGATAGTATTACATAACATTAGCCTCTTGGAATCCCCGCACCAAACATGCTAACATGCATGTAGATGAATGATATAAGAATCTCATGCTATTGCGAAACCTTCTAATGTTGCTTTTAACCTCAACATTTTTAAATACCAAAAAAAAAAAATCGAGAACTCATGTAGATGGGTACATGCAGACTGAATATCTAATAGAACCTGCTGACAGAAGAAGGTTGATGGGTACATACGGATCGAGTTAACACCTGAAATGGAAGCGAAAGCTAAATGAGTGGCTTAACGTCCAGTATCATACGATTATTTATTTCAGATAGCTTCCTATTTTCCATACTTTTTTAAGACTTTCCTACTTTTAGCATTTTCCTTTCTTTTTTTTAAATTTTATTTATAGAGATTGAGATTTTTTTTGGGAGTTTCATGTATATATTTCTTTTAATATTTTCGTGAGACAGGCCTTGATCAATTGAAATGTGTAAAGAATTATCTTATTTTTACTTTATTTTGGTCAAGTAATTTTTGCTATCAAATGTGACAAGCACATTTTATATATACATATATGTTCTTGATATCATACTTGGCATCTCCGGTATATGATGTTTTTTCTATATTCTACATATTTTTCTAAAGTTCAAATGGTTGGTTAATTTATGACAATGCTACTAATTGTTCAAATCAAAATGATAAATTTTTTTTTTTGTATGTACTGCTTGTGAATAGAGGTTTCGCTAATAAAATTTGATTTTAAGCATAAAAGTATAAAGCAATTTCAATATTATTATCCATACATAATGATGCATGATAACGCATTAATGCTTTTGTAATGACATGGATTGAAATAGTAATATTGGTGATCACATATTATTTGAAGTAAACTTTCGCACGGGTAGTTGATACCAGTTGCCGCTAAAAGAAAACAGCAGAAGATGGACCAAGGGGCTTACACTTTATCTACAGACTCCAGGAAAGGCTTCTTTTCCTGTTCTTCCGCTTTGGCAGCCTTATTAGCGGGTGTGCTCTTCCCTTCACCATCCCAAATGAAATAGACATAGAAAAGGAGAGAGTTGCCACAGAGTACAACCAAAAAGAAAGAGACAGACGCTGCTAGGCTCATAAAAGTGGAGACTTCATAAGCAAAACCAAACATGATAGAGCTTATCAAGAGCCATATGCCAATTTTAATGTAATGGCGCTGCGAGGAATTCTCAGTCGGGGACAACTTATTGTATAATCGGAACCAATATTCCAGCAAGAAGGTGCCGAAGAACACAAAAACGATGAACACTACCATTGGAATGTCGCCGTTTATGTATGCGCGGTAGATGGTCGTCGAACAGCTAATAATCATGTTGAGCAAACCAAAAACTGGGAGCACACTGCGAACTTTGATTTCGGGATCGGAATTGGTGATAGGGAGAGGAAATGAGCTCTTTTCCTCAACGATTCCCATTGTTTTTGTTTGTTTTTCTCTGAAACCTGCAACTTTGTTCTCTAGGAGAGTGACGCTGAGAGATGGTTGTGATGGTTTTGGCTACAGAACTTGTGTGCCAGTGAGCTTTCAGGATGGGTTCTGGCTGTCTTTAAGAGCACCGCGGTCACTTTGGGGTTCCGTAAGTGCCTGGAAATTGCAGCGAAACTTACTCTCAATTTCCTTCAAAACATCGAAACATCCCAGAAATTGAATTGCTCTTTTAAGTAATTTTCTTGCATTTTATATTCCGAAAGACAGAGACTTTCGGCTTCATCTGTACGCACGCGGCATGATGTCAGTAGAACCTGCCCGGATGCTTCTAGGCAATTAAGTTTCATGTGAACTCGAGGATGGCCCACTAAGAGTGTTTCCAAGTGCGAACGGGTGCCACAGGCCCAATGTGATGAGAATACTACTCCCTCCGTTCCTTATTATAAGAGACATTTGATGCTTATGGCATGTTCCTATATATAAAGACACTTACAAGTTGTCTCTACTTTTTTGTGTGATTTACTATTTTACCCATATTTATTATCTCCAACTCACACTCTCTCTCCCTCCCACTTCTCTTTCTTTTAATAATTTAATTGTTCTCTCTCATGCTCTCTCTCCTTATTAATGAGGGTATTTTTGGAAAAAATTATACTTTTTACACATTAATTGTTCTTAACTAATTTTAACTGTTTTTTTTATCAACGTATTTCGGTTATTTATCTCTTATAATAAGAAACGGAAGGAGTATTGATTAAAAAGGTCAAGGCGTATATGGAAATTTCTAGCACAAAGTATTTTTTAGTGCGTAACACGTAAAGTATTTTTTATATATATTAATATCCTAAAATATATTTTTAGGTATGTCCATAACCTAAAAATATTTTTTGATATATTCAACGTTAAGACAAAAAATATTTAAAAATGTTAAATGCATTTCAAAATATTTTGACGGTTGGATGCACATGCGAAAATATTTTAGTGTGCTACTTAATCTTTAATTAAAACCTAAATGATAATAATAAACCTAGTATCACATGAAAGTATTTTAAAAAGATTGTGTTATATTTATCAAAATTAATTAATTTAGTTAGCTTTCGTATTCTAATTCAAATTAATTAAGTAATTCTCACATTAAAAATTAAAAAAGTATTTTTTTATTTTATTTATAAGTCACTTCTAACATGTTTTATATAAATTAAAAAAATTTAAATTTTATTAACTCTCATTTAAAATTCAATAACTTTTCAACTTTATACTTATGTAATATGTATTATACTTCATATAAATAAAATTAACACAATAATAAATAAAGTAATAAAATTATACATCCATACAAAAAAAATTTTCTCAGTATCCTATAAATAGAATTAAAAAATTTCTTTTCTTTTTATCATGTAAACAGGATCAGGTCGGCCAAAAAAAATAATTAACAATATTGCAAGTGACAATCGGAACTGTGCAAGTGGGAAAAATTTACCGGTGTGACCTACGCATCCCTTCAATTGATTTGGAAGATTGGATGCGATTCCTCTTCTGAGGATGAGGCAATCGCCAATTGATGCTCCTCTGGTGTAGAATTCGGACTACCCGGTTAGCGTTTGTGGGCGGAAACCACACCGCCGCTAGGTTTTGCACTCGCTATTGAGTTTCCCTTTCGAATCCTTTTGTAGGCCTTTTCTTCCACCTTATAGCAATCATCATCTCTTTTCTGCATCTCGGTTGTCCTCGTATTGGTCCACTGTCGAAAGGGCTTCGCTCGGCGGTTAATGGTTTAAGGGAGCACTATGGATTTAGGTCGCGGGTTTATTGAATCCGCGAACAAAAGTAATGTGAAACACTTGAACGGCGGTGGAATTGCTTTAATTCCGATACTGCTGTGGGAGTTATGATTCCTGCTGCACTGGTCTTCTTCATTTTGTCTCGGACAAATCTTATGGCTATGGTTCTCGTCGCGGTGCCTTTTTTGGTGTCCATCCTCAAGGAGGGATTTTCATCAAGTTCACACCATTTAATTTATTCCAGAATTGAGACCGCCACAGCTGGTTTAGTCCATGCCCAAATGCTGAATTCGCTTCCGCATGATTTGGCCGACGAAGGCCTTTTCTCAGAAAGGACAATAAGGGTGCGTTTGGTGCCGGGGGATTTGGAAGGGAGGGACAAAGAAGAATTTTAATCATTTCGTCTTGTTCAGTAACACACAGATTTTAAGGGGGAGGAAAAAAAATTTTTAGAAGGATTTGAAGGGAAGGGTAATATTTTGTCTGTAACTATTACGTCAATATTTATTTTTAATATCCTTATATTATCCTAAATCTTTTTATTCTTGTCTTCAAACACTGTTCTCTCTTTTATATATAAATATAAAATTTGAAAAGATAAGATGGATAATTCAATGAATAAAATTTTGAGGATTTAAATTTTGACATATATAATTATATGTCAAAATTTAAATCCTTGGAGCTTTATACCCATAAAAATTAAAAATAGATGAATATTACTTGAACTCTTTTCCAATAATATTTCATATTTTAGAGTATATTAGAATTTTGATATAAGTATTACTCAATATATTAAATGTTATTTACAATTCTATTTTATTAAACATTCTATAAAATTTGAAAAAATAATTTTAAATAAAATAAGAGTAAAATTATCTATGTCAAAATATGTTTCCCTTCCTTCTCTTCATGAACTAAACAAGGTAATATTAAAACTCCTCCCCTCTCTTTTTTTTTTATAAATTCAAACAAGGTAATATTAAAATTCTTCTACTTTCCTCCTCCTCTCCTGGCCTCCATTAAAATCCCGTCATTCCCCTTCTTCTCATTGAGCCAAACAGACTCTTATTATGAACGCATGCGACGGCTTTGAGGGTGTTATTATTTTTACACTATGTTTGGCACGGGATTTTCGGAGGGGAGCAGAGGAAAATTGTTCTCCTCCCCTTATTTGGCTGGTGCAATTTTTAAAAAGGGAGGGAAGTTTGGTTAAGATATTTTTTAAAAAAGAGAAGAGTTCTTCTCCCCTCCTCTTCCCTTCTAGCCTCCCCTCTAAAAATGAGATTTTTTAGAGGGGGATGAGAGATAAAATTTTAAGTTTTAAAATTAGCCTAACTAAAATACTTTAATTCTTTATATACCATTTCGATTTGTTAACCCCTGATCAGTCGTAAACATTTCTATGTAAGAGAATTCTTTTGAACATCTAGCAAGAGGTTGTCGAGATAGTTGTCTCCAAAATTAGTGGGTATTGTTAAACTTTTTCTTCTCTTTATCTAATTCCAAGAGACTGTCGGTATTTTCTCTCACCTTCAAGATCTTTTTTCTGATTAAAATCTATCACTTACGACTTTTTATCTTGATATCCTATAAGTGTGTGATTGTGTCTTGTAAGTCAAAATTAGTGAATTGCATTATATATATAATTACATCTTAATAAAATAAAAAAGTAAAAAAATTCATTTAAATTTTATGAGGTTAAAATAGTCAATTTTTTATTAGAACAAAATAAGATATTGTTAAAATTGCTCCCTCTCCTCTCTTCCAATCAATCCAAACATGAGATCAAAATCTCTGCTCTCCCTTTCCCTTTCCTCCTTTTTGTAGTTACCCTATATCTTTTCTTTTCTTTTTCTTGATTAAAATCCCTCCCTTCCATTCTTCTGTTGAACCAAACACGGTGCTGTGGATTTGACGAGGTTATGGATTCTGATTCACAGACACAAAGCTCATTTTCAGACGAGTCGTGTGATTTCGTGTTCGCATCCAGCTCTAGAGACGTGAAATTTGTGGATCGCATTCTGAGAACTGATGGCATTCTGGCTTTTCCGTTACGTCTTAACCCATCAATTTCTTTCAAACAACAATCTAATTACAGAGTAGGGTATCTTTGACAATACAGTTATATAATCGTTACGTTAAAGAAACTAAAACTGATAATCAAATGATTGGATCCTCAACTAGGAGAAAGCGTTTCCAATTGGGATCAGCTGATGAAGCTGAGAAAGTGGCGTTAAGGGGTCTTGAAGATGTGCTCCTGGAGCCACCGAAACCTGCTTCAGAGAAATCTACTTGAAGAGGTTCAATTACCTACCTGACTTAACAGGCGATTTTCTTAAAGGGTATTAAAAAAGAGTCTTCGTTGTTGTAGGCTCGACCAAAGAAAACAGAGATGTAATTGAATGGTTCCAGAAGAACTACCCAAAGAAGAACAATAATTTTGCAATTCACAATATCCAGGATAAGCCCAACACTGGTGTTTCTTCTTGGTTATTGAAACATGTGAAGGAGGAGGACTAAGTTGTAATGAAAGTAGAAGCAATGGAAGTGGAAAAGATGATAAAGAACTGAGCAATTGGATGAGCGCTTCCTAGAGTGCAAAAATGAATGGTGGCATGAAGGGAAAAAGAAGAATAATGGCCGAGCATACTGGGAATGCTTGGCGTTGCATGGAAGATTGAGGGATGAAGGAGTTGCAGTGCACCAATGATGGGGTTTACGCAGAGATAACTAGACACGAAGATACACCACGGGTCTCAAAACATTGTATACTTCTTCTTTTTTTTTGGAGGGGCATTAAAAATGAATTAACATATTCATATATACAAAAACTCTCATGTTAAACGGATATATGACATCTTTTATTAATTCATTGAAGTTCAGTCAGTATACTTTTATGTTATGAATGTATAAATAATTCTTCGCCAAATTTTTCATCAATGTTCTTTTATAAAAGCGCAAGAAATCAAAGCTGCAAAGAAAGACTATAGTATGCTATTGCATATATATCACGGGCAATGCAAATAGTTTGTTTTGGCTGAAGAGAAATGACATGGATCAAGGAGAAGCAAAAGATATAATAATTTGATAGAATAGTTTATTTTTGGGAGATTTTTTATCGTAACTTTAAGAAAAAATTTCTGGGAGTTGTTGCAATTTTTTAAAGATAAAGTTATTTATATTTCCGAGAAAAACAAAAATGAAATGTGAAGGGACAAACTCCTTCCTGTGGCTCCCGTGTATGCGTCTCTGTTGATGTATGAGTTTGGCTAACACAAGAAATTACAATCTCAATCTCTAGTAAATTGAAATCAAAAGCATGAATTATTTTATTCAATACCAAATACTACCAAATCATGCGAAGTATTCTACAAATAAGACTGTGAAATGTTACAGCACACTTTCAAATTGTGGCTTGTATTAGGATCAAAGGAAGAATAGAATGACGACTTGTTTACGCATGAATATGTCTGACAGATTTTTCGTGGGGTTCTAAAATTGAGTGCAACTACGTTACCTACTATATGCCTTTTTTTCCTTCTCCTTGCGTACGTTGAAAGAGTTTATTCCTTGTTCACAATAAATGAGCAGATGAGAATGTTGAACCATCTCCTCCATACAATAAATGGTAAAAAGTGCAGGAGTCAAATTTGTTCATGACATGGATCAAGGAGAAGCAAAATATAATAATTTGATAGAATAGTTTATTTTTGGGAGATTTTTTATCGTAACTTTAAGAAAAAATTTCTGGGAGTTGTTGCAATTTTTTAAGGATAAAGTTATTTATATTTCCGAGAAAAAAAAATGAAATGTGAGGGACAAACTCAACTCCTTCCTGTGGCTCCCGTGTATGCGTCTCTGTTGATGTATGAGTTTGGCTAACACAAGAAATTACAATCTCAATCTCTAGTAAATTGAAATCAAAAGCATGACTTATTTTATTCAATACCAAATACTACAATAAACATCAATAACTAATAATTAATGATATGCGAAGTATTCTATCTACAAATAAGACTGTGAAATGTTACAGCACACCTTTCAAATTGTGGCTTGTTATAAGGATCAAAGGAAGAATAGAATGACGACTTGTTTACGCATGAATATGTCTGACAGATTTTTCGTGGGGTTCTAAATTGAGTGCAACTACGTTACCTACTATATGCCTTTTTTTCCTCTCCTTGCGTACGTTGAAAGAGTTTATTCCTTGTTCACAATAAATGAGCAGATGAGAATGTTGGAACCATCTCCTCCATACAATAAATGGTAAAAAGTGCAGGAGTCAAATTTTGTTCAACAGACAAATCGACAATATGATTATTTTAGTATATGATACTCTGAAAAGGCTGCATTTCTAAGTAAAGTTTATCATTGTTCAACAATAATATTCAGATAAGAAGTTGAGCTACCACTTCTGAGGGTCGCACCACGTTTCCTTCCTTCGTATGCCTATCAACGTGCTGCTGCATCATCTATAAAAGGCTCACATGTCTCACCTCAAATCACAATCACAAGAGCATCGAAAACATTTGCAAGCCTTAGTAATTAAGATCAGTTGCTGGAAACTCCAATACCATGGCTTCTCGCATTTCATCATTCATTTTTACTGCCACTTCTGCTTCTGAGTTTCTCTCCAATTACCAGCCATGTGATGGTTGAAGGGGCAAGAATTCTTCTCGAATCCTCTTTGCCAGAGCCAAAATTACCTGAGTTGCCTCCACTTCCTAAGCCCGAGGTGCCTCAAGTGCCTGAGCTGCCTAAGCCGGAATTACCCCCCGTGCCAAAAGTTGAGTTGCCACCATTTCCAAAGCCAGAAATACCTAAAGTTCCTGAAATTCCTAAGCCTGAATTACCTAAAGTTCCAGAAATTCCTAAACCAGAGATGCCAAAAGTTCCCGAAATTCCCAAACCAGAAATGCCTGAGGTGCCAAAGATGAAAGTACCAGAAATTTCTAAACAAGAGCTGCCAGAGGTGCCAAAGCCAGAAGTGCCTAAAATCCCAGAAATTCCCAAACCAGAATTGCCCAACGTTCCTGAAATTCCTAAGCCTGAGTTACCAAAAGTTCCAGAAATTCCTAAGCCAGAGATGCCTAAAGTCCCGGAAATTCCCAAGCCAGAGTTACCAAAAGTTCCAGAAATTCCTAAGCCAGAGTTACCAAAAGTTCCAGAAATCCCAAAGCCAGAGTTTCCTCAACTTCCTAAGGTTGAGATGCCACCATTGCCAAAGCCTGAAGTGCCTCAAGTTCCTGAAATTACAAAGCCCCACTAAACTGTTTGCACGGTTTACTTCATTGTGTTGGCTGGGGTGATATCGAGCAGCTGTATGCTAGCTTATACTATATGATAAGTTTGTAGTAGTTATGTGATTATATTTATTATTCTGCCAATCTCATTGGCTCTATTGAGCTCTATTTGTACTATGTCATTAAATAACACGTTTTGTTCGTTTGTTTTATTTATTCTGCCAATATTGGCTCTTTTGATTCAGAATTTGTGGTTCATCATGCAGCAGACCGCAGTCCTTGGTATAGTCAAGTTCAATTCAAAGAGTTAAATGCTGGATCAGTTTGAACTTCCCCTAATTAAGCCTACAATTTTGAAGCGTGGATTTCACCTCCTATAGCCATGCTAAATAAACAAAGTTAAAATATGCCCGTATTGTTTTTCAAAACGATTGCTGCCTGATAATGGCGACATTAATTTTTTTGTTACTTCCTTAAGATTTTTAGGCAAGCTTATCCGCAAATTTATATGACAAACAATAATATTTGTTTTTTTAAAAATAAAATTAGCTATTAATACTCTTGGAAATTACGAAATCAATGAAATTTAATCAAAGCTTGGGTTGAAACAGAAGTATATTGACTGATTAAGAGATTGATGAGTTCTTATTTGGGTTGACTTGTTTAGGTGCTTATAAACACGTTTGAAATAAAACTTTTCTGACATACTTATGTCGTATTTTGTAAGTCACAATTAAAAAATTATTTATAAATATTAATATTTCTAAATGAGCCCCTGAGACTAATCAGAGTTGAGTTATAAATCTTTTGACTTTTGACCATAAAAACTTTATTACCTTCTTTTTTTTGGGCCAACTACTTTATAATATACCTTCAAATCAAAGGACAATTTTAAACTGCTTATGGCCCAGTACAAAATTCCTTTGCAATTATCATGTGGCCCTTTTGATCTAGGTTTATGTAGATGAATATGCATTTATATCTGTGTCAATATAAAATAATGTAGACAGATACCATGCATGCACACATGTACACATGTATGTGTTTGAATTTAAATAAGTAAAATCAAATTAAAATATCAGTATGACTCATACAAAGATGATATAGAGTTGAACTAACCCGGTCACGTTTTAATAAGATCGACAATGGAACCCACCCAAACACCGGGGCTAAAAGAACTTGGTTTGTGAATTGTGATAACCATAATTAGAGTTTGATAAGAGGCAGGGTAACCGATATAATTTATATTACTTTACTTTAACCTTTACTATAAGATTTTTTTTATGTTTTCCAATATAATATTATTTATTCCAAGCATTATTTTGTTAAAATATCTTTTGCCTGGATACTTTTAACTAACTGAAAAAATATCCTAACTAATTAGTTAAGCAACATCCTCTAATTAGTACATTTCAATTGATATTAATTGTGGATGGCATAGGATTTCCTTCGAGGGGAGGATTTCCATGCCCCAAAAAAAAAAAACACTTGTGGATGGCTCATGCATGTGGACAAGACAAAACGTAGGTAGGTCCTGCCAACGTATCCCCAGGGGGTTGTTTACGGATGGCATATTATATCATAATTACGAAAAAGCTCTATATAAACTTCCAAGTGTGGGTGGTCGATTCCTTTTTTGCCCCCCGGGTGAAGTTCATCGTGCTTTGTCCTCTTATTGCACTGTTATTCCCTCTAATAATTAATTTTCTAAAATGATACCTATTTTTTTATGTTTAAACTTTAAACCCCACTAAAATATTTTTCAAAAGATTGATCAGGGAAAAATTATATGAAGCCTAATAATATGAACGGAGAAAGGTTGATTTGATATAAAAAAATAAAAATAAAAAGATGCAAAGATAAATTTATACAGAATTTGAGAGGATTTAATTATTTTAAAAGGCTACACTAGCTTGTGAGTTTGGCTCTGTTCAAATAATATTTAGGTGAGAAGTTAAGCTAACAAATTAACACGAGGTGGCGTTGAACCAACTCATCCTTCATAGCTATCCAAGCGTGCTGCTCCTTCATCTATAAAAGGTCCTCATATATCATTCCAAAATCATAATCATAAGTATAGCAAATCCCCAAAACCAATCGGAGTAACAAGTTGGAAAACCGATTACTATGGCTTCCCACAGTTTTTCTTCATTCACTCTATTATTACCCTTCTGCTTTTGAGTTTCTCTTCAATAACCAGCCATGTAAAGGTTGAAGGGGTGAGAATTCTTCTTGAATCATCCTTGCCAAAGCCAAACTTACCTGAGTTGCCTCCTCTTCCTAAGCCAGAGTTACCCCATGTGCCTAAGGTTGAGTTACCACCATTTCCAAAGCCAGAAATACCTAAAGTTCCAGAAATTCCCAAGCCAAAGGTTCCTGAAATCCCTAAACCAGAAATGCCTAAAGTTCCTGAAATTCCCAAACCCGAGTTGCCTGCGGTGCCCAAGATAAAAGTACCAGAAATTTCTAAACAAGAGTTGCCCGAGATGCCAAAGTCAGAAGTGCCCAAAATCCCAGAAATTCCTAAACCAGAATTGCCCAAGGTTCCTGAAATTCCTAAGCCTGCCTTACCAAAAGTCCCAGAGATTCCAAAACCAGAGATACCTAAAGTCCCAGAAGTTCCTAAGCCCGAGATGTCTAAAGTACCAGAAATTCCAAAGCCTGAGTTACCAAAATTCCCAGAAATTCCTAAGCCAGAGATGCCTAAAGTTCCGGAAATTCCAAAGCCGGAGTTGCCTCATCAACTTCCCAAGGTGGAGCTGCCACCATTGCCAAAGCCTGAGTTTCCTGCTGTGCCAAAGCTAGAAGTTCCTGAGATTCCGAAACCCCACTAAACCATTATTTCTTAAACAAGCACATTACTTATTCCCTTCCCTATATAGCTTGTATTGTCTGACGTAATAAATGGGTTTATACTGTTCTTGTGTGTCATTATTTATTAATATCTCTTCAGTGTAATTTGTTGTTACATCTTCCCACAGTGGTGATGTTGTAGTTTGTCATCATTATTTGATGAGTTCGGTTGAGTCAATGTTATTACTTGAGCTTCTTGTTGCTTGTCCACGTATTACTGGTTTAGTTTATACTGTATACCTGTAAAGACGAAAGAGGATACACACAGATGGATTTTGAATAGATGATTGTGGGTACATTGCCAAAAATCGTATCATAAATTATCTATGCATCGGTCCATTACTAAAAATTACGAAATCGAAATATCTCTAATTTTGTTTAACATTGGCAAAAAGTTCTTCCACATGAAACCGGATTAGTTTAATAAACGCCACCATCACGCTTGTTGGGAACTCCAATCGCTGGAGTTTTATATGCATCACCTTTCGGGGACAATCCTATTTGATAAACTTTTGGAAAGTCAGAATCTAGTTTGGCATTTGATGAATGGTTTTTCTTCTATCTGTATCTCCTTCCCCTGCTCGTTTCCATCTTTAGATTTTCTTCTTAAATAGCAGTAGAAGACAATTCCTTCTTTTGTGATTCTCTTTGGGCAGACGCGCCCGTAAAAATGCAACATCCATTAAGAACCGACCAGTCACGCCCGCAAAATAAGGATTACTGTACACTAATACAAATGTGGGGACCTTATCCATGATAAATTTTAAGCCAACAAAAAAAAATAGCAACACGCTTCTAATGCTCCATCTATAATAAGGATTTCTATATTTGATTGATTAAAAAAAACCGCGCAATTAATAAGGAAAGCAAAGAGCCTCTTAGTTTCATAAAAGATATGCTCAAATTAACAACAACGGAGGCATGGGAAAGATAATGGTAGAAAGTACAACTAGAGTTACGTTACTGTTAATGGCTACCTTGGCTATTACTGTTCCATGCCTCGTCGACGCTAACATCGGAGAATTCGATTATTATCTCCGAGGAAAAGCTAAGGAGGCCCGGAGAGTTGCTCTTGAAGCATATGAACCAAACCCTTTGAACGTCACTTCAGAGCTCAATATGCACGTTCATCTGTACGTAAGCTCTTGTACGTAATTGGTTTTGAATAGGAAACTTTAGGTTTTTCTTTAGTTTTCACAATAACACGTAATAAATGGGTGATGCAGAGCGATGAATGAGGCCAACATGTCCACCAATACCAGAGGGAGGGACCTGGGGGAGAGGAAACGCAAAGGACATTGCCTGACTACCAACCCAATCGACCGATGCTGGAGATGCGACAAAGACTGGGAGAAAAATCGCTTCAATTTAGCCAAATGTGCGATGGGTTTCGGCCGCAAGACCACGGGCGGGCTGGGTGGCAAGATCTACGTCGTGACAGATTCTTCCGACGACGACGTAGCTAACCCGAAACCCGGAACTCTGAGGTACGGGGCAATTCAGAAGGAGCCATTGTGGATCATATTCGCATACAGCATGGTGATCAAGTTGAAACAGGAGTTGCTGGTGAATTCCGACAAGACAATCGACGGACGTGGAGCTAATGTTCAGATAAAGAGCGGCGGCGGCCTCACTCTACAATTCGTCAACAACGTCATCATCCACAACCTTCGCATTCGCAATATCAAAGCTAAGAAGGGTGGTCTGGTAAGGGATGCCCCCGACCATGTCGGGCTGAGAACTAGAAGCGACGGTGACGCCATCAGCCTCTTCGGTTCCACCAACGTCTGGATCGATCACATTTCAATGTCCAACGCCGACGATGGGCTGGTCGACGCCATCATGGGTTCTACCGCCATTACAATATCAAATTGCCACATGACCAGGCACAACGACGTACGTAACTAATTGCTCGCTTCAATGACATGATAAATTAAGCAAATGAATTCATAAGCAAGTAAAAGAAATGAATGCAGGTGATGCTGTTTGGAGCCGGAGACGTGTATAAACAGGACCAGGTGATGCAGGTAACGGTGGCTTTCAACCACTTCGGGAACGGATTGATACAGAGGATGCCCAGATGCAGACATGGATGGTTCCATGTGGTGAACAACGACTACCATAACTGGATAATGTACGCCATCGGAGGAACGGCGAATCCGACCATACTCAGCCAAGGAAACCGATTCAGTGCTCCGAACAACGTAGCAGCGAAGCAGGTTACCAACAGAGTGAGTGCGCCAGAATCGGAGTGGCAAAACTGGCCGTGGCAGTCGGAGAATGACGAGTTTGTAAACGGAGCTTTTTTCGTACCATCGGGAAAACCTATAACCACATCTATAACCCAGAGGGAGGATTTGATACCACCCAGACCAGGGATCGAAGCTCCCGAACTTGCTCGCTTTTCGGGTCAGATCAAGTGCAAGGTCGGCAAGCCTTGTTAGCATCTTTAATTTGTTTTAAGAGAATGAATTGAAACAGATTAGATTAATCCTCTAGCTAGGGCCAATCGGAGCTTTAGACTCATCACTCGTCAGTGTTCATTGCGTAGTTGAAGTTTTTATTTTGAAAAGCTCCATCTGTTTTATTTATTTATGAAATAATTTATTTATTTTATTTACATTGACGTAACCATGTTGTAATTCTAGCATGTATTTCCACGCCCCTTGTTGTACGCTGCAGGTCAACTTCGTTATTCTTATTTGAAATTAATTGTAGACTCTTTTTGGTGTAAAAATTTCTTATTGATTTGAAAATTTCCCCCAGTTGTGCGCGTATTCGATCCAATTTAATGAGTGGGACCAAATACAATATTTACGTGTGTATTGTTCAAGCGTATTTACAAATTATATGATTGAAGATAATTCTTTCCAAAAAGTTCTTTCTTCAATCAATATCGTCATTATGTGTTGGTAAAAAAAAATGGATTTTTATTGTTATGTAAAAAAGATGAATTTTATTACGGGCCAAAAAAGATGAATTTTATTGTCAACATCATTAAAATCAAATATAAGAATTGTTTGTTACCATTTTATGTTGGTGTGAGTGGTACATATGGACCGTTAAAATTAGGAGTGAATTGGAAGAGATGTTTTTTTTTTTTTTAAATCTAACACATATCCACCTATAGGTAAAAAAATTGAAGGTTAATTATATACAGGAAAAATTGGCCCTATAAAGTCAAGAAGCCGAGTAATTATTATATGAAGTTAATTTTACTGTGCATTTTTTTCTCTCCCATATTACGTAGTGTTTGAGTTTTCTAAAGGAAGATAAAAATCACATAATTTGCATATATAGTTGAATGATTTTAAGGAGTCCATTTTTTCATACGTATGCTGTGACCTTTTTTTTTTTTTTTTTAAATCCCCTTAGAGTCCGTGCTCCAAAGACTTATCATCATTCCTGTTGGTAGCATCATATCTAAACATATATTCCTTGTAACTTCTCTAATTAACGCTCTCCTGTAATCAAGGGACCTTCCATCAGCAAGTTTGACAGAAAGACAAGAGGATATATATGTGTGTTCAACATCGAACAGCACAGAATTAACGGACACTACTATTATTTTTGAAGCACTTGATGATATTAATATTAAAACTTTTTCTGACATTGCATGAAACTGCAATCTCCGCTGATCAAAACTTCAAAACTGGAATATAATGAACCAAAACTTCAGAACTGGAATGAACAAAAAGTATATTTGAAAGGGAGATCGGATTGAATATGTGTGTGAGTGTGGTAGTTGGGCCTGATAGAAGCACGTATTTGCTATATTCCAGCCAGTATACTTGGCAATTTGGAAAGTAGAACAGATAGTTAGACGATACCAGTCTCTCAGGTTGCCGACAACTAAAAACTACATCAATATCCAACTGAAAATAACAGGATTACAGATTAAATGTTTTCTATTATTGCATTATATTATAGGCACCGTCGGACCCGAATCTACCTTCAAGGGTAGGGAAACGATGATTCTGATTATTAAGGAACTCAGAGACCAGCAGCAAAACGCTTAGGCCGACCATTTCATATGCCTTTCATCTATTTTCATGCATGTTTTAGACTTATGATGAACGATATTTCATGTATACATAGAATAAATTTCTAAATTAATTTAACAGGTATTTCTTATAAGCCATAGCATCTGTAACGTTTTTCTCATGGACCAAGGTGGGTCCAGGTGGACTCTGTAGGTGATAAATCTCTCTCTACTTGGACTGTCTTGGACCGCCGAGAGAATCTTGGAGTCTGATAAAGAAATAGCCACTACTTTCTTCCTGCCTTTGTGCGAATAAACACAAGCCTTTCATCTTTTTCCATCTTCGTCTATGTGTATATATAGAGATTCCTCTTCTTTGATAAAGAAGAGTGAATTTACAAAACAATTGTGAGGACCATAGCCATCCAAGCTTTTAAGCCAACTAAAAAATAGTCAGGCCTTCCGTCCCTCAAATCTATAAATACAGACTAATCCTTACAGTTGCAGGGGCAGAAACAGCAATCCAGGAAGCCCAGCAGAGAAGTCCTTAGAACAATAGATTATTGATCAAAATAATAAAAATAAGTAGGCATGGAAAAAGAAATGGCACTTAGATTTACGCTATTGTTAGCCGCCTTGGCCATTACCATTCCATGCCTCGAGGCTAACATTGGAGAGATTGACGACTATCTGGAAGAGAAAGCAGAGCAGGCCCACCGAATGGCTCTCGAGACCTACGATGCCGACCCTTTAAACGTTACGTCCGAGCTTAACATGCATGTTCACCTGTAAGTATGATTCTGTGAAGAATTTGTTATTTGTATTATTCCTCACAAGACAAAACTCTCATCAATTACTCTGTTTAATGTGCAGTGCGATGGATGAAGCCAACAGCAGTAGAGGGAGGGACCTGAGGGAGAAGAAGAGACGCAAGGAAAGATGCATAGCCACCAACCCAATCGACCGATGCTGGAGATGCGACCCAAACTGGGAGAAGAATCGCTTTAGGTTAGCCGAATGCGCCATCGGTTTCGGCCGCAAGGCCAAAGGAGGTTTGGGCGGTCCGATCTACGTCGTCACCGATGATTCCGACATCGACATGGTTAACCCCAAACCCGGAACTCTCAGGCACGCGGTGATCCAGAAGGGGCCTTTGTGGATCGTATTCGAACGCAACATGGTGATCAAGTTGAAGGAGGAGTTGCTGGTGTCATCGGACAAGACCATCGACGGTCGTGGAGCCAATGTTCAGATCAGAAACGGTGCCGGCATCACTTTGCAGTTCGTGAATAACGTCATCATCCACGACCTTCGCATTCGCAACATCAAACCTAAGAACGGCGGTACAATAAGGGACTCCGTCGACCACATTTCGGTTAGAACCAGAAGTGACGGCGACGCCATCGGCCTCTTCGGTGCCACCAATATTTGGATCGATCATATCTCCCTCGCCAACGCCGAGGACGGCCTCATCGACGTCATCATGGGTTCCACCGGCATTACCATCTCGAATTGCCACCTGACCAGACACAACGATGTGCGCACGTGCATGATTATAATCAAATCAATTGCTTTATTATTATTAATCATGATATTTAACAAGACGAGAAATAAAACATGCAGGTGATGCTCTTCGGAGGTGGTGACGTGTATCGGCAGGACAAGGTGATGCAGATAACAGTCGCGTTCAACCACTTCGGGAACGGATTGATACAGAGGATGCCGAGGTGCAGATATGGGTTCTTCCACGTGGTGAACAACGATTATACTCACTGGATAATGTACGCCATTGGAGGAAGCTCGAACCCGACCATACTGAGCCAAGGAAATCGATTCATTGCTCCGAACAACGACGCGACGAAGGAGATTACGAATAGGGTCGGAACGCCGCCGTCGGTGTGGAAAGACTGGCAATGGCAATCGGAGAATGACCAGTTGGATAACGGAGCCGTTTTCATTCAATCGGGAGGTCCAATAACCTCCGTCGACAGAGGAAGTTTGATCCCACCGAGACCTGGCATTGAAGCTCCATTGCTTGCAAAATATTCGGGTGCGCTAGCCTGCAGGCGTGGGAAGCCATGTTAGTCTTTAATTAATTGTTTGATGTTTTTGAAGTGTGAAACAAAAAGAAAATGGTTAGATATGAACCCTCTAGCTAGCTTCGATTGCATGTTTCGCTTTTATCACTTGAAGATGATGACGACGCCTTTGGCAGCAATATGCCTTTTTCTCCAATGTAATATTCAAAACAAATTTATTTTAGAGGAACCTACTGCTTTTAGTGTGATAGCACTTAAATTAAAGCACCTCATTTTTAGTAGGATGTCATATATGTGATATGTTGTTGTATAGTTACGTAAGATATTGAATTTTTTTTTTAAAATTCGTCTTTGTATATATTACTCATCAATATATAATTATCGTCCTTATATTGTATATATAATTTCTATGGATCTAATATCATAATATTCCTTAAAATCCCACTTCTTTATTTTTTTAATATTAAATTCATAAAAGTTTTTCCTCCCCTTTTCTCTCTTTCCCCTCATGGAGCCACTAGCTTTTTCCTTTCTGTTTTTCCCCCCAAACGTAGCCATTTGTCCTTTTCATGTAGCAGCAAACTAGCAATATGCTAATAATAAAGCGCTCGAGAAATGGCTAAAAAGAAATCTACATGAGTTTATGGCCCCATGGTATGAGGTTTTAACAGTTTCAGATTGCGGATAAAATCATAGAATAACAAAAATCTAAATAAAACACATAAACTTGCGTTAATCAATGATCATATCATCTTTCTCTTCAGTCATGCCTGAAACGTTTGAAACAATACGTAAAATAATTAGAAGGCATATAAAAAGAAGTGTAATTGGCAGAGTTGAAATGCAAAGTATGAAAACGTTACCAGCATCAACAATAACTAGTCTCCTCAAAGTAGCCAGATTTACAATAGCAGGAGCTGGAGCTGGTGTTGGGGTTAGACTGTCCCGATGATAGCCAATTTTGGGCACATATCAAAGCTCTAGTCATCTTAGGAGATAACACACTCCTGTAAGAATCAAGCACAAGCCCACCAATGCTAAAGGCTGATTCACAAGTCATAGTGACAGCACTTCAAATCTTTCTGCATTTTCTCTCCACCAAGACAAGATATCAAACAAAGCATCAGACTCAACTAACTCTGTTGAAAGATACCTGTCCAACTCTGTTTTCCAATGTGATGAGAATTTTTGTAAAGTTGATGCAGACCATTTGTTAATTGGATCATCGTTGTGAGATGATGGTACCTCTGATCTCTCAATATCTTCAAAATCAAACCCCCATATAGTGATTCTAGGCTGGTTACTTGCTTCAGAGTACTCATAAAATAAACGATATAAGGTATTTTTGACCTTTTGTTTCATGGCTATACATACTTCAGGATCATGATAAATATCTTCAAACACATGGTTCACATGGGCCAACTTATAACGAGGATCTAAAATCACCGCCACCACCAGCAATAAGTTTAAATTTTCTAGCTTTTCCCAATATTTATCATGCTTACTTTTCATATTCAGAGACATTTTCACAATAAGAGGATTAGGATTTAAAATATTCTTATTCAACATGACCTGAATGTGAGCAATCTCATGGAAATATGTATTAGATGTCGCCGGAACTTCTTGAAGTAAAAACTTCTGCGTACTATCATAAAACACCTTGAAAAATTTCAGGAACACATTCACATTCCTCCAATCGCGGTGCAGAGGTGGGCCAATAACATCCTCCCTAGAATGTGAAATATACGCCTCATCTTCATCTTTCATCCTATCAAAAACCTTTTGGAACTTCATGGCAGTTTCCAACATCACATATGTAGATGAGTAGAAACATCTAGGCACGGAAAGCTTTCATTCTCAAGTTTTTCCGCTTTGGCAAAACTTTTGAATCTTTTAAGTTTTGTAGGAGAGGACCGAACATATCTAATAGTGAATGGCACTAATGTTGTCATGCAAGTCCTTCAATCCTTCCTAAGCTATTGAATTCAAAAGATGCATGCAACCATTGTAGTTAGAATCCTGCGAATTCAAATCGTGCAATTCGAGACAAAAAAGAAAATAAAAGATTCGAATTTCTCATTATATTGTTTTTTATTTATGGCCAAAATCATACGATTCACACCAAAATCATATAATTCAGACAATGTCGAGTTGCACTAGATTTGACTTAGCACATTAAAAAAACCTTTTTTATATTATTTTTTTGCTATTTATAAGAGGCAATTTTTGCTACTTATAAGAGGCAATTTGCCATATAAATACTCCATAATGCACTTATTACTTTCAGCTTATTAAATATCAATCAAAAACCCCAATTTTTTATTTCCTAATCAATTTTGGGGACTATTTGTCATTAAAATTTGATATGTATTAGCTTTTTTATTTTTTAGGAGGTATATAAAACCTACTATCTACAAATTTTTTATATTCTCTTCTATAAAATTACTTATATGTCATCTTTAATGGATCTATTTGGAACAGCTTATAAGTAACTTATAAGTAACTTTTTAATAATGATTTATGGAATACGAGACAAGTATGTGAGAAGAGTTTTGTCTTGACTTACGTGAATCGTGCTTATAGGAGATTTTTTAAGCCCTTCCAACCAGTCCAATAATTGTTCATGAATTTATGATTCACAATACGTTTTAATTCAAGATTCGAAAAATTCACTTTCCTATTCACAATTCGTATCCTAATTTGATAACCTTGCATGCAACACATGACAATCCAGAAAACACTTTTCCAGTATCCTCCCAATTATATCATCCCTACGGTTTTCTACTATAGAAATTTCTAGAATTCGTTTCTGCAAACTCCATTGCTCGTCAATGAAATGAGCAGTGACACACAAGTAATTAAAGTTTTGGACTGACTTCCATGTGTCTATACTTAGGCAAACACGCCCCCAAGATTCTTTCAAATACTTCTTCAACTTTTTAACTTCTTCAAGGTAGAGCTTCCAACAATCGCTGGCAATTATTGTTTTGGAAAGGATAGGAAATTGAGGCTCCAAACGGTTAATAAATTGTCGAAAACCGTGGCCTTCAACTACTTGAAACGGAACATCATCACGTCACGTAATCTGCTAGATCTCTTCGACGTTTTTGACGTTTATATTTCTTGGGGACCATACTTCTTCCAAAACCAACCCCCACACCTCCAGAGTAAACTTGATCCATCCTTTCAAAATCACTTGAAAAGCAGAACTAACTTTCATCATACCTGTTTGAGTTTGCCATAAAGTGATCCAATATGCTTTGGGCGTTATAATACAATCATTAGTCATACATATGTCATTCAAATTTTGAACAAGAAAAAACGACTATATATGCCACTTTCTCACGTTAAATGTGGCTAAGATTTTGAACAGGCTCAGAAAAATAGGGGAAAAGGGAGATTCCGTGCCCTTGAACTAGGAAACATTTACAGCTCTTGGAAAGAAAAATAATTATCTGTAAAAACAACAAATTTTAAAGAACGACCTGCAATTCAGACTCAAAGGCTTCTAGTGACCAGTGCATCAAATTGCATTCGTGATTTCATTCAAGTTCGCCGGCCATATAATTAAAAGAAAATAACATCCAAATATCTTGTCAAAATGTGCCATTATTGGACAACACAATGGTTGACTGCCAAAAACCAGAAAAAAGAACATGATAGTTCAATGATGCTTCCCGATGTGAATAAGCTTATGATAATAGCTTCAAAATCTTGCATTACTTGTGGAATGACGAGAGAACAAGCTCGCTCGGACATACTTGGCAGCCGTGTTAGAGGTCCTAAAAGTATTGCTCGTATTCATATTGCTCGTATTCACACCATATGCACCCCACAAAAAGATCAAACTATATATACAAATCAATAACAAGCTATAAAATTCTAAACTGGAGGAAAAATTCCAAGTAAGGAATCTCATTTCCTTCTATTTCTCCTGGAAGCCAACAGAAGCCGAAATGAAATTAAAATTCAAAATAAAAAAGAAAACATTGCATCAACACTCCCAGCAAATGTACCTTTTTGATGAAGGTCTGAACCCAATATTGCTTACAAACCCTTATAGTTTGTGCTGCCAGTGCATTTCCAAACGAAACCAGGAAATGAGAAATGCGTTCTTCATTACAACTTGTCCAGAAGAAGATGTACGAGGTGTTAGAAGCAAGATTTTATTATCAAGATTGATATTCACCCACTACGTGAAAATCACCAATCAAGAAGCATTTTTTAATGGATTAAAGGTAACAAGGGATAGCAGAATATAGGAGAACGGCTATATGAGAAGGCAACTCATCTCTCCCGAAACGAGAATGGTGCAAACGATAGAGTACACCAACATTCAGGCGATTCCTAAAGTCACTATCGACATCAACAGTGGCAAATCCCCACATTTGTCATCAGCAAATAGGAACAACGGCAGTGAATGGCAAGAGAGGTCACCTGAGGCAAAACAAGCTTTGCTTACGGCAGTAGTCGACGACAGAGACTTGAGGACGGGGGCTGAAACTTCAATAACGGGTTATAGTTCTTGTTGCGTGGGGAGGGAAGCAAGCAGTCCTGGGCGGGAGTATAATGCACAAAACTAATAAATAATTGCAAATTTTATCTCATGAATAAATGATTATTAGCAAAACATTACTCTTATTACTACTACTATTACTACTAAATTATAATTAAACTTCAGTGTGAATTTGTAATTATAATTCGTTTAACTATAGCAAGTTAAAATTATTACTAGTAGTATGATAAAATATAATTTTAATAAATAAATATTTCGCTAATTAACTTCCTGCTTTCTCTGCAATAACCTTTAATTTTTATATCTATGCAAATAACTTTGATAGGGAGGTTATTTACACAATAAAAGAAAGATTAAGTGAAGATTACAGGATCTCAAGGCGTTAGGAGACTATGAAGAGGGAAGACCGAAGAGGCAGCAATTTCTGTTGCAATAACAGCTGCTGAGTTGTAACTTTTGAGTAGCTAAATCCTTAAGCCCACTGATAGAGAACGTAATAGATGCGTTGATTGGTTTGCTCTCCTTAATTTGACAACTCGGGATTTTAGCATGATGGCTTTTTGTCCATCTCCTTATGTCTGCAAGAATGGATTTACCACCTGCAATTCCTTGGATCTCTCGCGCATGGGGTTTTTAGACATTGAGCCTGATGATCGTGTGAAAAATTACTGCTCTTTCAAAGAGCTAGTTCAAAAGCTGATCTTCGAATTTTTTTATAAGAATCCAGTCCGCACTGCTTCTTTTTTTTTTTTTTTAACTACCCCTACGTATTATACATTTTTCATGGCAAGATAATAGATTGAATTAAAGGAAGATTTTGATATATTAACGGTAAATAATTAATTAAACTGATTTTCCTAATTTGTAAGGATCGGTTAATTATTGATTATTAACTCGTTTTCGCCTTAAATAAAGAATCACCACGAACTTGCAAATCACTCCATATCAGAAGCGGGGGTATCGAAAAGAAAACCTCATTTCTCCGGCTAATCCATATTACCAATATCAGGTAAAAGCTCATAGGATCAGAATCATGTACCTCAGACCTCATGAACCACATTTTAATGAATTTTGTAATTACGAAGTAAACTTCTTTATATAAAGTAAACATTTGTTTTATGCCCCTCCCGTTATCAATAAGAGCTGCTCAAGTAGATTTTAAAAACTTCATAAATTAATTTTAATATTTATATGCACCACTAAATTATATACCAATTTATAAATTAAATAAATTAGTTTATAAACTGATTTTAGGTTAAATCTCTCGTCATGGTAGATACAAAACGTCCACAAGACGCAGCCTTGCCATCACCAGGACAAATCTCATTCCTGAAAAGGCTGCCATAAGTCACTAGTCATGAATTTAATTCATGGACCGATAAATCTCCCCCATCATTCCATCTACAATTCCTTGTTGGGCTCCATATTCAGACCTTCAGGCCGTCGGATCCACCAAGTCACTAGGATCCATCGGGTAGGAAAACAAAATTTGATTTTTCTTCTTTTCCCGCATTGAATTTGCTGGCCTTGGGTGCCCCCACCAACCAAAAAATAGATGGTCGAGATTGCCGTGCGGCGCAGAGGATAGGATCTTAAGAATACAAATGATCGCTACAAACTGAACTGAAACGCCTAGGGCATGCGTTTCGCTAATAAGTAAAAGCTGTCCAACAGGAGCTGACAGGATCTCAAATTACATTTACAGTCACATCAAGCACTATCAGATTCATTTCCCGAGTCTACGTTCATAGGCTGCGGATTCTTGTACCCACTGATCTCATCCTTGTAACGTTTTTTATCTGCACGAGCTTTTGCTTCATATGGTTCCTTTTCCTCCGCTGCAAAATTCAGCCAAAAAATTAAAAGAAAGAACAAAGGTAGTAGATCATTATTATCAGATGTGATGCCGCCGTTGGAAGCTCATGGAATATAATTGACTGGCAATCAACCGTACCTGACATCTTCTTCCACTTCTCACCAAGTACTCTTCCCACATCCGTAAATGAAATTCCAGGATTACTCTTCTTCAGATTCTGTGGGGGAAAAAGAAGAGCATAAATTCTGTGAAAGAGCTCAATGACCACCCATATATAGAAGCCATTCATTACACATGAATTTATAAACTTCCATATCTGCCAAAACATATTCTCACAAATTTAGAAAATACGTCGTTTATTGTTATAGTCAAGACCATGAAGAATCCCCACATATCAAAACAGTGACAGGTTGCCAGATGATCTGAAGAGTATACAGAGTCCTAGAAGGAATATCTCCACGAACCCGACCTAAGAACATTACCCCCACCCCTATTGTTCCCTTGTCCCCCATTATATTTTAGTTCAACATAAGCCTACAGTAGCAATAGTACTATCAATATATCAATGTCATAGATATCAATATGAAAATAAAAAATCAACGACAACTAGAACCATTCAAAAGCCATAAACCCAGAAGGCTAGGCACTACATGATTGTGAAGCACCGCAACCCCCACCAACAACCTCCCAAATCCAAAGAAAGAAAACGACTACTGCCATGGTCATGCATGCATAAAGAACGCACCTCTCTCTCCATTTGGGAGAAGAACATGAAACCAGACAATGCCCTCTTCGGTGCATTAGGATCCTTTTTCTTCTTCTGTTTTTTCTTCTTTCCATCTTCATCCCCATCTTTAGATTTCTTCTTAGAAGTAGATGCCTTAGAAGACAGTTCCTTCTTTGATTCCTTTTTGGCCGGCTTCTGAAAATAGGCATTGAGGAGCCAGACACATCAGTAACTTCTAAAAAAGGGCTATCAGAAGACCAGGAAGGCCGATAAAAACAGATCTTTTACCTCTTTTCCACCACCTTCACTTGCATCAGACTCGTCTTCTCCAGAATCATCGGTTGTAGAACCACCATCATCCTCATCAGCAACAAAATCCTCATCCTGTATTCATCACTGTATAAGATGTTGTATATAGAAGCAAACCAAGACCAAAACAGAATAAGAGGATAAAATATAGGGAATATGGACGCACGCTGAATGAAGTGCCAAATAGACTTTCAAGACAAATAATATTCTTTGAGGTGCCCAAACATTTTCAGATACCAGTAACCATTTGGTGTTTCCATAATTACAGAGAATAAGAAGTAAATTGACTAAATACTAATGATTAACTAGGGGACAAACCTCTTCATCACTCTCATCACCACCAGCTGCATTTCTTATGCGTTCAAGATGAGGATCAACAGCATCATCATCATCTTCTTGGAGAACAGCAGCAACACCATCAGTGGCTTGGACACCTCCGAGGTTCATAATTTTCAAGCCCTTTGAACTGCATTTTTGAGTAAAAGAATAAATCAGGCCCTTCGAGCTGTATTGACAGGCCAAGACTGAAAACAAACTTATTTATTACTCTCTACCACACGATGTGGAAGACTAAAATTTACCTGATGAAGTCAAAAAGATTATGGTATTCATTTCTCTGAATATTACGAAATAGATGTTCTTGCTCAGTTTTTAGTCTGATAAGAAGGTCAAAGTAATGCATATTTGAACCCCCAGCAGTATGCCTCTCAAATTCCACATAGTCAATCTAGTAGAGGGAACAAAATCAAATGATCAGCTTCAATTTTATAATCTCATGAAAGTCAACCAATAGCCATACTGATCATCTGTAAAACAACTGATTTTACCTCTTCATGAAGAATGAGGGTAGGTGGTTTAGGCAGAAAGAAGAAACTCTTCTCAAGGGGATACAAAATTCCATCTTCAGCTTTCAAAGACGATTTCACTGCATAACCATCTTGACAGCTCCTGAATTTTCCTGGCTTGGTAACTTTGGCACCAGACAATCCCCGCAATATCGTCGTGAAAACTTCATGGATGAGACCCTTAAAATTGATTTGGAAATCAAACATCAATTATAGCATCACATATGCAGGGTGCCGAAGCAATTAAGGCTGTGCGTGTATAATAGTAAAGGTACAAGAAACAATCCCCCAGTGAAAACAAACAGAAAGAGAAGGATGAGAGAAGGAAATTCCCGGCCAATTTTGGTGAGATCAAACACTTCCAAAATTAATTACTTTTAGCAATTATTCACCAAAAAATGATTTAGGCAATTTGAAAATTCAGATCAATATAAAATATTAAAAAACACAGCCACACTATTTAGAAGCAATCAAGTCATCAGCCCACTATCAGATTACGAGGTTTACCTTAAAATCCAAAGAGATCTTGCAGGCTGGCTAGCAGCCATGCATTAACAAATTAACAAAAGATCAAGTGCGCATGTCCAAAAGTTCAACGGTTTCACAGTTTTCATATGCTTAAAATACTCGTTCTAATTAACATAAGTCTAGGGTGGAACTGATGCGAATCTAAATCAAACAAAACCCAATAAATGCAAGGCGCATGAGACAAGCCTCCCTTGTATCAATAAAATGGCTCGACTACCATGTCCAAACCACACTAATTGTATTAACAAAACACTTTCATCATCCCGTATACCCCAGGGATGTTGAGGAACATTGTTCCTTGTACTGAAAATTTTAAAGGCAAAGAGGAATGGCAAAAGGTAATTACCTTGTATGAAAGCTCCAATTTGTCCTTGTACTTGCTGTTGTAAAGATCTTCACCCATTGACAAAGTGCTTTGAACTACATAATCAGTTTCAAACTGTAAAAGTATGAGGACAAGATGTTAGGTGCATAATTGAACTCTAACCTATTACCCAGCAATATCAACAAGCAAGCAACAAAAATACCTGCATCACAATGTGTGGGTACAGAGTCTGTCCTTTACGAATAGGAGGATCAAGACTAATAATGACAAAGGTATGCGGCTGATTTGACTGCAGGTACACATAGAGAGTAGACATGAGACTTGTTCACCATTATTAAACTAATAAAGAGGGGGAAAGAGGAAAATTAAGATCCTGAAGCATCAGCCTCTACTCCTCCTGCTCCCCCTCTCTCTGGATGTGATACAACAGTCATAGTAAGAAGAAAATGGATAAGTAAAGAAACCTTGGGAAGTAAAAATAGGCGAACCACGCTGCTGTACTGGATTTTGAAATCATTAGCCTGCCCTTGAAGCCGCAAGAATGACAGATGTAATTCAACACTGTACCGCCCCCTACATAAAAGGTCATTCTTCTATTAACAAATACCATTAATAATTCTTTTTCCTAAAAGCAAGGGTATGAATGCAAGCATCATACAAGATATTAAGCAGCCAGAAATACATTAATGGTTATGTCATGCATCTTCAAACATCTTATGCATTTCAAGGCATTACCTTGGTGTTAGAATAGCAATACCCTCAAATGTAACAACAGCATCTTCACCTCCCGCACCAACGTCTGCCATAGACATGATTTTATCACGGAAAACCTGATTAAAAATTGGACAGTTAACCAAGATGTTTATGATGATTTTCACAGGACATATTTATCATTAATATTCAATAAACAAGCTTACCTGAGCAGGAGGACGATTTTCGTCACCAACAAATTGAGTGTTGGAATTAGGTATGTGAAAACTTATCTCCATCAAAGAATCTTTCTGAAACCATGACAAAACTGGTGTTAGACATCTAAAGTGCAAAGCATAATACAATGTATAAACCACAATATAGTTCAATGCTAAGCTTGGTTCATAAAGGAAGCTTGTAAGTTGCTGCAAGTCAATGTAAACTACGATTCTTCAATAGGTATATAAAAACCTCATTAGCTCCAGTTGTATCATCCACATGAAACTCCAAGGTCACATCATTTTTCCCTCCAAGCTGTGTTTGAGAGACATCTGCCAAAGATACCTCAAAAGCTTGCTTTGAGCCAACCATGAACGCCAACATATTTCCTAAAAAGGAGACGGAGGTTAAGAAACACACAGTAGTCAACTCAATTCAGCAATAAAAGCCCCAGCAATTGACAAAAGCAGCATTTGTTTGAAGGAGAAATTCTAAATATGAAATAACGAAAGTTTTCCTTCCCACAAGATTCCTTTCCTTTCTCTTCGTACTAGGCAGGACCCAAGCATAAGATAAGTTTTCACTTTGCACGATACCAAAAATTTAAAAAAAAAAAAGCAAAAACATAAAACAGTTGTCCCGTAAAGCTTCCACCACATGCATTAATAAATTTTAGGTGGTGGAACTTAGATCACAAGAAACTAGTAATAAAATTAATGTCAAATGAGTTTATAGCACTTTCTCCACATTAAATACAACAACAACAAAACCTCATCCCACCAAGTGGGATTGGCTACATGGATTGCCCTGTGCCATTGTCAATGACCAAATTTTTGGTTGATTGTTAACCAAAAGATCTCACTCAATAACTTCATTGAGCCCTCTCTTCAATCTTCCTCTAATCCTTCTCAAAGGACTCCACATTAAACACAAAATCCAATAAACCAAATATGCATCACATTTCCACAAATAAATGGAAGGAGAGGACGGCTCATAAAACATGTCAGAGTCATGCATGCTTCCATTTAAATCACACAAGATGGGCCAAAATATAAAGTTCAGGCAGCCTTGCATTGCATTTAAGATTTGACAAATAGTTGTCCGATAAATGCACAGTACATGCTCTGGAGAATATCAATCACAGCACATGAACTGCATATGTAACTATCACATACCATTTAGATCAACTTCTCCCCAGTTACGCCCACTAACAGAGAGCTGCTTTTCCTCTGGCGTAATCCCACATGTATTTTGAAAAAAGCTGGTTAAACTTGCCACATCCTACAAATAATTATTAAAGAAGAACAAGAATGGAAGTTAGCATATGCAAACATTCCAATTTTAGTCATGTAGGGGAGAAAACATTTGATAAATACAGATATCAACACGGTACGTAGCTTGATCAATGTTTCAAAGACAGTTGCAACTATAAACATTCATTAGGCAGAAGAATGAGGCGTTTATATATTTGGATCAAACAAACAAATAATAAAAGCACAAATCTGTAAGGTGAAGAGAGCAACCTGGTCACGAAACCCAGTGAACTTGTAGAATAAACCATCTTTGATTCGAACACCAAGCTGATTGCTTCTTGGGACCTTCATCCAAGTCACTCCCATTATGTCAGCTTTATCAACCTCAATTGCTTTACCGCCGCCTTGTCTTTTCCATAAAATCCCTCCAGAAAAAATTTTCATCTGCCCTGGATTCTGCAACCCCAACATATCAAAAGAATTACCATATGTACTTTCAGTTATCTATTAATAAATTTAGGGGAAATTTTCTTTGTTGCTTCCCTTAAAAAAAAGACAACGAAAAAGAGTGTTCGAAATTTAATTTCAGGCACAATAGAGCAAAATTTTACATGAACCAGCAGATGCCACCCATGTATGGGGCCCTACTGCTCAGACTCGTCGACGATAAATAAGTTGAAGAGAACACCATATTAAATCAAGCAACCACTTCCGTTCGATTCCAGAGGGGGGTCGGGCAAAAAACCAACCCCAAAAAAAAAAAAAAAAGAGAAATGGCTTGTCTCACCCATTCGTCATTTCCTCCCCATTCCCCTTCAGAATTTATCAACGAGGGGTAACCTTCTAGGGTTTTAAAAAAAAGAAAACGACACCCACAGAGCCATGACTTGACGTTACTATCGGCTGTTTTCACTTTTAGTTCGTCAGATAACAAAACAATTATTTTATATCAATTCACCAAATTTTCATCGAATTCGACAAATACATTACTAGGGTTTTTAGAAAATCAACGAGATGACAAGTTTTAAACACTGAATTTTGCGCTCAAAATCGAACCCCCAGAAAAAAATTGGGGAAGAGATTCTAGGGTTCATTGAGCCGAAAGTATATTAGGGTTTCCAAACAAAAACGCATAAAAAAAAAAAACAACAGCTTAACCAAAACCCATGTAAAAATAGATAAATAAGTGAAGAGAAATTCCAGCTAAAGACGATAGACTGAATAACCGATAAGTGATGAGGGCAGAGTAAGAGAACTTACGGTGCCTCCACGGCCGCCGAGAGCGATGTTGTTAAAGAGATGACCGTCCGTCATGGCTGAGAAAGTGTGCTAAACTCTGAGCTTGGGGGCAAGACCCGGTTTTCCGCGGGAGAATTTATATGTGCAAAACGATGCGCAATGCGCATATAGGGTCGAGGCGCGAACCGCCAATCTTTCTTCTTCTTTTTTTTTTTTTTACCAGAAAAAAAAGTCCTCAATTTCTGAATTAGTCCATGTACTTTAAATTCTTTTAATTTAATTCCCTCCCCATAACATATTTATAATTAGTACTTGACCTTTCGTTTTTTTTTTTTAACCAGCGTACTTGACCTTTGAACATGTTTACAATTAGGTTAAAGTATATTTTTAATTTTTAATCATTTAACGTTGTAAAAGCTTTTTATTCCTTTCTTTAACTTTAAAAAATATATTCTTAATTTTATCTTAAAATCATTAATAAAAAATAATAATATTAAAATATTAAATATTGATAAAATATTTTTAATATTGACATATTAAGTTGAATTTTTAAAAATAACTATAATTATTACCCCCAAAAATCACTATTTAAAAACTAATAATTTTAGAATTAAAAAACTAAAAATATACATTTTAAACTTAAGAGATCAAACTAAAATCTTATATAAAGTTAAATCATCAAATATATATTTGCCTTGCAATTATTATATTCCTATTTCTTCTACCAAAACTAGCACTGTTAAAAACATGAAGTGATGAGTTAGTAGTGTGTTCTGGTATAAATCAAACTATCACCCTCAGACCGAAAAAATAAAACTATCATCCACCTGTCCATGCAAAACTAAATAATCTAATCCAACTACTTCGGCTTAGAGAAGCAATAGCAGGCCATGATGGCTCTGGCCTGGGCAGTTGAGTTTAGAACTACAAAATAGATGAAGCGGCTCAAGGACAAGTGAAAATTAGTCTCACCTGTTAATCACTTCTCTCCACTCAGCGTCCTCAAGAACATGGAGGTGATATGAAAGAATAAAGGATGGGAAAGGCGCAATGGTTGAGAGAGAGGGAAACTGACCCTTCAAACCTTCAAGTTTTCTTCGTATTACATATATGTGTTATATATTTTCGAGCCCCTTAAGATTTATGTGGACTTCATTCTATATATAATTGTTAATTACAACCCCCCTCCTTATAAAATTTTGGATTCACCCCTGGAAAGAGGGAAACAGTTTCGTGCCCGGATGTTTCTTCTTGTGCTACTTCATACAAGTCAGGAAAATTAGTTAAACATTATTCATGTTCGTAAAATTTTCAAAAATTACCGCTATCTTTAAAGATCCAATTAATTCCAACGTCCTATTTCTGTCCAATGAGGAGAAAGAGAAGAATGTCCTTTGTGAACTTGAATCAACGAAGGCCATCGTTTTGATCTAACCTCGGGCACAAAACATGTGCGGGAAACAGGCAAGTAGCTCATCTAGGATAATGGGCTGTCACAGTTTCTTGTATTCGTCCTCGATACTCTTGAACCATTGAGTCAATATAACCAGGTTTACATATTTAGGACCATTCAAATTATCTGTTTTAGTTGTATAAAATATTTCTTTCTGTTCAATCCCCAAAGGCCAAAGGTCTTCATCGTCTTCCAAGCTCTTTTGGTTCTCTCAGGTCCACAACTAATATTAAAATGTCAAGCTTTTTAGCTGTCAAGTGATATAAGACGAGTGAAGTGATTATTACATTCCATCGTAAGCACCGTTGATTAAAGTACAGAGGAAGCAAATCGTAAGTGGGAAGTCCGACTAATAGAATATAATCCAATTCAATTCAATGCCAAGAGAAGACAAACAGTGGAATATAGAAGGTGATGAATCCAATAGCTATAATCATACATATCAAACCTTTTGTTGCTTGTCCTGACCAAAAGAAGGCTTACCTCCTGAGCAAGCATTGTTTCTTTTTCTTTCTTTTTTTTTTTGGGGGGGGGGGGGTGTGTTCCTGCAAGTTCTGTGTAAGTACACAAAGTTTGTCAGCATGGATCAGCCAAAAAGTCACTTTCAGAATTTCTTCCACATACACGTAACAATAACAACAATATATCATATTTGCTCATTCTGAGAAGATCGCCACGAAACATTCATATTAATGGGTTAAGCTCGCAACAACCAGACGGTAAAATTTAACTCTCATGGAGGAGAGCCATCTTGGCTTATCAACTTGGCTATACACAGTCTGGTTCATCATATCGTCCTACCTTTAGCACATATCTTATGAGTGATAATTGAAGAAAATGATGAAGGCTTGGCTTAAAACTAATTTCTCAGCTATTATTACTATCATTGAAGTAATCATTGCCTCAAGAAAAACACAGCGTTGGTTAACTTTGATTTGCGACATATCTTGCAGGATAATATCCTGACTTCCTTTACATTTGGCATCGATCTGTACAATTGCCGGTGAATACATCAATTAACTCCACATGATACTAGTAAGATAAATTCATGTTTTTTCTTTTTATCGTTATCACTTAAAGGTTGGCTTTGGACAGTTGTAACTAGACATCTCTAGTTGTTATTATATATATGTCGAAAATCGTAATTATTTAAGATTACAACCAACAGTGTGGAGTGAATTTAAAATGTCCGTAATTCGGGTATAAGGCTGGCAAACAGGACAAAATGAATTGTAGACAAGTTTCCCTGTTATTATCGTCCCCCTTGTGATAACTTCAGCCATGTTCATAACAGTAGAAACA
This sequence comes from Neltuma alba, assembly GCF_004799145.2. NCBI lineage: Eukaryota > Viridiplantae > Streptophyta > Magnoliopsida > Fabales > Fabaceae > Neltuma > Neltuma alba. The sequence goes on along the minus strand of NW_021637635.1, from coordinate 396,210 downwards.
AAAACATAACAGAGACAAAAGAAGTTAACATTATAAAAAGAACACATACCTTACAAACATCTCTCACCAAGGCAAGCAATTACAGGAGGAAAAGAGTGTACCAAGAGACCTGCAGGAGGACGTCATGATACGAACAATGGAAATGATAACAAATGGTGAAGAGAGCATAGGAAGGAGGAGGATGTTCATGGAAGGATGTGATTTCCAAGGAACTCGCACTGTCAAGAGACGAAGAAGAGAGCATGGAGCAGCTGCACTGAACTGTGATGATGATCTAAGTCAGAAGAGAGAGCAAGTTGATCAAAATTCGACCACCCATACAGCTAAGAGAAGTTCAAGATTTCGAGGTGTTAGCAGGTGATAAGAAGGAGTTTTCTTTATAATTTCAAATAAACATTAAGTTCCAGGGTCTTCGACTGTTCTGGTCAATTTGCTAATCTCTTTCAAACTGCATCTCAACAGACACAAATGGACTGGTCGGTATGAGGCTCACCTGTGGGACAAACTCTCTTGGAATGTAACACAGAAGAAGAAAGGGAAGCAAGGTAGAGTTCTTCATTTTTTTCATGTCTTATCAAATTGACAAGAATTTTTGCTTTATTGCATACTTTTCCTCGTTCATTTGTTCTTCCTTTCTAATATACCCATGTTTCATCTATTTCATTCTGCGGGAACGTGGATCGGAACTAGCAGTTTACCTTGGTAAGTACGGAATGACCTTCACTGTAGAGTCAAGACTGATCTAATCCCTCCGTTAATATTCATGAGATGATCAAATAACTTTCAATGTTTGCAGGAGCTTACGATGAAGAAGAATCTGCAGCCAGAGCATACGATTTAGCTGCACTGAAATACTGGGGAACTTCAACTTTCACCAACTTTCCGGTATGGCATAATTATGATTTATCACAATGAAAAGAATGATCTTCACCTTTGCTTGGATGCTGATCATCTCATTCCAACAGATATCAGATTACATGAAAGAGATAGAGATAATGCAGACTATGACAAAAGAGGAGTATTTGGCCACTTTAAGAAGGTTGGATTTCTTATCCTAGTAGGGTATCTCCCCTATTATCCAGGAAAAGTATTTTCAGGCTTCATCACTGTTAATAGTATTCAGTACTTACAAAAAGTAAACTAGAAATCACAAGGTAGGTTTTAAGAGCGCTGCCACAGTGAGTAACTGGGTTTTCTTTGACAGGAAGAGTAGCGGCTTTTCAAGAGGCATATCAAAATATAGGGGTGTTGCAAGGTGATAATCCTGATGAATGTGTAATGACTTGTGAACTGTCATTGTTGGAGATGATTCACAGTTACAGAGTGAAATTGTTGCAGGCACCACCAGAATGGTAGATGGGAAGCAAGGATAGGGAGGGTTTTTGGAAACAAATATCTCTACCTTGGCACTTACAGTAAGTTTTATCTTTACAACCCATCATAGGACTACAAGAGTACACTAAATAAGTCCAGAACAGCTTATCCGATCTCATGCATAAACTTTTTGAGCTCATCAAAGCCATGCGTGTTTCCCATTAGGCACCCAGGAGGAAGCTGCTCGTGCTTATGACATTGCGGCCATTGAGTACAGGGGGATTCATGCTGTAACCAACTTTGATTTGAGCAATTACATAACAATGTTAAGACCTGCTAGAGGAAATATCACAGAGCCAACACTTGAATCACAGATCGTACCAGAGTTTCAGACAATGGCATCTCCATCTAATTATACTTCAGTAAAGGAGTCCAAGACCTTGGTCCTTGACGGCAATTTTTGCAACTCAGATTACCTGAAGTCTTCACGAAAGCAAGAGGTCCTTGAGAAGGAAACTGCTTTTATCTCAAGCAACAAGTCATCTTCACCTACTGCTCTTGGCCTTCTTCTCCGTTCTTCAATTTTCAGGGAATTAGTGGAAAAGAATTTGAATATATTTGGAGATGAAACTGATGGGGAAGACACAAAGGATCGACAACCACATATATCCGGTGATGATGAGTTGAGTAGAATATTCTATGATAGTATTGATGATATCCCATTTGCCAATGATCTTAAAAGATACAATTTTCCAGGCGAAAACCACTCCGTCTTATGAGCAGAGAAACACAAAATTTCTAAAGAGCAATGTAATGCCAAGGTGAGAATCGAGAAGCGTAGAATTTCTTTAGAGCAACGTATTGCTAGGGTATGCATTTATAACCTAGAGAATCTAGTTTCACTAGTGAGGAAATGTGGGTCATTATTTGTGAAGTTATGCGATGCTTACCAATTTCCTCCATTATTGTAGAGACAAATAGCTCAGTTTTGGACTAGCAAATAATGGTGTATGCTATCGTATAATTAAGAGGCCTCTTTTCAGAGGAACACCTCTGTGTGTGTGTGTGTGGAAGCCATAGCTGACACGATTTTTTTTTTTTTCCTTCGGAGAAAACATCTGGTTAACAACAAAGACCTGAGTATTTAAATCCATTTACAACGTTTTAAAGCTAACTCATTCCTGACATACTGGGACCAGTAAACATAGTGCGGGTGTTATTTACAATAGCAATGACTAATCGATAAAAGATGTCTAAAAAGTTATCTAGATCACAAAAAGAAACCCCCGGGTCGGCCCCTGTCTGAAACAAGGTCACCTCTCAAATAGTAACAAGCTTTGCCTAGTTTCAGAAAACTAGCTTTCTGAAGAGGATTCACTGTTTCCAAGGAGGATAACAAATTTTATGTCCCAGAAAAGGAAGCTGCTGCCCCTGCATTAGGTCAGATTTAATTATTCTGAATCATGATAAAATTCTTCATTAATGATTCAGAGCAAGCCGAACTTTCCTTTTGTTAAAAGATTTTATTTTTGGGGGGTACAGACTACGAATAGTTATTTTGGATTCCGCAAAAATGACAGGTGACAAAACATTAGGTTTAAACAATGTAATCCTCCAATGGTTTTAACTTTCTTCCAGCCTATTTATGTTACAAGTATTTATTTGCAAATGATCAACTGATGTTGAAATACAGAAAAGAAAAGATGAAACGGAGAAAGTAAACTGATTGCATAGCAAATGAACTGCAGCTAATAATTCATTCAAGGAGTCTAGATGTTAAGTCCTTCCGTGTACCTCTTGTACAAGCGATAAATTTGTTGCTTTTCCTTATAATCATTAAATATGATTTCCTCAGAAGAGCATCAAAATTGATTCCTTTTATTTCTTCTAAGTTCATCCCTTCTCGCATAAACAAAAAATAGAAAGAAGAAGGCCGCAACAGATAATGAGACTAAACCCCATGGAAATGGAGGATCCCTGAAGTACGCAAGGGATGCTTCTATTTCTTGGGAGGCATGATAGACAATAGAATGGATAGCATCCAAATCATGATCAGAAGACCTTAGGTGAAAAAAGGCCATCTCGAAATTTAAATGCGACAATGCAGACACCAGTTTGTCCAGTTTGTATTTGAAAAGGTTCCATCTCTGAAAGAACTCAACATCCTCCTTTTGTTTGAGTAGATCGTCTCTTGCATATGTTTCTGTGGAGTGAAGAACATTTATAGCACTTGAAATGCTGTAATTCAAGGTCGTCAACAAAACATTTCTCCGTGCTGCATCTTTCTGCACAAAAGACAGATGACATCTTGGAGAATGGCCCAAATGTAGTCTTCCCTATACTCCATGTATAATCCACCAGAGTATTATTGTGTCTGGGACCCCATGACAAATGTGTTGGCGAAACTCCCCACATGCTCTGAAGAATCGACCCAACGAGTGGTCGTTCAAGTGCCCTTGTATTTGTGAATATAGGATGACCATTGCAGCTATAACCACTCTGAGGGTTCTTTGTCCTAACTGCAATGACCATGTCCCTGAAAGCAACAGACTGGTGATATCGATCGAGCAGCACAATCGTGTTATAATCCAAGTCAAAAACATACACAGATAGTCCGACCCAAATCCTCTCCAAGTACTTTGCTGCTTTCCTGAACTCATTAGTGGATTCGGATAATATCTGATGGAGGAGCTTAGAATCCAAATACTCACTCACGATAATAGTAGAGTTATGAAACAAAAACTTAGAAGCACACGAATTAAGTGACCTCAAAGTAGCGAACGAACAAAACGGGCAATCAGAGTATTTAACTTCATAGGCCTTAAAACTCAACGACTGGCCACGTGACAAGAGCCCATTCTCATCCCTGAACTTCTTCTCAATCAATTCCCAGTCAAGACCATAGGACTCCTTCCCTTCAATTCCATACACATGTATGAACTGAACAACCAAAGGATTTTCATAAGGAGCAGGAATTCTCAAAAAGGCACAAGAAAAACCTGGTAGGCCCTCCAAATCCGCAAGCAATGCCTTCCCGGACTGGGGTCGACCATGGAGTGCTCCCAAAGGATGAAACTCTCCCCTAGGCAAAACGCCATCCCCTGTATAAGCCGGCCAGTAATGTACAGGTCCTGCGTTCAAATAAATCCAAACATACCTCTCTGTTCCAGTGAAAAAAGTCCCCAGACAGCAGGGAAAAGCAGGGGAAGAATCCAGAGTCGTAGCTATAAGCATATGGCCTCGCCTGGGCACCTAAATTCAGCAGGTACAGATACACTCCTTCAATGGGTTTTTCCTTTTCAAATCCATGCTTAATGATCTGATCAACGGAAGTAAAGGGAATAGATAGAAGAGGAAGTCTGGGGTTCCATAAGCGTTTGACCACTTCAGATTTGATCGCATCAGATAGAACGGGAGCTAAAGAGGGAGAATGAGATACGTCGAGATGGAGCGCGCGTCTGATAGCGAGACGGTGGTTCTGGAGCTGAGAAGGGGAGATATCGTGGAAGTGGTCGGCGGGTTGAGAAGCTGAAAGGTAGGAGGATAGGAGGGAATCTGAAGCGGAGGGGAAATCACCGACGAGTCGTACATTAAGAGAGAGAGAGTGAAAGAAAGAAGGGAGGAAATGAGAGAGGGGATGTGAGGATGGGAATGGGTGAGACAGAGGGATTCTTGACTGAGGAGGGGAGAGAAAGGAAGGAGTCGTCGGAGGCAAGTGGATCGGCAGGGGCCTGATGGGCGAGAAAAGAGTCAAGGCCAATGATAGGGGAAGCAGTGGTGGTGCCAATGACAAAGATGAAAACGGTGGCGGTGGCGATCATCTTCGGCTGCAAAGAAGTAGTGGTAATGGCGGAATGAAATGGAGTTCAGTTAAGCATTATGTGTCAACATTCAGGAGTGAGAAACATTTTGGCATAACAGAGGAATTTGGAATGGAGGCAGAGCGAGGGAAAACCCGGGAAGCCTAACTGCATGCATTCAGCCGCAGTTTTTGCCGCCTGAAATAAAATGAATACGTAACGATTTATGTATTGTAAGGATCCGAGCTTGGTGAGCAGCTATTTGCATGCACCCCCAACAAATTTGAACCTAACGATTTATGTACGGTAATCGCAGCGCATTTGATCGGCCATTAGCACGAGTACACTTACACGCTCCGCTGCGATTGATAGGAACTCGTTATTTAAACAAGTGGCTTATTTTCTAAGCTGAATTAGTATAAATAACCCACTAACAATTAATTATAAAGGGAAAAAAAAAATGTCCTAACCCTTTGATTTTGTAGTAATTTTTATGTTTTAACTTTAAATCTCTTTACTTATAGAAAATACTTTTTAAAAAATACATTTTAGATGGACTAAAGGACACTTTTGATCAATAAATAAATGAAATTAATATTTTTTATTTTTTGTAATTTTTTTCTTTTACTTTTCCCTCCTTAAAATATGAAGGAAATATAATAACATGAAGAAGAAAAAGTTAGTCAGTTAAAAATATGTTGATTTGAACAAAATGTTGAGTTAGTTTGTTAAAATGTTGACTTCTTTTCGGCCAAAAAAAATAAAAGATACAGAGGAGACAGGAATAAATTTATTTGAAATTGATAAACACAAAATACAAACACTGGAAAAAAAAAATGCACATTATTCATATGTCATCAACTTACTACTCAAACTGTAAGTGATATACAAGAGCTGTATCTACTTTATAAGAAGCACAACAACAATAATGGGAAAAAAGAACTTAACATCTTCAAGACGGATAACATAGTTGACGGAATTCAGCAACAATCTTCACTCCAGATTGTAGGTCTTATCCGCGTAAAGTTCTAGTGCAAACACACTACTCTGAACAGCGTCATCGACCCATTGGCAACTCCTCAAATTGAAATGTGGAGGATGATTTACAGACAATTATCCCGAAAGGGGACAAAAGCTAACAAATTTAAGCGAGCTGTAATTCAGCCTAAAATATAAAGACAACACTGTCATGAACTCTTGACTTTTGATTCTGAGCCACGCATTCAGAAATCCACATTAGGTTCCTAATCTCTTGCTCCCTTAACCTCATATATGCGAAGAACACGGCATAATGGAACTGCAAAAAGAAAAGGGCAGCTAAGAAAGACAAAACATATAAATAGAGTTAAACCATTATAATATAATATTGAAGCCACATAATTTTCTTCCAACGCTGTGACTCTAGTAATTTTTTAACATGGCTTGGTCAGAAATACATGGCAGCCCCTCCGATATTAGTTGGTTTTCTACTGGGACCAGAAATAATTGAGAAAAACAGCAGTCAGATATAAACCTGTTGCTCAAACGCTAAGCAAAGCCTCTTCACCTCCTCCTCATAGAACGCCTTGTCAAGCATCTGGCTCTCTCCGTAAGATAATTTAGCAAAAATAGACTGATATGGAGGATATTTTTCCATAACAGCACGAACCTGCATGAGAACCAGTTCAGGTCCAAACAGCAATATTAGAAGTATTCATATACATACAGGAGTTAGAACCCACTATCTAAAAGCAGCCGAGAGATTTACGGCTTAAACTCAATGATGCGAAATGGACATGCATAACTGAGACAGGATATACATTTTTGGCATAAGTGACCAGAGTGTTAGCTGAAAATATATTTCACAATTATTGGGCTATTAAACACAATCGACTATCCAGAGGGGCACAATCTAACGGGGCCTAAGAGACAGACAAACTAAAAGAAACCAATTAACTCGTATTAATTATTTCCACCAAAGAAACTGGTCAACAAGACAACATTGAGAAGCAAAATAAAACGAACCTGATCAATGTCCTCGCAGACAGCCAGTTCCTCGTGGCCATAAGGATAACTGTTCGGGGTAAGTAAATAATTACTTAAAGAAGACGTTCGAAAGCAGCATAGAAACTTCTAGCCCAAAAAAGGCAGTACTTTAACTTCCATGAAAAGATGAATCAATATTAAGATAGGGGCTTACAGTAAACCAAAATTGGAGTACAATTTTCTGCGATCATCCCTGGTGAGCTCAGTACCAATGCTGTTCAAAGCGAAAATCATCATTTCAATTCTACAAATATCCAGAAAGACAAAAAGTTACACAAAATCTTCTTAGCTTCAACGTACCTATTTATGGTAATATTTACAGCCCTTCTATCAGCCTCAAAAGCTAAAAGGTCAGACATGATCTCAGCAGTGGCACCACCAAGTTTCTGTGTATGAACAGACATTGATAAAAATCAGGTTAAATGGCAAAATGAAAGAATGAATACTCATAAGGACAAATACTTCAGTGCAATCACCTGACAAAATCTGTAAAAGTCCTCAAGGTATGCCTTGTAAAGAGTGTTCCTCATTATTTCAATGTTCATGTCATCCAAGTCCTACGAAAGGAAAAAATTAGTAATCAAATGCAGAACACAGGGATCAGAGGCTCTTGAATCACAAGCATATATCTAATAAAAGGAGTATTTCACATATAAACACCTGAGTCTACTAAGATGAAACCGTCAAGATCTAAGTCATTGATACTCATACTGTCAACAGTTTGCTTCCATTTTATGTCTAATCAGAACAAAATGTAAAGCTGAAGAACTGCCCTCTTAAAGAGGCCATATACTAGTTGCCACTAATCTCTTGATTTTCTAAATATTGTAAGCACACTCAGTACCTTACCACCGATGAAATTTTGAGCAGACTGACTAAGGAGCCAAAACCCCAGAACAACATTAAGGAAACACAAAAGCAAATTAGGTTAGAAGATTTACATCTGATGTAATGCACTCTGAGAAGTATGGTGCCAGAGGCGTGTCAACAAGTACTAGTCTGTAGAGCTCCCGCATGTTCTGAGCCACCGCCAGAGTAGCAATGCTGAGAACAACCCATAAAACTCTAAAGTTCTATATCCTTTAAGTCGTAATGTCAGAACAATGCAGAAATAATTATACCTGTCAAACATTCCCAGCGGATGACACTTTTCTAATAGTTCTTGAACATCTCTCTCATGCAAGGTGCCAGTGACAATAAGAACAACATTATCAATCATGTGGCCATATCTGCCAGATGGGGGAAAATGAAAGAGTTATTGACCTCAAGTTGCACCTTTTGGTCTGCCTTACCTAGGATAAATTCCACCGAAACTAAAAGATGGATGCTTAACTGCCAAGCTAAGCATAGTTTAGTCAAACTTTCCTCCGAAAGTCCGAGTTGCTAAGTAAGTAAAGAGCAAACGGTTTGATGCTACGGAAGGGGTCAGCTTAGTAAGAATTGATGTTCTAAAAAAACTTTGATCTCCTTGTATCTTTAAATAAGTATGCATGCTCACTATAAAGTTCATAAGAACAAAAACAAAGAAAATAATATATACAATGAGCTAACGATCAGAAAAGTAAGACTTCGCATACGTGATATATTCCAAAAATGTTGACAAGGGCTCTGTGGCTTGGCATAACATATGCTTATAGTCATCAACAAGCTTAAGAGTGCATTTCTCCACTATCGTTGTTGTATGCAATGGAGAAGGTTCTGCAACAGGCAGATTCACGGCATAAATTGATTAAGCTGTGAAAAATAGACATCTAACTGATAAGCAATAACCTATACTGAAATAATCAATAACAAAAAAGACAGCCAGCCGTACCAATCATTTAAGGGAGAAATAGTCAAGTTCTAAACTGAAGAATTAACGCAGGATATCAATTCCATTCAAAAGATCAACACTCCAATTGCGTTTGACATCAAATCAAATCAGGTTCCATTTTTAAGGATTTGACAGGTGAAACCCAATCCCTGATTCAACGATGTAAAGGAAAAAGTAAACTAATTCGAAGAACGCACCATTTTGCAGGTAAGGGCCGTACTCAGTGGCCGACAGGTGCATCTTGATGTCATCGAGGGTCTCGCATTGGCACAAATTGTTATAATCGGCTGCTGTGAGCAGCCCCCCTCGGTGACCCCGCACGATCGCCTCCAGGTAACCACCATGAATGTTGAACGTAAGAGCTTCGAAGCCGTACATTGTTTTCCGAAGGCGATCCCGGGATCTGCAGGATGCAGGTCTAAATGAATTATTGAACAGAACAGGTGTCCGGTGAGTGATCGGGTTTGTCTTGTGATTTTTTTAAGAATTCAATCACGAAATATATTAGATCTATCCACAGTACATGATCAGTTTCATTTTTTTTTACGGCTAAAAAAATGACAAATGAAGTTTCCCTTCCTTTTTTCTTTTTTTTTGGGGGGTGGGGGATGTCTGGTTCTACTATCTAACGCTCCAGAGACAGACAGAGGAGATATTGCGCAAACAACCCTCTCTTGCATTCAAAAAGGCCAAGGACTTTAAGCCCATACCACGCTACAGGCCCATGAATGGCAAGAATGGGTATTGGTTGGGAACAATGGGCCGCAATGGGCTTGCCTTTTACCTTCGCAAGAGAAATGTCTCAAAAATCTAAAATATTTCATGAACAAGAAGAATCTTCTTTTTATGTCAAAAGAATAAACAAAATGGATCTTGTCTTGTGCATTGAATGGTCTCCAATTTGTTATACTACCTCCGGTCCTAATTATAAGAGCCAATTGATTAATTTAAGGAGATTAAAAAAGTAAGTTAAGTTAATTATTTGTCATAAATAGGTGTTGTCTTTCCTAAAATATCCTTACTAATCAAGTGTATTGATTAGAACTATCATTGTTAGAAGAGTTACTTTAGAAAAAAAATGTATAAATATGAGAGATAAAGTGGATTGGGGGTCTTATATTTAGGACCAAAATAAAAGTCAAACAGGGTCTTATATTAACAACCGGAGGTAGTACAATACAGAATAATTTTAACAATACAAATATAAAATTGGATGAAATAATTATAAGTTCATATTAAGATTAAATTATATTTTAATTTCATTTAGGAATATATTATAGAATAAGTAATATGGTGGGATGATAAGTTTTATTATATATAAAAAAAATTCTAAAAATACGTAATAATTTTGTTGCCCATGTGAAATCGATCAATTGTCTTTCTTCTTTTTTTTTTTTTTTGGGCTTGTTGAACCAAGGGCAAAAAGAGAGAATCACTCCCTCCCTTTTTCTCCTCTCTTTGATCACTTTTTTTCTCCCTATTTTTTCCCTTATCCGCTAAACAGGAGGTTAATGTTTTAAATTAATAGAATGATCGGACAATCACAGTAGTAATTTGGTAAAATATGTTGGAAAATTGGGAGACACCGTTTCCAAAAAGATGATTGGGACGTGGAAAGTCCGTGATTCACAGCCCAGAAGCAAAGTCGACTGGCTGAAATGTTGTGACGAGAAGTCAAAGACTCTCACTTTGGTGAAGTGGTCCATCAGAATCCCCCCAGGCACATTGCTGAAAGTACTCAAAATTCAATCTCCCACGTCCAATAGTTTTGAAGTCTTACTAATTACTATCTCTGGTCCTAATTATAAAAACCAGTTAACTAATTTAAAGAAATTAAAAAAGTAAATTGAGTTAATTATTTGTTCTAAATAAGTGTTGTCTTTCCTAAAATATTATTGCTAATCAAGTGTATTAGTTAGAACTACTATTGTTAGAATCACTACTATGAAAAAAAAATGTATAAATATAAGAGACAAAGTGGATTGGGGTCTTATATTTAGGACCAAAATAAAAGTCAAACAAGATCTTATATCAAGGATCAGAGGTAATATTAGCTAACCCAGTTCAACTAGAGGTTAATTAGCATAATCAAATGGGGCCAAAAGCCATACGTGGTCCCCTGTTATTTAGCTCTAATAAGATAATCACCGATTATTCTTACGTAATTACTTATATAAGATAATATCTGTTGGCGTCCCCGTAAAACAATAATCACAATCCATCACTAATATGATGTAGTGCTTGTTTAGAATGATACTACCTCCAATCCTTAATATAAGACCTTATTTCACTTTTATTTTGATCCTAAATATAAGATATCAATCTATTTTCTCTCTCATATTTATGCATTTTTTCAAGATAGTCCTTCTAACAATAGTAATTCAAACCAACACACTTGATTAGCAAAGATATTTTAAGAAAGATAGCACTTATTTATTACAAATAACTAACTTAACTTCTTTTTTTAATCTTTCCAAATTAGTCAGCTAACTCTTATAATTAAGACAGGAGATAATAGTAAGATTCTTCAAAAGTAATCTTTTAATAGTAATTTATAAAATGCAAGGTAAGTGTTTGATTTTTTTTTTCTAACTAAATAAATAAGTGCTTTTGGGACGTCTAATGATAATTCCAAACAGTCACCTACGTTGTCTCCGAATCATGCTATAAGCACTTCTAATGCATGCATTTCATTATATAACATGTACTACCTCCGGTCTTTATTATAAGACCCTATTTGACTTTTTGTTTGGTCCTAATTATAAGACCCCAATCTATTTTCTCTCCCATATTTATGTATTTTTTTCCAAGATAATCCTTCTAATAATGATAGTTCTAGCCAATATACTTAATTAGCAAGGATATTTTAGGAATGACAACACTTATTTATTACAAATAACTAACTTAACTTACTTCCTTAATCTCCTCAAATAAGTCAACTGGGTCTTATAATTAGGACCGGAGGTAGTATATTTTAAAAGCATTGTTTTTTTATTCAAATCTGGTATCTTTAATTAACTATAACACATGTCATCTAATTAAGGGGTTGTGATGGTGAGCTATTCGTATAATATAAAATGCATGTGTGAGGATTTGTCGGATTACATGATCTCCAAGAAGTAGATCGATGACGATAATTACTCTGATGAGTATGCATGTGGCGCCAAAATTTAAGATATTATGGGAAATTTTCTTTGACCCCCGCAATGAAATAGAACCATATCGAGAGGGGTCCACCAACTTGATATCGATGTTTTAAGAACAAATTAGTGTGAAAAAAGATCCGAAGCGAGATAGCCGTACACTTGGAATCTTTGAAAACAGGTTTGTTTGCGAGGACCATCGAATATCCAGTGTGATTCGCTCCGACGAATTAATAGATAATTATTTTGAACGTTCCGCCATTATTCACGATCTTCGGGAATTTTTAAGGAATTATGGATTGTGTTTGTATATGTCTTGTACCTAATTTATTTTCTGATGTTTTCCATAATTTTATAATCCTTCACGATATAGTCCGAGTCGTTAACGCTCCTATCTGATAATTAGTACGTAAAAAATTTTTGATTTGTCATTACATTACTTCCTTTTTTTTCAAAATAAAAAGGACGTCATTCAGTTAATCATTTTTAATAAAAGAAAAAGACTCATCAATACCTGATTTCAAAAAAGAAAAAAAAAAGTAGTACTGATCGATATCCTGTGTAATTATTCAGATGATATCTATAATGTCAAATCCGAAACATTATTTAATTTATTTGGTTGTTATTTATTTGGTTTGGATATGCCACTTGACGTGTTTTGAATTAAAAATTAATTAAGTAATTAACCCTATTACATAACACCAAAGGCGGGCCACTCTCCCTTCATCACCTGTTAAGGCCAACTTCATATGCAATGCCTTATCTTCTGGTTTCTTTTGATAAACTACATAAATAACGCACCAATTAATTAATAAATAATGACAGATCTCATGAAGGCCCAGCCTTCATATAATTTATAATATTCAATAAAAAATATAATTCATCATATTATTGAAATGGAGCTCCTTTTTTTTGTATTTGAGTCTTAAAGCAATCATATGTGACGCGGACGCATAAAAAATCTTACCCAGACCCGGGAAATTCTAATGGCAATGAAGCATGGTGTGAACAGGGGTCTTCATTCGGTACTTATCACGACAATGAGCACCATGTGTCTATTACTGTAATGCAATATAAACCATCCGAAATATAATATGGATGGTTTAGATTTAAAATTTTTAATATATTATTTTTGTAATGATAAATTTATTATTTTAAAGAGGTATTAGTTATGATATTATATTCATTTTTAATTCTAGGTATCTATTAAAACAAAATATTGATTAAAATATATAAAAAAATTAAATTTAATCTAAATCATTTAAAATCAATCTGGATAGTCCAAATTCTGATTAGCACGCTATGCTCATCATTGTGATGAGCATGGAATGTGCTCCATGTGGGTAGTAAGTAGTGTTTGATGAGATCCCAACTCCTTAATTTGATGTGGTGTAATAAAAAACATTTAAAATTAATTTTGTGCTGTAATTCATTTTTATTACAGAATGTGCTGGCGAGTTTGGATCGAACGATCTCGGAGGTCATAATTGTCAAGGTGAATGAGAGAGAAGTTAAGCACAGACGAAGAGACAGGAAGCAAGCATGTGTGCGCTTGTGTTTTGCAGATAAATTGAAGAATGAGCAATATCTTTTATTACATCAATATAGAGTTGGCCTGACAGTACAAGGTCCCGCTTGGTCTCAAATTCGAGTACAAGAGGCTACACGTGTTCTAGAAGGAACAATTACGAACCTTAAACTGAATTAATTGATTGCTCATATATCTAGTAATATGATTAAAAAAAGCTTCAAATGCAAGATAACAGTATCAAATATATATGTTATTGCATGCATCTGAACAAGTGCACGTTATTCATCTTTACTTGAAATTCTGATTTTGCATATAATTATTTACTTTCCTGCTGTATATATACAGAAAGCACATTCGGTTATTAGTTCTGGGATGGGGGTCTATTTACATATAAGGAAGCGTTTTGTGTCTCCTGAAAACGGACATGGATCACATCGAGCTTGGGAGCTATATGAATATACTATCATTGTACTCCTCCGGTCCTTAATATAAGACCTATTTAACTCATTTAATTAGATTAATAAAGTTAGGTAAGTTAGTTAATTATAAGAAATGTGACACGTTTTTCCTAAAACACCATAATTATCTTTCTTAATACCTCATCTCCCTATTGTACTTGATTATGGTTGAGGAAGTATCTATAGGGGTAATTTAGAGAAAATTAATAAATATGAGAAATAGATCTTATATTTAGGACCCAAACTAACTCAATAATTGGGTCCTATATTAAGGACCGGAGGAGTAATATGTTATATTTTTAAAATTGGACACCCGCAGCATGAGCTATGTGTTGAAATAGAATACCACATCTGATCCTTAATATAAGAGTTCATTTGACTTTTATTTTGGTTTTAAATATAAGACGCTAATATATTTTATCTATTATATTTTTCAATTTTTTCAAGATAATCCTTGTAATAATAATAGTTTTAACAAATAAATTTAATTAACAAGAATATTTAAGGAAAGATAATATTTATTTATTATAACTAACTAATTTAACTAATTTTCTTAATCTATTCAAATTAGTCAACTAACTCTTATATTAAAGACAAGAGATAATATATAAATCGGTTAAATGATGAGTCCCATTAATTATAGACACACACGGAATATTTATTCTATTATTTCACCAACTTGGGGTGGCAAATTGGCAATTATCTTCTGTGGGCGTTGAAATGATAACTTTCCATCAAAACCAACGCAGCAGAAAGGCTGAAGAATATAAAGTTACTCATTTTATGTTTAGTCACTGTCGAATGACAAACCCTAAACCTACCCCCATTGCCTTATCTTCGTCTCTTTTTGTTTCTTTTTTGTAGGTACCTCATCCTCGTCTTTATATATATCTTGACTCCCATGATTTGATCTCCACTCAGCAACACCCAACAATTTCTGTTTATATTCTATGATAACTAGTTTAGATTATTTATATTTTATGATAATTAATTCTTATACAATTTTTGTAAACGTTGAAAGAATATATCGTAGGCCCCTCAAAGCATCCTGAAGGTACAACTTTAGTTGTCTCCATGACGATGTTCCGTGCTGATGACTTGAACTTGATCATAAGCGCTTTGTCGCGATCCTTTAATAATCTTGCTGGCTTAGCTTGGGCATACTTTTGAGCTCCAATTGTTGATCATTAAATCATTTTAATTTTAATATCCAGAGTTACTTTCTTATAATCCAAAGTTACTTTATCATCCAAATTAAATAAAATAAACGTTTTATTGTGGAACAAATGTTAATGAAATTTTTAAGTGAATATAGACAATAATGCAGTTTACTGCTTATATAATTTCACGCTAAATAGTAAATTCTGACTTGTGTGATTAGATGATATCAGCTACACACATATATATTCATTATAGTTAATAATTAATAATTATTCTTTAAAATTCTGGCAAAAATAAATATTCTTTGAAATTACCTTTTTTGCGAATTAACTTCAAATTTTAAACACCTCAAATTAGTGGCTCTTACAGATTCAAAGCGTGCATCAAACAAAAATAACTATTTATATTAACTGACACAAATCGTCTCATCAAATAAATGAAATAAATAGAGTTAAACAAAATAATAGATTTATTCCAGTATTTTCCTTCGTGAGTTATCATAATGAGTCTTCTTTTAAGTAACGGGCTAGTTTGTATATAATATACAATTTATAAGTAAACAACAATACATATCACCTTAATTTTTGTGACACTGACATTAAATCCCATAAATTTGTGAGGATATAGATATTAGGATCTTTAATGGTCCATCCTTAGAGCGTAGCGTATAAAAATGCCTTGATTCCTAATATACCTTAATTATACGTTTTCTTTACAAGAGTTTTCTTGTATTCCTAAACACAATAAATAAGTTTATGGGTTCTTTAGATGTGCCAGTTCGTATAGAATATATAATTTATAAGTAATTCATGTTGATTTTTGTGGCATCAACATTAAGTACCACGTTAATAGCTCATCCTTAGAGTGTAACATGTAAAAATTTGTATTAAACCATAATAGTTTACAATTCATACAATTTATATGTAATCAACAATTCCATCCATCTTGATGTGACACCGACATGCATTAAGCTTACCATGAGTTCACGAGGACACTTGCCATTGGGATCTTTAACAGCTACTCTTAAAGCGTAACGTGTAAGGGTGTTTTGATTCCTGATATGCCTTGATTATACACTTACTTTACATTGTGGGCTTGTATTCCAAAACACAATACAACTTCTCTCAGATATTATGTAAAATATATGTTTATGAGTCTTCTTTTAATATATAGATAGATCACACAATTTATGTGATCAACAATACAATCCATCTTGATTTTTGCAGTAACAGCATGCAATAAACTTACCATGAGTCCACGAGGACGCTTGTCATTAGGATCTTTAACAGCTCACTCTTAAGACGTAACGTGTAAAGATGTTTTGATTCCTGATATGCTTTGATTCTCTATTTCCTTTGAATAGTTTGTACTGTGGGTTTATATTTAAAAAAACACAACTTATCTTAAATATTATATATAAAACATGGGCTTACAATTTTAGTTTTCATAACAAGATTAAGTGGGAACATGTTTGAATCTTTTAAATTAATATATAAAATGTGTCGTGAATTAACTTTTTTAATCTGTGGTTCGACCCATTGTATTGAATGGGTTGAATCAATTTGATATCAGCCATAAAACTACACTGGCTAACAAAATGTAAACTTGAAACCACTAAAATATCATGGATCAACCGCTAGTTTGTTGAGTTCAACCCCATTTAATGGCTACAATATCAGTTTGTTCATTTGTATCAAATACTATGGGCATATAAAAACCAGACAAATGATTTTGCAAATCATATCATGCTAGTTTCATATTAAAAAAAAAAAAAAAAACAATACACCTCCAGCCTACTAAGTTATCAAACACTACCTATTAGTCCTCATGAATGAAACATTTTTTATAACCCATTTTTGAAAACGCATTTATCTCTATCAGTCTTAGCTTAAATATAACTTCATTTTAATTAAGGATAATTTTGAAGAGTTGTTAATATTTTTAACATTTAACTAAAATATTAACTAAATCTGAAAATTGTTTTGTGTTTTAACTTTGCTAATCGATATCCAGTAAAAACATCCCGAGTCATATTCCCTCTGGTGTCTAATTACGTTTCTGATATTTCGACTAAGCAATTGTCCCTTCTCTGCCTTTGAAGGAGCCGAGGAACAAACTTCCAGTTAGAGACAAATTGTGACATGAGTTTTAGGAATGTCGATAAGAAGAAAGCTTCAAATTAAAGCAGTGTTTCGAGATGTTGTTATTGCTAAGTCAGGAGTAAAAACTGAACTAAAGTTTAGGAATATTGAGAGTTAGAGTATTTTAATTAAGCTCGCATATATTATGTTACATGATGTGTCAAGAGTTCATAGGTGTGTGTGTGTACATAGGCATAGCAAAGAATAAGTTGTATTTTATTACCGTGCATATCAATTCAAGAATTAAGTTTCATGCGGGTTTTCTCCATCCATTTTTTCCCACTCTTTGATCCTATCTTTATCAAAAAAAAAAAATCCGCTATAGCCCACCGGAATTTCCAAGCATGGCCCCTGGTTTTCACTTTCTAAGACCAACTGTTTTTCTTTTTCTGCTAATCCTTCTCCTTCTACTATTCTTTTATATGTCTCTCTCCATTCTCTTTCTTTCACCATCCACTCAATGCCATTTTTTATCACATTGATCTCACTCCTTTTTCCTCTAAACCTCCATCTCTGCAAAACACTATCGAAAACTCTACCCCTCGCCCCAATATACTTCCTCTTCTCTCTCCCTATTATTGGGCATTTGGGGTTGTAGAGTCTCTCGCTGCGCTTTTTCGCAGTTTTCTGCAATACCCAGTACTATTCCTGTTACCAAATTCTCTATGGTCCCTTCTTTTATTAGGTCTAGCTATAAAAGCATTTCACAGTGTCTCCTTGTTTCGATTTTCATATCGTAATTCTGCATTACGTACAGTAGTATGCTAATTAAGCTTGGTTTTTCTGCTGAATTTGAATTGCATGGGAATTGAGAGGAGGTTGGCTGATAGGAGAGACAAAAACTTTTCTGAATTACCCGAAGAGACGAACACCAACAATAAATCAATGAAGAATAACCGGCGACGTCAGAAGAAGACGTCTTCGGTTCAGAAACTATTCAACACATGCAAGGAAGTGTTTGCCTATGGTGGGACTGGGATTATTCCACCCCCTCGAGACATTGAGAAGCTGCGGTCTATTTTAGGTATGTGCTTCAATTATGTATCCAAATTACTGTCCACAATGTGCTTTGTTTTGTCGGCTAGCAAGATTTCCTATATGGGGTTGCATTCTTTTTATGGGAAAATCACATCAAAATGAACTTTTTTGCTGCGATTTTTGCCGGCTTGCTGATCAACTACATGTGATTTCAGCTGAATTTTCCATTAACAAAAACTAATCTGCATTATTCCTTACTTGGGGGAAAACAGTGCAGCTTGTTATAAAATTTATATTTTTAAATGTCGATACCGATAATGTCAAAATTGATATATTATATAATATTTTTCACCTTGAAAATACTTCAGTTCATAACTTCGGGCGATGGGCTGTGCTCTCTCCTTTGTGTATGTACTATGTTTCCCACATACATGCTTTTGTGTTTAACTTGCATGTGTGTATGTGATTATTAGAAGTTGTTCAAGTATCGATCGGTCACATAATAAATGGTTGTCCGTGAGCTTCTTGTCACAAAGAGATGACATCTACAGAAGGTTTTAGTTTGCTGTCAAATGCTAAGAACCTGATTTGGTCTGACAGAATAAAAATTTAGTCTGTTGTGTTTGAGTCCCTAGCTCTATATCATTAGCTAGACTGCCGTCCTCTTTTTGTGCAGATGGAATAAGACCAGAAGATGTTGGCCTGACACCTGAAATGCCACATTTCGGGACAAGCCGTGCCCAAAGAATGCCAAAAATCACATACCTGCATATCTATGAATGTGAAAAATTCTCGGTAAGCAAGTTATTTTCAACTGCTAAGTGCCAATTAATCTGATGGTTACTGGGAATCATATGGTGTTTTGTTGATTCGTAATTGTATATCCACATGAATCTAAAATAATGCAGATGGGAATATTTTGCTTGCCACCTTCTGGTGTTATTCCTCTTCATGATCACCCCGGAATGACGGTTTTCAGCAAACTTCTCTTTGGGACCATGCACATCAAATCATATGACTGGGTGACCGACTTGTCCCCGCACAATCCTACCAGCTTCAAACCAACGGAGAGTAAGTAGTCTACCATTTTTGTACCATTTGGTAAGAAGTATTGAAAATGAGAGATAAAGATTGGGATTAGAATTGAGAAAATCTATTAAAAGAGTATTTAGCATGAGAGATTGCTTGTTATATGGTATTAGACAAACTCATGTATGTGGGATTGAGAAATACCATAGGAGAAAGTGGTATTTCCCAATTCTACTTCCTTAGGTAATTTGCTTAATCTTACGTGACAAACAATTACTTATACCAAAGATTTTTTTAATACTTTTTTTTAATCGCAATCATAGTCCTTGTCCCTCATTTTTAATGCTTTGTACCAAAAGAAACATTTATTTAACATTGCAAACAAAGCGTTTGTACAAATTATATAGCATAAAATGCAAATGGAAGCTGTGTTATTTTCTTCTTTCCCTCTCTTTAGTAGCGCCTTAACTGGCTCTTTCTCTAAGAACTAGAGAAAAGAATAACATGTATGACTATTTGAATTATGCAGTCGAGAGTTCAGAAGTGCGGTTGGCTAAAGTGAAGGTTGATGCAGATTTCACTGCTCCTTGCAACACCTCTATCCTTTATCCGGCGGATGGAGGAAACATGCACTGCTTCACCGCAGTGACAGCATGTGCAGTTCTCGATGTTCTTGGCCCTCCATATTCTGATCCTCATAGGAGGCCTTGCACTTACTACCTTAGTTACCCTTATTCCAGATTTTCAGGTATAGATTTTGCCGCTGATCATGACACCGTCTTGTTACATTCTCAGAGCCATAATTATCGTGTGTTAATTATTTCCTTTTGAAACTCCAGTAGAAGGAATGTCCGTAGCACAAGAGGAAGAGAAGGCTTACGAGTGGCTTCAAGAGAGGGGGAAACCTGAGGGTTTACAAGTAGTTGGAGCCATGTACGGAGGCCCAAAGATTGTGGAGCACTGAACTCATCATCTTACATCATCATCATCATCATCATGTTCCTCCCTGGTCCCTTAAGTCTTTTCGATATTATATATAGGTTCTGAGTGCTGACAGATTTTCTATTAATGAAGAAAGCCGATTAGACCCCAGCCTTGTCTGAACGGCTGGTGAAACTTTTTCTGAGATCTTTTTCCCTTATGCCCCCTTTTTTTTTTCCAGTTTTAATTTTATGTTCTCACAGGCACCTAGTGATGTTTTTTCAGACGACAGTTCTGTTGTTGTATATACAGATCAAAAAACAGTAAATGATAAAAACAGATTTACAGCACCAGAAACTGATATATTATGGGACCGATGAAGCTAAGATGCAGTGGTCTTAATTAATACCATCTGAAATATCAGAATTTGTTGGCATAAATGTCATTTCGACGACTCTCACCTCAATAAAGTAGTCTCCTAGAATCTTCAAATGCATTTTATTTTGAAAGCAGCCAACTTTAATCTTTCTTGGAAAAATATATCTGTGTGGACGTGAATATATATCTATGTGCGTATATATTCAATCTTGTGAATTGCTTGTCATAAAATATTTTCAAGTAGCATATGGGTCCTACTGCTTATCACTCATATGGAGTAATTTTTTGTGTTGTTATATTAATATTAATTTGTTCGTGTTCGTTGCGGTATAAGGAACTTCATCGATGACCTACTGATTGGTAGCTCTAGAGCCGAGACGAATTATTCAATGACGTGTAGCCAGCGGGCTGATAATACTACTTCCAGTCCTTAATATAAGACTTTGTTTGATTTTTATTTTGATTTTAAATATAAGATTCCAATATATTTTGTCTGTTATATTTATTCATTTTTTTTCTAAGAGAATCATTCTAATAATGGTAATTCTAGCCAATACATTTGATTAGCAAAAATATTTTAAGAAATACAATACCTATTTATAACAAATAACTAATTTAACTTATTTCTTTAATCTATTCAAATTAGTCAACTAGTTCTTATATTTAGAATCAAAGAAGGGTAAAACATACTAATACATGTTATATGTGGGCGCGATGACATAGGAAGATTCTGTTATTTAGTCCGAGAAGAAACATATAATAATGATTTTGAGCTTGTTACCAAAATTAAGATAATGTTGCCAGAAATTTCCTTGTTGCTTCCTATCAGATTATTTCGGCAGCGCCTACCAGCCTACACTACAGCTTAGAAAATTTAAGCACTTGCACAAAACGGGACCGCAAGAGCACCGTAATATCTGGAATCTTTCACAGCACCCCATATATAATATATATTAATTTCTTTTCACAATTATTCGCGGCGCACAAAGGGAGAAAAAATGTTCTCAGCTTTTATTATTATTGACTTTCTTAATAATCAATTAATATGTGTCTATATATAATTTAAGCAAAACGTCATGTTTATATATAAAAGTTATACAATAAAATGTGTCGGTTAAAACATTAATAATAAAAATAAAAAAATGTAAAATTTGTTTGGTTGTGAAATTACTGCTGGTTTTGTAGCAAACAAATAAAAGCAATGTTCATAAGGTAGGGATATAATATAGTGTCCAAATCTCAAATATGATATTCTGTTTCTGGTTGTGGCTTTCCCATTGGCTGGGGATTCCACTTGTTCATAATTTATAGAGTTTAATCTTCATATTTTAATAAGACAAAATGTATAGAAATCAGTGGGGCTCTTCCTCCGCCTTCATCGCTCTGTAAAGCCAGATTGCTCAATTCGATGGCCAATCAGTGGGAATTTGCATGTGATTATTTTATTAATATCTTATGAAAATGAGTGATAATGGGTCCCCCGCTGGAGGATAGTGATCTTCGTCTTGTCGTGTGCACTTTGGGAAACACACAAGTCTTCAACAATTTTCTCATCTTCTCATTTCATTTCAGTAGGTAGCCATCACTCTCTTTCTTTCAATTAAAGAATCAAACATTAAACAGTAACAGGTGGAATTAAGCTCTTAACCTACGCAATAATTTACATATGTCGTTAGGTTACAAGTTTATTGGTGCTATTTTTCTTCCGTGGCTCCTCTATACACACACACTCTTCTAGTCTTATTTATAGGATATTTTTAACATGTTTTACATGTACTAAGAAAAAAAACTAAATAACTATCTAAATTATAATAAATAATTAATAAAATAGTACATTCATATTAAAAATTCGTCAAAATAACTTATTATAAGAAGGGCTAGGAAGAAACAAAGGATTATACATGTACATATCACTTGATAATGACGTGTATTTACATTAAATCACCAAAATTAACTCGTGATAATGTTATTATTACTGAAATATATTAATTGGGTTTGTACCTACTTTAATTTGAAATGATCATAATCAAAAGCACGTACGTAAGGCAAATATTCTCATTCCCTCGTCGTCGTACGTCCATCGATCCATCTCCATCTCCATCGTACAAAGGACACTTTCTTGGTTCTTTATGAATTGGAAAGAACACATCAGCCTCTGCGCTGAACTGATGAAACGCAGGTGCCAAAAGACAATTGAAGCCAAAATAATTTATTGCGCCTAACAAGTGCAAGTTCCTCTCAACTTGAAAGCGAAACGTTTGCTTTATGTTATTTACGCCTCACACAATGACACCCACACTTGCGACTAAATCAGTTTTGGTGTTCATCACTTTGATAAGTACTTTAAACTCGTCAGATCTGGAATGTTTATATTTCACTTAGATAGTCTAGATTTAATTTCTTTTTTATTTTTATTTATTTAAAATAATTATTTTAACATATATAGAATATAAAATAAGAACAATGTCTTAACTATCATTCTTTCAAAAAAAATAATTTTTTATTTAAAAATAATTAATCAAAGAATTTAAATATAGACTGTTCAAATTAGATATAAGTAGTTCAGATCTAATAAGTTTAGAGTGCTAATCAAGATGATGAGTACTGAAACTGGTTCTAATCCTACACACAACTTAGCCTTGAATTTTTATAATTAATTGCAAAAGTTCTTAGGTCGGTTAGGTACGCATATAATATCTTTAATGTTAATTAACTCTCCGCTGGGATATCTAAATCAAAGAATGAATTAATGCCAAATAATGCCAAATGCCAATGCCAATGTAATGAACGGCAACATTTGTCATCCTAAAACTGGCCAAACATGGAACAACCTGGGACGTGGGGATATCATTTTTTTTTTTTTAATAACAAAATTTTGTCACCCATGCTTTGGCTTCTTCTACCGGTAGATATTTCCCACTTCTCTTCATAAAAATTATGTTTGCATATTATGGGTGCAGAAGACGTTTTTGTTTGTTTAATAACTACGGCCAATTAAATGGCTTCACCTAAACTAAAGAGATATGTATACACAAAAAAGTGAGCATTATTTTTATGGCGGGTCACATGCATAAACGTGGAGCACTATAAAATGTAATCCTTATTGTTGTCAAAACCAAACCGGAGCTCATATTTATCTCGTTAGTTTGTTAGGTTCTCCTCTGATATGTGTTAAAAAATTACATAACGTTTACTATTATATCTATTATAAAAATATAATTATTATTTAATACTCCTCCGGTCCTTATTATAAGACCCAATTTGACTTTTTATTTGGTCCTAATTATAAGACCCAATCCATTTTCTCTCTTATATTTTTGCATTTTTTTCCAAGATAATCCTTCGAATAATGATAGTTTTAGCCAATATACTTAATTAGCAAGGATATTTTAGAATAACAACACTTATTTATTATAAATAACCAACTTAATTTACTTCCTTAATCTCCTCAAATAAGTCAATTGGGTCTTATAATTAGGACCGGAGGAGTAATATCTTTTTGTTTTTCTCTGAACCCACAAAATTAAATTTCATACGAAAGCAAGATCCGATGTTATACAAAGCTTGACTAGAATTTGAAAATGGGACCTGGGCACGAATGTTGCGGTTCCTAGAAGCATTCAGAATTCTCCATACGCTCCAAACATATGTAACTTACGGCCTCGGACTTGTCAACGGATCCGTTGCCGATGTCATGCTTCGATCATTAACTGTTTAATCGTCGATGTTATTCAATATGTGTCTATAAAAATCTCAAAACCCAACCATTTACAAGAGAAAATTATAATGTTTTTTAATGATTTTTTTTTCACATCTTGATTCTAGTGAGAATCGCGAACATGGACTTCGCACATATTAAATCGACGTAAAATAATCGATGCAAATTTAATATTGTTGTCGTTAGAATTATACGTAGAATATCTGAAACTCAATTGTGCAAGGAAAATAAAACAACAAACGTAACTGTGATGTGTTATTTATGAAAAATAAAAAGAAACTGAGGATTGCGGCGTTTTGGCATGAGTGGGAAGAAGCAGAAGATTGCGTTTGTTATTAAACCGCAGCAAAAATTCCAATCAACGACGTATTACGGCATAATTATATTTTGTTTGAAAACGTATACACATACATATGTATGTACGTATGTTGTGCACGTATACAAATGTCTGTCTTCAACGCAAAATAATAATGATGATTTTGAAATTAAACGCGTAAAAGGTGGGGTACGTAACCTGCATACGGAAACAAATGAGAATTGGATAAGCCTCTGACTGGGATAGATCAGATGGCAGTTATTAGGGAGGACAGTGAAAGGGGGGGGGGGGAGATGATGAGAGGAGCTGGCGAAAGATATTCAGATATCAAATACGGATTCGCAAGAGTAGATGGGGACGTTTATTGTTAAGGGCGGCAAGTTGTCTTATTTTAAAGTCTACACACACACACACACGAACCTCTTATCCCAATGCTATTTTCAGCTTTGGCTTACGGACCTTTATAATCCTAAGTACGCTCTCTCCCCGGATTTCCTTGTCTCGAAATTTATTTTTCCGAATGTAATCCAACATTATTTTATAATTAAATTATATTATCTCCGGTCTTTAATATAATAATTTGTTTGACTTTTATTTTGGTCCTAATTATAAAATTCTGATCCATTTTGTCTCTCATATTTATTCTTTTTTTTTTCAAGATAGTCCTTATAATAATAGTAGTTCTAACCAATAGATTTAATTAGCCATAATATTTTAAGAAAAATAATATATATTTATTATAAATAATTAACTTAACTAGATTTTTTAATCTATTTGAATTAATCAACTAACTAGCTTTTGTATTAAGAACCGGAAGTAGTACTACAAAATGGATTTTATAGCTGGGGATCTGAAAAAATACTAGAGATACTTCTATACACTCGATCCGTCATCATTATTTAGTTTGAAGAAATTATTTAAAAATTTGACACAAGCAATAGGCTCTATTAAATTGAATTCCTGCTTTCATGGACGTAGGCGCGTCCCCACTTGTTCCGCCCGCCTCCCGCCCGCCTCCGTATGTTATGCGGTGATCTCCCCAAATCAATAATTTGATTGAAGAAATATTACTCTTTTATTTTTAATATAAAATATATTTAACTAATTTGATTAGATTAAGAAAGTTATGTAAATTACTCATCCGGTTCTTAATATAAGACCCTTTTAATTAATTTGATTAGATTAAGAAAGTTAGGTAAGTTAGCTAATTATAAGAAATGTGACACGTTTTTTCTAAAATACCATAATCATCTTTCTTAATACCCCATCTTCCTCTTCTATCTGATTATGGTTGAGGGAGTATCTATAAGATTAATTTAGAGAAATTTAATAAATATAAGAAATGGGTCTTATATTTAGGACAAAAACTAACTCAACAATCGGGTTCTATATTAAGGACTAGAGAAGTAGTTAATTATAAAAAGCATGACATGTTTTTTCTATGATATTGTAATCATTTTCCTTAATATCATTTATCTCTCTCTTATTTGATTATGGTTAAGAGAATATCAATATGAGCAATATAAAAAAATTAATAATTATGAAAAATATGTCTTATATTTAAATCAAAATCAAATCAATAATTAAATTTTATATTGAGAAATGGAGGTGAAGTTCTGTTGTTTATAAGTTATAAATAATATTAATCTCAAATATTTTACCCAAATAAGTGAAACTTTTACTATAGCTGGAAAAAAAACTCATTATTTTTTAGATTTTATACTTAAAAAAAGGAAACTTTGGAGGTTTTTTTCCCCCTAAAAAAGAAGTGAATGTCGATGGAAATGGATGCAAAGATTGTAACTGTCATAAGAAAACAGGCTTTGAAGCAAGTGAAAATGAGAACGGACAAGGACGTCAAACATCATCGTACCTTGGAAATCCATACGTACGAGGAGGTTTATGTACGCTTAAAACAGGATATATGCGCCATTGCATGGCTTCGCCTTTATTATGTTACTAACAAAAAAAAATTTAAAAAAAAGGATTCCATCACTCTTTTTTCAGCAGCCTTGTGTACAGCAACTTGGTAAATAAAATGGCAACTGATTAATTATGCAGCAGGAGAAATTATTGCCTATTTTGACCGACGGGCACCACTGGATGGAAAGTATGCTGTGTCACTCTATGATCTTCAACGTCCTCTATGACAAACCTATCCCTCCCTCACTGTCTATTTGTCCTCCTTTAATTTGTCTTCATCATCTCTCTTAGCTTCCTTTAAATTTAGTGACACCATAAGCACAAGCTGCAGTGGTAGCTATAAGCTAAATAATACTCTATAAGTGAGCATCTATGGGCAAGTAATAAATATCAATTCAGAAACATGGAGGTGCAAGTACAATTAATGTTTGCTTGGTCAAACACTACACATGCAAGCTCAGAGGTGAATAATTGTACTCTTCATATTTTTCAAAGTTTCAATTACTTATGTTATACTTTTTCATCGCACTAATGTTCAATTATTTCAACGATTTAATTTCTTCCTTTTCAATCCGAATCACACAATTTTCAAATGCAGCCAAATCAATTTGATCATGACTTTCCCCCGGGGGGGGGGGGGACATGAGCTGAATGAAGATAGAGCATATTGCGAACATGAAGTAAACTTTCTATAGTACATCTAATAATCATCTAGTTCACTTCGCGATCATTACTAATTAACAAGTAGATGTATTTATTTATAAAAATTACAGCCATCAAATTATATTTGATTATTGTTTAAAATAGATTCACTTTTCCAAACCTAATATAACCTTAAATTCCTCGTTTTAATGGGAGAATTTGAATACTTTATCTATTTTGAAAATGAAGCCCGTGCTTGGTACCTAGGATTTGAAATGCAGGAAAAAGGCAGACAAAATTCAATAAAAAAAGGGGCTGGGCTAAAAATGTGTCTACTGGTTTGAAATAAATCATGAACTTCTCTCTTTTCTCTTGTTTGCTTTGGAAATTCTATAAAGCAATCAATTAGAAAGGGAAACGAAGGAGTCAAAGTCGTTAAATGACATAAACTAGAAGTAATCAATAATTTTTTTTAAAAATTATATTAGTTGAAATATAAGAATAAGTGTGTTTTTAGATAAAAATAAATAAATTAGATCTCCACGCACGACATACTAAAATTATAATAGCCACATAATTTAAAGAGTATTTAAAAATCATTCGCAGGTGCTCATTAGTTAATCTACCATCATAAAAATTCAAGTGTGAATTAATAGTTAGATTGAGAGATTAATAATAAAATCCTTTCCGATAACATGGGATACTTATTTAGAAGAAAAATATCATATCAGCAATTGAGGCATTCTGATTTGGGTCCAATCCCTACCGTTTGGACGGACATGGTGGTGGAATAAACATTTCCACAACGTTAAAGCAACGTGCAAGACTTATTTTCCGCGAGTGCCAACACAACATCAAACGTTCCGATTGACTTAGAGAGAGAGGGAGGGAGGGGGAGAGAGAATCATTATTATTATTATTTTTTTGATACAGAGAGAATCATTATTTTTAAAATATGTATTTTGAGGGTGGGGGAGGGAGCAGTAGGAGCCGGCAGGCGAAAACAGCATAAGTGAGGGGCGAGATTCAAGAATAAGACCGACCCAAAGAAGCGGACTCAAGTCAAGACCCAATCGAGATTATTATTATAAAATAAATTAATATTTCTATTAGACAAAAATCCGCTGTTGGAACAGCCCACTGGAATTCCAAGCATGGCCCCTGGTTTTCACTCTCTCAAACCAACTCTCTCTCTCTTTCAGCTAATCTCTCTTCTTCTCCCTCTTTTATATCTCTACCTCTTCATTCTCTTTCTTCACCCATCGCCTTCACATATTTCCCAATTCCATTTTCACATCTTACTTCTTTTACCCCTCCACCTATATCTCCATACATCCCTCTTACAAAGTCTGCCCCTGGCCCCTTTCTCACTCTTTTTCTTCCTACTATTTCCCGGTATTTGGGGTTTTATGGTCTCACTGCAGTTTTTCGCAGTTTTCTGGCACCCTCTTTTTCTTTTACCGAATTCTCTATGGTCCCTTGTTCTATAATCTCTTAGCAGAGCCCTGGAAGTAGAAGCATTTCGCGGTGACATTGATCCTGGTGTCTCCTTGTTTCGATGTTCGTATCGTAATTCTGCATTAAAGTGGTAGTAAGATTGGTTTTTCTGCTGAATTTGAATTGAATGGGGATTGGGAGGAGGGTGGCTGATAAGAAAGACAAAAACTTCTCTGAATTACCCGAAGAGACGAATACCAACAGCAAATCAAAGAAGAACCGGCGACGTCAGAAGACGTCGCCGGTTCAAAAACTCTACAAGACATGCAAAGAAGTGTTTGCCTCTGGTGGCACTGGGATTGTTCCGCCCCCTCAAGACATTGAGAAGCTGCGGTCTGTTTTAGGTATGTACCTTAATTATTTATATAAAATTATGGTCTCCAATATATTGTATACTATTACTGCCTAGTTTTCCTAACTAGGGATGCTAGTAATGTGAAAACCAGATCGAAATGAAGCTCTTTGTGCGATTTTTCTCTGGTTGGTGAATCAACATGTGAATTCGACTTTATTTTTCCCTTTCCCGTGGAAATATTAATCATTTGGTTTGTTTGCTCCTAGGACTGGACGTTCTTGGGGAAGTTAAGCTAAATATCCAATTTAATTAGAATTTCAATTGTAGTTCCACTGTTGCGAATTTGTGGATATTGCTTCAATTTTACCTTTTGCACCAATATTATCGATTACCTAGTAAATTCTTTAAATTATTTCGATTTGTGGGGTGTAACTCTTGGTTTTGATGTACTATGTTTGCGCCCCTAGGCATTGGACATGCCTCTGTGTCTACTGTCTAAAATCCACGCATCCATCCAATTGTTCCAAGATGTTCAACTAGCAAATAAAAAATTGTTGTTATCATGCGCTTCTTATTACCAAGTACAGTGTAGGTCTTAGCTTGCGGTGTAGTGCCTAGTTCGTGTAATAATATGAAATTTGGATAGGAAATCAAGCACAAAACATTCAATGATGACATCAAATAGAATACCTTGCCATCTCTCTTTGCTTATCTTATCGCTGACTTGTACAGCGATAATTTGGATTAGATATGCCCAAAACTGAGGATCCTTTCGTTATCAGTTAACCCAAAAAATTATCTCATTAGGGTTATGAAGTCCCTATTATCATTTCAATCACTGTCAATCGACCAACTTAACAGAAGACTGTAATTTTTTAGGGTGAAATCGTCTTTTGCGGTAGGCATAATACCCTGGAGGTTAGGACAATGTTTCAAACTCAACAACTGCGAGTAGTTAGGACATAGCTGTCAAAATATCTGAACCTGCAAAATGTGGTGAATTGTTTTATAGGAAACCATTGGAATCCACAGACGGATAGTGGCAGGCCTTGACCTCATCGCCTTTTTATTTTTCAGTTTTTCATTTCGGGGCTGACTTGACTCGTCTCCTTTGCAGCAGCAATAGTACTGAGAACCCTTCTTCCAATTTTTGTTTCCACTTGTCAGTTGTCTTCCTGGGTTTTACTTGCTGATAGAAACCATGCGACTTTGCCCTCTTCTATGCAGATGCAATTACACCAGAAGATGTTGGCTTGGAGCCTGATATGCCATATTTCAGGACAAATGGCACCCAAAGATTCCCAAGAATTACGTACCTGCATATCTTTGAATGTCCAAATTTCTCGGTAAACAAGATCTTGAACTGGTAATTTGACAGTTTATAGGGAGGCATGCTATGCCGTTGATTGTAACTGTATTTCTACATTGGATGCAGATGGGAATATTTTGCTTGCCGCCTTCTGGTGTTATTCCTCTTCATAATCACCCTGGCATGACGGTTTTCAGTAAACTACTTTTTGGGACCATGCACATCAAATCATATGATTGGGTGGTTGACTTGCCCCCTCGAACTCCCACCAGTCTCGAACCACCGGAAAGTGAGTATTCATTTTTCTTAAAAATAATATTGACCTGTTTCACTGTTTCTAAGTTATTTTGGTCTTGTACATATGCTTTCTTCAATTCTGCACTGTATAAGCATATAGCTAATGAGTTGTATTTGGGGATATGCCATTTTTCTGCCTGATATTCTGGCAGAGATGTGAAACAGAGGGTTTGAATTAAGGATAACATAAAATACAAATGGAAACTGTCTTTTGTTCCCTCTATATCTTCTGTCTCTCTAAAATGGTTCTGTTGTGAATACTTTTACGATTTATCTGGAGCATCATTGAGCGTTGGCATCCACTTGTAGAGCATCCTATAGGGGGGAAAGGCAAAAGTTAAAAAAAAGGAAAAAAAAGGTTAGGTGCAGTTATGCAGTTTTTGCATTTTGTACGTTTTGTTATCAGGTTCTCTAATAAAAACATGACAACTAAGTAGCTTTTACAATTTAAAATCATATCGTTGTGTCTTTTAGGAGTTTCGTCTACATGTTATAAGTTCATTGGAAAACCTCATCGCTAAAATGTAAGGAACTGTTGTTAAATCTTGTCTAAACGACATGCAAGCACTGTCAACAAGCATCACAGACAAAACTTGTTGCATGAGTGTTATTATGTATTTTATTTGGCAATCCCATCAGAATGCTCTAATTTGAGTTTGGTTTCACCGGTTGCAAATTCCTTTAGATTCAGAACATAGTCTGACTTAATCTTGAGCCATGTGTAGCTCCCTGTTGCACATCAATGCTTTCTTGGATTAAAGTATTATTTGTGCATTTAAAAGCTAAATTCAAGATGTTTGGTTTTTTTTTTAAAAAAAAAAGAAAAAGAAAAAAAATTCCATCACCTTCAGTTTTGTACATGAAGATAATCTTTTCTCAGACTTCTGTTATGTGTGGAGAAGCTTGAGTGGCATGGTAATATTTTGATGGAGTGGGCCTTGTTGGTCATGCTTTTGCAATCTTAAATCTCTTCTGCAAGTAAAATTTTTCTCTCTCTACTATGAACCAAACAAAAAGTAAAAAAGAGACTAATATGCGTATTCCAATTATGCAGTTCAGAGTTCAGAAGTGCGGTTGGCTAAAGTGAAGGTTGATGCTGATTTCACTGCTCCTTGCAGCCCCTCCATCCTTTATCCCGCCGATGGAGGAAACATGCATTGCTTCACGGCAGTGACAGCATGCGCAGTTCTTGATGTTCTTGGCCCTCCATACTCCGACCCTGATGGCAGGCACTGCACTTACTACCTTAATTATCCCTTTTCCAACTTTTCAGGTATTATGCCACTAGCTTGTTACTTTCTCATCAAGTCCACCCCTCAAATTGGTGGTATGCTATTATATTGATTTCTCTTGATATTTTATTTTTTTGAAGCTTCAGTAGACGGAATATGCATAGCAGAAGAGGAAAATAAGTCTTATGAGTGGCTTCAAGAGAGGGAGAAACCTGAGAATTTAGAAGTAGTTGGAACCATGTATGGAGGTCCAGAGATTGTGGAAGGCTAATCTGACGCCATATGTCACTCATCTGAGCCTTATCTGAATCGGCGGTGAAAGTTAGGCTGATCCTTGTTCATGTCTTGTTCCCCCACCTTTTAGTTTTAATTTTTCAGATCTTGATGGAACGTGAGGCACCTGGGGACGTTTTCAGCCGACAAATTTGTTAATCATTAATGTACAGATGATGAAAACAGGAAATGATAAAAAAGAGATATACAGCACCGGAAATTGATATTGGCATGAAGGTGCAGTGGCCTTGATGTCTGAAATTGAGCTGTTGAGTTCACTTAGCCTTCCTTGGGGTGATTTAGAGATAATAAACAATGGATGTTTTATTAATCAGGATTAAATATGATTCAGCTTCTGTTTCGCACCCTATTCTTGGGCTATTTTAATGTCCATTATTTCCTATGGTGGTGCCATTCCTTTCCCTGGGCGTGCTGCTTTTCAGGGATCCTCTACATCCAGAGTTGTTAATATTTTATGGAAGTTTCGTCGGGCCAAAAAGAAAAAAAAAATTTTCACATTGTACAATTCCGGTGTCCCCCGAAGGATCTGAATTCTAAACTATGTGGTACGCAAGTACCATTCACGCGCTGTCCCTGTCTTGTATCAACCTATGGACACGTGGTCGGTTGGGTAGTAATATTTCCCGGGGGACCAACCTCTTGGCTCTCTCTCTCAAGGGCCAAGGCTTTGTGGATTTTATGGCAAAAGGAAAAGAAATAGTAAGAAAATAAACGGGTATGTTTCCCTTGCGTTATCGAGAAGAATAAAAGAAGAGTCGGTGCCTGCATCGTCTTCATCGGTGTTAATTATTTCGACATGAACTTAATGAAGACATACCGTTACGAAATATTGAAATTAAGGATGCTTGTATTTTGAGCAATACTGCAGTAAGGTTGAGCCGAGGTTAATTATGTGCATGGTTGAGTTATAACCCGTCCGCATGCACGTCATGTACATTGCATACTTAACTGCAGTTGCTGATATGGCACCAGGAATCTGCATCGATCTTATAGTCATGATCATGATAAGTATTTGGGAGAATGTAAAAAGAGATTTGTCTAAACATTGAAACAAAATGTTACTTTTGAAACGAGAGAGATAAAGAGAAAAAATGAGGCAGGAGTTTAAGAGAAATTAGATCTATGTCCGTGCTGGTCAGTGCTCACTTCTCATTATCCACGGTGTCATTGAAAGCTCTTAATGTCGGTAGATGCCAAATTTAGTAATTCAGATTTCATATAAATATATGGGACAAGTATATTTGTTCTGGAGTTGGTGCTGTCTGATATGTGACATTGACACTTCGCAGCAGCCGATAGATGGATGGAACAATGAAACATGCACGTTGGATTGGATCTCTCAGAAGGGTTTCTCATGTTCATTAATTAGCTTGTTTATTTCATTTTGGGTCGGAACCGTTTACTACGTTTTGGGCCTATGGGTATTTTCAGATTTTCTTTTTTTTTGGGGCAATACATTTCACAGCTCACAACCCACGACAACAATTTGTTCTTCCCTGTCACCAGCTATTGAATAATACGTAGGCTGGAGAAAGGTAGTTGAGAACCTTATCAGAGATTTTAATACCATCGTAATACCATGATGCTCCAAATTTAATTTTAGTTTTCCCTCTGAGGGAAAAAAGTAACGATGTGTAGTCTAAAACAATGATTATGTACTACGTTTCTTTGCGGTGAGTCAATGATTGATGCCAACTTCAGGCGTACATTGCAGCGGTAAGAAAAGTTTCGTACGTTCACGCAGAAGCTAATTATGCAAGGTGAATAATATGGAGGCTCTTGAAAAGTATTATCTACAACGTTTGAAACCTCTTGTTATTATAAATAATTTTTTGATACAAAGAAATTAAAGCGAGAAGTGAATCGTCAGCATACTTTTGCTGTTTTAAGTATTAAAGATCACTTCTTCAGTTTCCGTATTAGTGGTATCTTTGTCATAAATCTCAGCAGGCGATTTTCCATTTTAGTAAATAACTTCAAAATATACAGTAGTTATTACTAGTAATCATAATAGTACAATTAATGAGCTTAATATAAAGCCAACTGTTATATTAATTACCCTCATCAATTGAGCCGTACCATTGGATCTTATCACATCTAATTAACAAAAATATAAAGTGGGAAGTCTGATACAGGAGAACGTTAGTCATTAATTAGAAGGGCATGCGTAATGGCCATAGCACATGTTTATAGCATAGCTAGTCACTTAATTCAAAGGCTAATCCTAAAAAAACCATTGACCTACTTCACTAAACAAAACCTCAACTTGGTTACTTGCCCCCAAAAGTCTCTGCCTCCACAATTAACAATCACACAAAAATCATAAGGTCTCTATAGACTGACGCAATTCGACCACCAAAAGATAAAAAAAAGAACTAATTATCTCTCCTCTCTCGTCATTAAATATTTAATTGTTCTGTGAATTATTAAACACAAGTTCTTGTTGATTACGTAAGCCGTGCAACCTCTTCAAGCTTTGCAGAATAATTAATTAAGTCGCAATAAAACACGAAGAGGTTAATTAGATATAGTAAGGCCATAGATGTATAGGTAATGCATATTTACTTTTATACGCCACAGAAAGACGACTAGCTAGCGTGCTAACAGCTAACCGGATAGACTGAAAAATATTTTCAGTACGTAAACGCTTTGAATAATAAGACCGCTTCAACGTAAATTAATTGAACACATTATCAAAGAAAGGTGAAATTAATATTATGACTGGAACCCGAATCTGTAAGGCATGAGGTCCAAAGAGGCGTCGCCAAACTTAGAGGTTAATTAATATGACTCTTATATGCCATGGATCAGATTTTGACAAACAATCAATTCCAAAGGCCAATATATATATATATATATATATATATATTTATATATAAGTGAATATAAATCACGGGGTTGGGATCAGATTGCTTATATTTAATCTCTGATTTAAAACCTCGGGTTATTACTTAGTGGCCAAGTGATTTAAGTGTAAAGGGGATCATCACTCTTCACACAGTCATGTATCTAAAGAATTAAATATATGTGTAAGTATATAATGTTCATAGTTAATGACCCTTTATATTGACACCGTCGTAGGTTTTTTTTTTTTTAAATCCAAGTGACGACTTTCAAGAATCCAAAGAGTATTTTAATTTTTTAAACAATTGCTTATAGCTTTCAAATGGATGAGATTGTTATATAGTACTCAGATCCCGAGGCATATATTTTGTATGCCAGTGAGAGACGTATCATTTTTAATTAATTGGATTCTGCGATTCAGATGCTTGAAATTTCTTAATATTGAGGTACTTGTATCAAACAATTGGTCTTTAGCCATCCAAGTTTGCATTGTTTGCGACCGAATTCATGTTTGGCACACCTAACTGAAAAGGTTGGAATTTGTAGAACTCATCAAATTTGATGACTTGGACCATCAGTGTGAAAACTTAAAACTAGTAGTTTATAAGCGATCCTTGCTTTGCAACTGAGAATTTGAGAATTTTTTAGACATTCTCTTTCGAAACCAACGATTTAGGTCACTTGATAAGTACCACAACCTTATCGTATTAATATTATATACCATTCTTTTCCATAAGTTATATGTTTAATGCTCAGTAAACTTCTCACGTTAACGGCGCGTTAGCTATTCATACCTAATTCAAATGCAAATGGTTTAGTGTCTAACTTAAAAGATATATAAGAGGAACCATGAGAGGAGACTTGTGAACAATTTTAATATGATCTCTAACAATATAATAAATTCCTTTTTACACGTAGAGAGATAGAGAATCTTGATTTTATGTATCAATAACTGAATAAACAAGGACTTCTATTAATTAAGAAATTAAATCAAGTCAATGGGAGTGTACAGCAGTGCAAGTGCAAGGGAGCATGCAAGAGGCGTATGGACCGCAGAGCTGAGAGAGCCAAACAAGGCTTCACCATTGACAAAGACGTACGTACAGATCACAGAAGAGTTCAGTCGCCGCCATGGCCAACCCATTACATATTGCTACTTTGACTCTTCAGCCATGTGACGTCCTCTCATCTATACGAAGCTCCAACTACTATTGTATACTAAGTAATTACATATACAATTTGCACTCTCTCTCTCTCTCTCTCACGATGAATGATGGCTTAGATTTCTGAGATATAATTATTTTATTCTTTCAAATATACAAAGACAGGAATGAGCTTGGCAGAAATGTTGACCTTTCAGAGTCGTGGCTGCGTAATGGGAGGAAGATGAGCACTCGGATCTGTATTGATTTATATCCTTAGCTTATGAGTTATAGTTGATTGGTTTGTGAGGGGCTATATATACAAATATGGCTATAGTATGGATTGTATTAACGAGGTAAAAGAAAAGGTCAGCCTCTGAAATGTCAGTGGAGACCACGGCAAACATGTGTGGTCCTCGTAGTCTAGAGACTGGCGAGAAGAAAACAATTTCCATTTGCCTCGAAGAAGATCGCTGTGTTCAAGAGGTTAGGAACTACAATCCTGTCTATTTTCTGTAATCTTTTCTTCTTTAGGAATTCCTGTTGGTTTTATGATTTTTTTATCCTGACTTTAACCTCAAGTGTTATCAAAATGTGTACTTTGTGAGAGATAAAACTGCATAACCTGCTTCTCATGCAGATTTCAACCATCGTCAAAATGCTTATCAGGGTGTGCATTTAGATATGGATCTTGTATCAACAGGGTTGTATAAGTATTCATGATAGTAAGGTTTAGTTGAATTTTATTTTATATACAAAGAACACTGCTTAGATGACAACGCAGACTTATAGATCAGGTATCATACAACAACCTAAATTTTGTCGGTAACTAAAATACTGTGGGAACTTCAGTTTATCTTGAGGTGGCGGAACAAGTGCTGCACAATTCATATACTTTGAATGATCCATAAGCGTTCACTCTGATCAGGGGCAACCAAACAGTAGTTTAACATAAATTGAATACGGCCCACGGCTTTTCTTATATATTAAAGCAATCATTCAGGAATTCAGGTCAAAAGCTAATTGGTTGTATGTTGTTATTGATTTTCCAATGAAGAAAGATGAAATCAAGTCTGCTAAAGAAGAGATGGGTGGGGTCAAAGAAGAAAATGAAGAACGGTTGGACATGATGCTGGACCAAGTGGGAAAGGATTACCAGTCCCTCCAAATGCGTTTCTTTGACATCTTGCGCAGAGAAGCTTCTGAAAAAGGCAAAGCAGATTCAGCTGATTCCCATGATGAAACTGAAGAGCCTGAGCTCGTGTCACTTTGCCTGGGAAGAGGTCCAAGGGACCCCAAAAAAGATACAAGAATCGGAAACACTACTAAACCTAAAGAAAGTGAAGATTTGGCGGCTCGCCTTACCCTCAGATTAGACTGCAATTGTGAAACGTCAACGGAAATGGTGTCTGATCAGAGCCCAGGAAACAGCTCAGGAGAAACAAAGGAAGCAGAAATGGGGGGAACATGGCAATCAAATAAATCTGTCAAGGCCAAAAGTGGAGAAGATGAAATTTCAGAGCAGATACCAGCTAAGAGAGCGAGGGTTTCTGTGAGAGCAAGATGTGACACCCCCACGGTTTGTATTTGTTAAGGTTTATATTTGCAGGTTTTACCTATTTAAAAGTTAACTTTGATGAATTTCTTGTTTAGTGTTTTCATGTCTAATGGCAATTGAAATGGCTTCATAAACAGATGAGTGATGGATGCCAGTGGAGAAAATATGGACAGAAGCTAGCCAAAGGGAATCCTTGTCCACGTGCATACTATCGCTGCACGGTTGCACCAGCATGTCCAGTCAGAAAGCAGGTAAGCATTATAATGCACTACATAAATTTGAAAGTCTTTTCAGAGAGATAGAATACAGATATTTCCACAAACTAGTTTCAGATTAGAGTAACCCTAATGAAATGCCTGGCTTCAATCAGGTGCAAAGATGTGCTGAGGACATGTCCATCTTAATCACTACATATGAAGGGACCCACAACCACCCACTTTCAGTTTCAGCCACAGCCATGGCTTCCACCACTTCAGCTGCTGCTTCCATGCTATTGTCAGGTTCCTCAACATCTCAGCCTGCAGATAACAGTTTTGCATCATTTACAAATGCTCCCACACTCCTTAATGGCCTAAACGTTGGACATTTTGATCCATCAAAAGCAAAACAGGTCTTCTTGCCCAACCCTGCCCCACCTTTGTTCCCCACAATCACTCTAGACTTAACTTCTGCTTCCTCCTCATCAACCCATGTCAATAATCGTCCCCCTTCAAACTTTGCTTTAAACCCAAGATTTCCTCCAACAAGTCTAAGTTTTTGCTCAAAGGAGCCAAACATTCAACAAGCAGCATTGGGTAGTGGAATCCTTCATCATGCGAAAACCCACGTGAGGTCAGTTGACCTGTTAAATCAATTTCATGAACAGTTCCATCAAAACTGCATGCAAAACCAAGCTCCTTCACGAGAGGCTTTAGCAGAAACCTTAACCAAAGCAATCAGTACGGATCCAAGACTTCGATCAGTAATAGCTGCAGCAGTTTCATCCATAATGGGTCAAGGATCCACCAGTGTGAATCAGCCAGGGGAAGGGGAAATTTCAGGGTTAGGGTTGAACTTGAAACTAGGAGAACATTCTCGGTTTGCTTCTTCCAATCCGTTGACCCAAAATGGGAAAGGATGCTTGCCAGGTTACTTCAACAGACTGTCATCAAATTCCTATGTTGAAAACTTCTTGCCTCTCCAACCTCCAGTTCCATTTTCTGTCTCTAAGAGAAGCGTGCCTCCTGCCATTAGTGATCAGGTCAATCGTTAAGTTCTCAAGAACAACTCACAGCTTTAGATTCTCTTTCTTAACCGTGTATGTAGTTCAAGCGCAATTCTGCTAAACTCAAGGAGGGGAAGCTGTCCTCTGAAATTACCTTTTATACTATCATTTAAAAGAATCTCTAAATAAAAATAGCGAGTGAGATACAAAAGATGAAAATCAGAGGCTGAAGAACAGCAGGAAATGAATCTTGTCGTCTGACACTGAGCGGATTTAAATTCCCTGCTATGCCTAGATCCATGTAATACTCAAGTACAGTGTAAAAATATGTCATTTTTATATTTTTATTTTACTCATAATAGATTCCCCCACCCTTCTCAATATGCTACATTCGAACACTTCATCAAATCCGAGTATTTCACGGAATCCAAATCCAATTAGGGGTACTAATAACTTGGAAGAATCCATGACTCTCTAACAATATATGTCGTTGGGTGCATTTTATGATTTACATTATTGTAATAAAATCTCCGGGAAAAAAAAAGATTATTGTAAAATCAATGAACGGAATTATGCAATGGACAGCATTCCGCTGGCTCGTAGAAGTAACGACACCCCGCCTTATTGCGGTTTCTGCTTTTTGAAAGTGAAGAGTACAGTTTGAATGATAAAATGCCCCTTGCTTAACTATTGATCGAAGAAAATTCAAAGATACAGCGACCATGCTTTTTCTCACAAAATAACAGCAAGATCCCACGTGTTTGCGATAGATTTTGGACGTAACTGGTTCCATTTCTAAACGTAAAGACAGATCACAAATCATAAAGTGAGAAACAAATTAGAGAGCGTACTTGAATTGCCGAACCAACAAAAAAATGAGAAGATAAAAAAAAATAAGATGACAAAATAAGAAGCAAAACCGAATAACTTGCATTGCACTAGTGTAAAGCAACAACCACAACAGAAACCGCATAATTAGGAAAAAGAATGTCATATTTATTAAGGGATTTTTCTTTCAAAATTGTCACTACATATCAAGCTGAGTGGCCCTCATGAGCACCTGTATTATGTACAACAGATTGCCGCAACAATGAACTATAAGACAACAATTCTCTGTCTCCTAACCCTATCACTTCCGGAAAGAAATCAGTCTTTGATATCCAGATCCCATAAATAAACAATACACAAATTAACACCAGTTCAAATATAATAAAGAAATTTAGAAACATTATCAACAAATATTAAACAGCTACTTAGGCGCCTCCCTTGCAACGAGCTTACTGCTTTCACTGTTTTTTTTATTCTTTTACGCAGCCCCCTGTCCTTTGTATTGTCGTAGAGTTATGTCAGGGCATTGAAATCCCAAACCTACTGAACAGAAACAGGAGTAAAATGGGGGGAGAAATTTTAGTTACTTAATAACATGATTATCAGAATGCCTGTCAATTTTCATGAAGTTCCAAGCATAATTATACAACTTGGAAGGTGGGACCATGTAATCCAACCAACAACTTCTAAACAGAAACTTAATAAACGAATTAAATAAGCCTAACGCTTGTTTTGAATTGCTTTTGTGCTAGATGCTCAATGATGATGAATCACACACGAAACCTTCATCTATATACAAAAGGCGCAAAGGAATAAAGTAATTAGTTCCTGGCTTGCTACCTATAATTCCGTGGGGAAAAAAAAAAATTCATACAAAGCCAACAGTTATGGCCTAGCCTCAAAATATTACGTTAGAATTCAGAGTCGTTTAGTCTCAAACATTGTGTTGGTTGAGTTATAACTTCTCAAGATGCACTGTAATTCCATTGGAGTGCAAAAGGGAAAGTACAAGTCCTTACCAATTTCTAACATGCTATCGGTTTCTGACATGGCTGTTATGAAACTTTCAATAATTCATGGAATGCCTCTTGCGGTATATCAACAGAACCAACTCGTTTCATTCTCTTCTTTCCTTCTTTTTGTTTCTCCAATAGCTTCCTTTTCCGAGTAACATCACCGCCATAACATTTGGCAAGGACATTTTTCCTCATTGCTGAAATCCTAAAATATTGTAAAGAGCGTCAGCAGAGCAGAAAGAGAAAAGTCACTTCAATCTCCCAAGGCATGAGAATCAATGACTTGATCCTCCATCCTATCCTTTAGTTAAAAAGGCTCAGAATCCATTTGCTTAACAGCTACTGAATATAAAAAGATTTATAGATGGCGGAATCTTGATCAATCTTAATAATTGCGTAACAAAAGCACACAGCTCCATACCAACCCCTCTACTGAATCAGTCACTCGCAAAGACACATTAGCATAACAGAAACTTACGTCTCCCTTGCTATAACTTTTGACCCAATAGCAGCTTGTATGGTTATCTCAAACATTTGTCTGCACAAAATTTAGAAAACATTGCTGTTAATAAGGCCAGAGCAGAAGTTTGAAACTAATACTCTCTTTGGATGCAAAACGAATACCTGTCTATAACTTTCTTCAACTTCTCCACCAGTTCACGCCCTACTCTATATGCTTTCAACTTATGAACAATGGTTGCCATTGCATCAACGGGTTGTCCATTCAAGAGAATGTCAAGTTTCACCAAATCAGATTGCTGATAACTGCAATAAAACCCGTCAAATGCATCATAAAGGAGGAAACATGCCATACCAAATTTAATTTCACTTGCCTATATTATTTGATTACACAGGACAGCCAATAAATACATAAAGATAATTTACAGATTAGAACACTCCTTTCCATCAGTTGTTGTAGGCGTTTTACACTTTTTTAGATTAACAAGCATCACATTACAGCATGTCATCATTGTATAGGAGCAGATAGGAACAATGCACAATATTAATCATGCCAAATAAAACACAGGGAAAAAGAAACAGGTTCTTACTCCGCATCCTCATAATCAAATGAAGCATAGCCTGATGTTAGACTTTTTAATTCATTGTAAAAGTCAACAACAATTTCCCTCAAAGGCAAGCGATACTTCATGAATGCCCTTTGACTGCAGAAGTGAAATTTAAATCATCACAGCTTCAGCCACAGATAAGGCGGTCAAGTACGCACTAAAGTCACAAAATTTCAAGAAAAAGAAAAATGAAAAAATTGCGTAACATCTTTCCCTTATTAATGGCAGCCGTAGAAACACACACACACCAACACTCACACACACACACACACACACACACAGAGACCTGTCAATGAATGAGTACTCCAATTGCTGGCCTCTTCTCTCAGAGCAAAGGGTAATAACAGACCCCACATACCTTTGATCAGCAACAAATAAGATAGTAAATATGAGCTTTGTTAGCATCAAATAAACTTTCTCCAGGGTTTGCAAGAGCTTACTGACTAGGAATAATAATTGTAGCTATCACTGTTGGTTCCCAGCATGCTGTCACTCGTTGCTTGGGATTAGAGGGTAACGCAGCAGGATTCTCAACTTGCAATTTGCTGGAAAAGCACAGCAATTATATTAGTAAACAACAGAGGGAATTTAGCCTGACATACCCAACTTTATTACCTACCTTCCATCCGAATACTCAAATATATATGGTACAGTTGGAACGGTTGAGATAACATGAGCTCCGTACTCCTGTTAGTTCACAATAAAAGGCTTTATCAGCATAGCAAGAAATGGCGCAAACAAATTAATGCTTATTGAGAAAACCAACCACCAATGCGGATTCATAGCCAGGTGAGTTGCAGGACAAGTCACATTGACAATGTGTGGAGCACAACCAATAGAGGAATTTGCCCGTTTCATTTCATAAGAGAAATATTGACCATCAGCCTGTAATTATTATTTGGATTCCATAAGAAGACATGTTGTTACCTGTTCAAGCCGCTGATGAAAAACATCCATGTGTAGCAAGCCTAAGAAACCACACCTGCTTTTAGATCAGCAGAAACATGAGAAAATCATCCCACTCAAAGCCAACTACAAGCATATTATAGTAGAAAAATAGTCTCCATTCTTTCAAAAGTAGATACTAGACCTGAATCCCAGACCTAGGGCTGTGCTACTTTCTTTGGTAATAGAGACGCTAGCATCGTTACATGTTAGTCTCTCTATTGCATGATTGAGGGCTTCAAAATCAGATCCATCCGCCGGATAAAGACCAGAGAATACCATATGTTTTGCTGGCTTAAAGCCTACAGTTTGGAAGCATCGAATCTATATTTAAAATAAAGACATTTTGGATAAGGAAGACAAAGGTACAAACCAAAACAAACTATAAGTGATAATGTTGGCACAGATACGGGCTGTAACAAAACTAATGTCACATTTATTTGATTGCTCATGCATTTTTAAAAAAGAAAAAAAGTTTTCAAAAGAATAAAATGCACTTGGGTCAGTTCCAGTAACTTAGAAGTTCCAAGTTTATGATATGCCTGCAACGAATAACAAGAAATTCTTGGTGGTAATGAGGAGTAAGAATAGCCGGCATGCATGGAACTCACAACCCACCATCTGAACCGGCAGATAATGAATTTATATATAGTTCCTTCATCAGAAAGTTGTCAACTAATGTCGGAAGATGGAAGATAAAGCATGGTAGCTGTACCTGGAAGAGGCTCTATGGTGCTTCGAGTATGGAAAAGTGTATCTCCAACGCGCGCATCTTTGGTTGAACGCATGCCACTAACAACATAACCAACTTGTCCAGTAAGCAGGATTCCAGTAGATTTGAGTTCAGGATGCATGATGCCTACATCCAAAGCTTCATAAGCCTGTCCAGTTGCAGCAGATGAAATTTTATCCCCCTTGCGCAGGGCACCATCAACAACGGCAACATGGCATATTACCCCTTTGTATTCATCATAATAAGAATCGAGCAAAAGCATGCGCAGGGGAGAACCACTCTTCCCAGGAGGTGGAGGCATGCGCTCTATGACAGCAGGAAGGACTTGCTCAAGACCCTGTCCTGTTTTAGCAGATGTTAAAAGTGCGTCACTCGGGTCAAGATCAAACATTGATTTTAGTTGCGCTTTAACACCATCAGGATCAGCAGTCGGCTGATCTATTTTGTTTATGACAGGAATAATTGTTAGGTTGGATTCAAAAGCAAGATAAAAATTAGC
The DNA here is from genome assembly GCF_004799145.2 of Neltuma alba. Taxonomy (NCBI): domain Eukaryota; kingdom Viridiplantae; phylum Streptophyta; class Magnoliopsida; order Fabales; family Fabaceae; genus Neltuma; species Neltuma alba. The sequence continues at coordinate 352,159 of NW_021637635.1, read as the reverse complement.
AACAGTTTGCGCTTGCACTCCTTGAGCAGCATCAACAACTAAAAGAACACCCTGACAAGCAGCCAGTGACCTCGACACTTCATAACTGAAGTCTACGTGCCCGGGAGTATCAATAAGATTTAGCAGAAAGTTAGCTGGACCTTGGTCGTCACTACATGTGGCTTCCTGAGTGCTGTGCTTGTAGAACATTGTTGCTGTCTGGGCTTTAACTGTGATACCCCTTTCTCTTTCTACCTATGACATTTCTAACTTCAGCATATAAGTGGCATTATGGAAGATGAGATTAAAAAAACAAGGAAAGTAGTTTCATCCATCAAAGTTACAGATTATTTCCCCAGTAATAAAAGGCATGTGGAACACTACTGCAAGGCAGATGTTAATAGATGACAAAGAGGCTGCTAATTCGAAGCAACAATTTTAGAGATGCCCTTTATGGTAAATGACGCTCTTATGTAATCTAGTACTGAAAAAAAGATGTTGCACTTTAGAGTACCTGCAACTTGTCAAGATACTGAGGCTGACCATGTCCCTTCTTGATAGTCCCTGTAAGCTCGAGCAGCCGATCAGCAAGAGTGGACTTGCCATGATCTATATGTGCAATTATAGAGAAGTTCCTAATTAGCTCTGGGGGGTATTGAGTCAAATCTATGCGACTGTTTTCTTTGCTGTTTTGGCGCGGTTGAGAACAGAACAATGCGCGGCTCAGAGCAAGGCGACGACAGATTAGTCTACTTTCTAAGTCCAATGATTTGCCTCCATAAATGGTCGACAATGGTGAGGAATTAAACCACAGGGACAAGTACCTAGCTTGTCCTAGCCTCTTCGAAGCTCTACTCAGGTAACCCATTTCAGGGTTTCAGGTTTCAGAACTGCTCGCTCAGAACAGAGGCGAGAGAGAACAGAACGAAGCCGCAAGCGACGTCGTTGGGGCATCTGATCTGAATTCTCAAGGGTCGTCAGTGGCTCGAGAAGGGACAGACATCCTACTTTATGGGCTTGAAGATTTCTTGACTGTGGATCCTAACATGCCAACAAATGACCCGTTAGTTGTTTAAGGCAGATCTGGGCCCAAAGGCCGCTGTTTCGTTGCTGATCAAACATTTCTGAGGCTCATGAGTTTGTCCCACTCTATTCCTGCTAGTAAGTCTGTTTTATGTTGACTTTGAATAACTCGAACGAAATCTAACCGACTTCATGCCTCCCTATTTCATGGTAATAATTTTTCGTAAGATCAAAAACCGGATTATATTTATCTTTAAGTTTTTTGGTCAGATACATTTATGTTTACTAAACGTTAAGAATTCATTTAAGGAAAAATTTTAGTTAGCCTCCCCTAAAAAGATTTAATCTCCAGATTTTGAAACTTCATTTTAACTCTTTTAACCAAAATAAAATTAAATGTTATAGCTGGTGGCCGGCCAGAGCGTCGGCTGCTGAAATGAAGTTTAGGTCAGAAGAACTGACATAGAGTTTCAGGATTTTGTGGGAACTAAAATTTTTGCTTAATTCAATTAATTTGTCCTACATATCAATATGGCAACGTATATAACGGATCACTCACAAATATGTAATTTTCATTCATTTTGGTCTACTTCATGAAGAAAATCATGAATCTAAACACTGATGTTATTACAAAGGGATTTCAATTTATATTTTACAATGAAAAGGCCCGAATTTATAGATCTTATGCTTTGAGAAAACAACAAAATGATACGAACCCATCACAACTCATCATAAAACTACCACTCATCAATAATACACTCTTTTATAAAGACTGCACTAAAATAAAAGCTAAAGCTTCCAACTCATGATTCACGCAACATAATGGATTCTCTTTTATAAAAAGAGACATAGAGGGAAAGTAGACGAAAATCACAAAATGAGAAATGAGCCAAAAGCTTTGATAGATAGCTGGCTCCCACTGTTCACGTTTATATATAGGGAAGCGGTACAGGGTAACCAATATACAAGAGCCACGTACTGATACAAGGACATATACAATACAATGGTGATAACTTTATTCTCATCCTACAGCAATGTCTACTATTATAAAATGATTTTATTCTCTGACTCTCTCCCTCAAACGAGACGGGGGGATACACAAACCAAGTTGGCGGCGAAAAGCAGAAAACTGAGGGAAAGTTAAAGCTTTGGTCAAACAGTCAGCTACTTGGCATGGTGAAGGAATATGTCGAACATCAAGTGCTTTCGCCAATACTTGATGCGAACAAAGTGAATATCGATTTCTATATGCTTTGTTCTCGCATGTTGGACTGGGTTTGCTGCTAAGGCATTTGCACTGAGATTATCACACCAAATAATCGGAGGATGCTTTAAGAAGAGACCCAGTTCAAATAATAAAGAGCATAGCCAGTTGACCTCTGCTGCAGAATCAGCCAAAGCACGGTACTTAGATTCAGTGCTTGATCTTGACACAACTCTCTGTTTTCTCGAAGCCCAATTTACCAAAGTATTGCCCAGATATATGCAGAAACCTGCCATAGACTTGCGATCATCCACATTTGTACCCCAATCTGCATCTGTAAAAGCTGTCAAATGTAGGTTCACAAATGGTTTAATGTGAAGTCCATAGTGATAAGTTCCCTTGAAATATCTAAGTATCCGTTTCACCCCCTAAAAATGAACATCCGTGGGTTTTGATAAAAACTGGCTAAGTTTATTAACTGAAAATGCAATGTCCGGACGAGTTGTTGTAAGCCATTGAAGTGCTCCAATTGCTTGCCGATATTTTGTAGCATCAGTGAGTGGTTCACCATCATAAATAGAAAATTGTCTTCCTGTGACCATTGGTGTAGTTACCGGTGCAGCATCAAGCATATTAAAACGCTTAAGAAGATCAAGAACATATTTAGCCTGATTAAGAAAAATGCCAGAACTATCTCGCACCACCTCAATACCCAAGAAATAATGCAAGGGACCCAAGTCTTTCAAAGAAAAGAGAGAATTTAGCCTATGCACAAAGGACCTTAAATAGGACGAATTATTCCCAGTAATCAAAATATCATCAACATAAATCAAAATGAATACTGTGAGTCTGTTAGTGCGAAGCATGAATAGGGACATATCACTTCGAGCATTCTTGAAACCCCACTGCAACAAAGTTGTTCTTAATCTCTCATACCAAGCCCGCGGAGCCTGTTTCAATCCATAAATCGCTTTGACGAGCTTACATACATGATCTGGTCTCTTAGGATCAACAAAACCCTCTGGTTGATGCATATACACATCTTCTTGAAGGAATCCATTAAGAAAAGCATTATTGATGTCCAACTGCCTTACTTCCCAATTAAAAGTGACAGCAATTGTAAGAACAACTCTAATGGTGGCTGTTTTAACTACCGGGCTGAAAGTTTCACTGAAATCAACACCAGGAGTTTGTTGAAAACCCTTGGCCACCAACCTGGCTTTGTGCTTCAACAGAGAGCTATCAGCATTGAATTTTGTCTTAAACACCCATCGGCAATCAATGATCTTTGAAGACCCATCATAGGGTACAAGATACCATGTTTGGTTTCGTTGGAGAGCTTCGAATTCACTCACCATAGCTTGTCTCCACTGAGGTGAAGCTAAGGCTTCAGGAATGCTATTGGGCTCAGCTACTTGAGTTAAGGACTTTGGATCTTCAAAAGATAAAAGCCCAACAAACGGGTATTTGGGCTTGAAAATACCACTCTTGGCTCTAGTGGTCATAGGATGCACATTAGTAATAGGTTGATCTGTGATGTTAGTGGGACCACTTGAAGAAGAGGAAGATGATAAAGAGTTGCTCCCCGATACAGAAGAAGAGACAGCTAGTTGTGCAGTGATATCATCACTCCTCAATAAATGTTGAGGTATGAAAGTGGCTGGTGAGCTCTGTCTTGGTGAGATAGTGGTGTGTGAGCTCTGTCTTGGTGAGGGAGGCAGCGTATCAGATTGCTCAGAGGATAAAGCTGCTGTAGAATGAGGCACGGAGTGAATGACTATGGGGACCACACGTACACTTTGAATCCCACTAGACTTGCGATTTAAAAAACCTGTTGCAAAGGGAAAAACTGAAGGATCAAAAACTACATGCCTTGAAATGTAAATCCGTCCAGTAGAGCTCAAGCACTTATACCCCTTTTGTTGAGAAGCATAGCCAAGAAACACACATTTTTGACTATGAAACTGAAACTTGTGATTATTATAAGGCTTAAGACAGGGATAACACGCACACCCAAATGGTTGCAAGGATTTATATTCTGGCTCTGTTTTGAAGAGTTTAAACAGAGGAGTGCTATTGTTGAGAACTGGTGTGGGGAGTCTGTTAATTAAAAATACAGCAGCTTGAAAAGCATCAACCCAGTATGTTAAAGGCATGTGAGCTTAAGCCAAAAGAGTTAAACTAGTTTCCACAATGTGCCGATGTTTGCGTTCAACATGGCCATTTTGTTGAGAAGTATATGGACAAGTGTATCTAAGATTAATTCCATGAGTTTGAGCAACATTAACGAAGGGCTTGTACTCTGTTCCCATGTCACATTGCAGGCTCTTAATTTTAGTTCCAAATTGATTCTCAACTAAAACTTTGAACTGATTGAAAGCATGTATTGCTTCTCCTTTGCTCTTTAGTGGATACAACCACATGTAACGGCTAAAATCATCAACAAAGTGAATATAAAAACGATGCCCTTGAACAGATTGAACAGGTGAGGGTCCCCAGAGATCAGTATGAATTAAATCAAGAGGAGTAGAAGCATGAGAGCTAGAATTAGGAAAAGGTAAATATTTAGATTTTCCATACTGACAGGCTTCACAAAAAAGTTTGTCTCTAGACTTGATTTTCACATTACAATCACTTAATATTTGTCTCAAAACTCTGTCACAAGGGTGTCCTAATTTATGATGCCATTCAACTAAATCAGAAAAACATGCTTCTGGAGCAAAAGATAGTGTAGCAGCAAAATGAGCTTGAGCTTGATCGTGATTATCATGCCTCATTGGATACATTCCTTGTCGTGGTTTCCCTTGAAGCAACACTTGTCCTGTCACTTTGTCCTTCACAATGCAGCCATGATCAGTAAACAAAACATCAACCATGTTATCTTCAATCAACTTATAAACACTCATTAATTTCTTAGTTGCAGTGGGAACTATCAGAATATCATTCAGCTTGAGTGAAGAAGGAGAACAAGGAATAGTAGTTGAACCAACAGCTTGGATTTGAGTTTTCTCACTAGTGCAAGTAAGAAGATGACACTTACCAGTTGGAAGAGTCTTATCTAAATGATCAGAAGATGGAGAAACATGGTAGTTAGCACCGCTATCCATATACCAAGCTAAATCAGAGACGGTACTTGGTGAAGCAAAATAAGCCTGAGGAGAAAAGGCCCCTGATGATGCATTTTCGAAGTCAGTTGGTGGCTGAAAGGAACGATCATAGCGATGGTAACAGTTTGCGACTAGATGACCAAAGCGACGACACAGGTGACAGTAGGGACGACCACCACTTACTCTCCGGAATGAGCGCCCACGACCGCGATTGTTGTTTTGAGTCCCTCGTCCACCACGCCATGAACCTCGACTAGCTTCAGGACGGTGATAATCTCGCTGTGCAACATTAACAGTAGGTTGAATAGTCAGAGATGAAAACTGATTGAGCTGTTCGATTCTGCTTTCAAAAGCTAACAACGAAGCTTGAGCATCAATCCATGTGAGTTTGGGTTGATCAATAAGTTTAACGACTATGGCATTATAGTCTGCATCAAGACCATTTAGAGCTTGAGCAATGAGATCTTCGGTGGAGACAGGGGAGCTGGCCAAAGCAAGCTGATCTGTGAGGTTCTTCAGTTTAGTCAGAAATTCGTCTATACGCAACCCATTTTTGCGTGTTCGCTGGAGCTCCGACTTGAGCGCCATGACTTTGGCTTTGGTTGATGCTGTCGCAAGAGCTTTAGCTCCATCCCAAAGCTCCTGAGCAATACGACAATGAAAAAGTTGTGCTTCTATCTCCATGCTCATTGTATTTCTAAGCCATCCAACAAGTAGTCAGTCAACAGCAGACCATTCTTCATAAGCAGGATTGAGTTTCACCTCAGCACCTTCTGGGATGAACTTCTGTGGAACAGGGCCGACTCCATTGACATGAGTTTCAAGTTTGTTCCCTTCAATAAAAGGTAGAATAATTGACTCCCAAAATAAATAGTTCTCTCGGTCCAACTTGACTGAGGTAGCTTGATTATGAAAGAGGGGATTAGTTTTGGAAACAGTATTGACAGTAATGGTGGTAGGTGTATCATTGGTTCTGGTGGAAACAGAGTCCGACATGTTTGGTGAAAAAGAAAGCCCCTGGCTCTGGTACCAAGAGGGAAAGTAGACGAAAATCACAAAATGAGAAATGAGCCAAAAGCTTTGATAGATAGCTGGCTCCCACTGTTCACGTTTATATATAGGGAAGCGGTACAGGGTAACCAATATACAAGAGCCACGTACTGATACAAGGACATATACAATACAACGGTGATAACTTTATTCTCATCCTACAGCAATGTCTACTATTATAAAATGATTTTATTCTCTAACTGACATAAAGATAAAACTAAAACTCATGACTCGTATAATAAGATAGAAAACCATTTACAACGTAATTTAATCAAGATAGGCAACCACTAATCTATCATTCCCTCCGAAGCTGGCCTTTATCTTTATGAATCACATGATCCCCATAGCACTGCATATCATTGCTAGATCAAGACAATGGAAGAGTTTGCCAGAATCTATCAAGTGTTCTAGAGATCTAACTCTCTATGAGCTCATTCAAGTAACATGTCATGAAGAACTTCTTCATAAGAGGCGACCTATCCAATTATCTCAACTGTTTCTTTTCTCATGTAACAACCCGGAACCAGTTTCGGTACTCATCACTTTCATGAGCACTATAAACTCATTAAATCTGGACTGTCTATATCTTATTTAGATAGTTCAGATTTAAAATCTTTAATTAATTATTTCTAAATAAAAAAATATTTTTTGAAAGAATGATAGTTAAGAAATTATCTCTATTTTAGATTATATACATATTAAAATAATTATTTTAAATAAATAAAAATAAAAAATAAATTAAATCTGAACCATCAAAATGAGACATAAACGGTTTAAATTTGAAGAGTTTGGGGTGATGAGTACCGAAACTAGTTTCGTAACAATCCCTACCCTATATTGCCCTGATGCAGTCATATGATGATGAACTTTCTGCTTAGATCACCAGCCATTGAATTCTTTAACAGAGAAAAGGAACTTTCAGAAATTAAAAGGAACCCAGAGTTTTTTCTTTATTTAAAAAAAAAAAAAAACAGTTTTCATACCAATATGTGACAGAGCCACTTACATAACTTTTTTATTTTTTTGGACCATCATTTACATGGCATGAAACACGTGGATTGCACCTCAACTTTTTCAAACTAAACTTAGGAACTAGCTAGAAACGTCTATCAGATGTACAAGCTGATTCGCAATTAAAATGCAGCAAAATATTACAAACCATGGTAAAAGTCATCTCAAAGCCTTTTTTTTAATCCTAGATCGATTTTCCCCTCAGAGATGTTGAGGAAGCAATGAATCATAGACTCATCAATCCCGACTTGCCGTTCTTTTGCCACTTGACAAAACGTCGCTGGCACACAATAAGAACAGAGTGCGTGAGATATATAGATCGCATCGGCTTGCGTCATACACACATTCATTCATATTTCATACATGCAAGATAACGTTTAATAAGAGAAATCATTATCTCCGCGGACGCCTAAGTGTTGAAGACAAGGATGCCTCAACATCAAACTCAATATTAATTGCCAACTAGTGTACGAAGTCAGATGCTACGCTAGTTAATATACTTAATTTACTCAAGTTTACAGCGACCTGTGATTTCTAATTTGTCATTCAAAGTCAATACAGATGAATAATTTAGAGATGGGTTATTTTTATCAGCAATGCACCGCTGCCTTCCTGTGCCGGTAGGGCTGTCTTGAAGCCTATAGTTTCTCAAACTCAATTCTTTCTGCTTGTAAGAGCAACCATCCATTACCATGGCTCGGCCTAAATACGCCTTTCATCTATTTCTCTTTCTGCTCTTATTTTGTCCTCTTGCTGCATTCCCTCAGGTATAATCATGCCTTCTTAGTTACCGTCGTATTTTACACTCATTATTGAATTTTAAAGAGTATTTCATGGCAAAATAGAGGGGTGTCCTGAAAACTTTTGAAGATCTAAACGTAGAACTTGTTCAATATGCTGCAGGGGCCGTCTGGGGCGTGGTTGAATCATGGTGGAGATTTGTTCAACAGAAGATTCGCATCCAAGGAACGTAAGATCAGCCCCGAAACAGTTCACAAACTGGCTTTGAAATGGAAATTCTACACAGGCGATGACGTTTCTGCCACTCCAGCCATCTTCAACGGAACCATTTATTTTCCAAGCAGGAACGGTAATGTGTACGCGGTGAAAGAGGCAACTGGTTTTCTTGTATGGGAGCAAAACGTGGGCAACGTAACAGGATTCAATGCTACTGGTCTTTCGGCTGGAGCTAGCTTTTCTAGGTCAACTCCCACCATTGTCCATGATGCTGATTTGCTTATCACTGGAGTCTACGGCCCTGCTGCGGTCATGGCTCTTAGAAGAAGCACCGGCGAGCTGATGTGGTTGACTCGCTTGGATCCTCACCCTGCAGCCGTTATCACCATGTCCGGTACTTACTACAACGGGTTAGTAAGTTGTTATAGACTGAAATTGATCGTCTTGACAAATTTATGACTTTGTTAATTGAAATATACGAATTGTTGATTTTATTTGCTTTTGGCAATCCTCATATATAGGAGTTTCTATGTTGGCGTATCTTCAGTGGAAGAAACTTACAGCATTAACAAATGCTGCGTATTTCGTGGGAGCCTCGCGAGGTTAGATGCTCGAAGTGGCCATATCTTGTGGCAGACCTATATGCTTCCAGATAACAATAACCAGAGAGGAGACTATTCAGGAGCTGCTATTTGGGGAAGCAGCCCCTCCATTGATCCACTGCGAAACCATGTCTACGTCGCCACAGGAAACCTATACTCCGCCCCTGATCGTATTGTTCAGTGCCGGCGTAGGCAGCTGAATCGAACTGTGCCCATTGAACCAGACCCATGTATTGAGACTGAGAATCACTCTAACTCAATGCTGGCCCTTGACTTGGATTCCGGGAATATCACATGGTACCATCAATTGGGAGGCTATGATGTTAGTAGCGGAGACTGTCTCAACGCTTCAGCCGCTCCTCCTTCTTGTCCTCCTCTGGGTGACGACCCAGATACTGATTTTGCAGAGGCACCCATGGCTCTCACTATATCTCATGCCAATGGAACCAAACAAGACATTGTTGTGGCTGTCCAAAAGAGCGGTATTGCATGGGCTCTGGACCGAGACAATGGAAATCTCGTTTGGTCTACGGTGACGGATTAACTTTCATATATATAAACTCAAATTGATTATATCCTTAAATTAGCAATTAAGAAGTAAGTTATATATATGTTTTAATTTGATGAATGCAGAAAGCTGGACCTGGTGGTGCAGCGGGAGGAGGAATGTGGGGCTCAGCGACAGATGAAGCAAGGGTTTACACCAACATTGTGAACTCAGATGGCAAGAATTTCAGTCTGTTACCATCAAAGAAGACGACGAGAGGCAGTGGGTGGGTGGCGATGGACGCAAGCAACGGCAAAATCTTATGGTCCACATTGGACCCTCAGAACTTAACGCTTGGACCAGTGAGTGTGGCAAATGATGTTATGTTTGCAGGATCCGCAGCCCCAGATGGGTCTATTTATGGGATTCATGCAAAAACTGGTCACATTCTCTGGTCCTTCGAAACTAACGCAACTGTTTATGGAGGCGTATCCATCAACAATGGCTGCATCTACGTTGGTCATGGTTATATTGTGGGCCTCGTCCCTTTCTTTACCAAGGGAACCCATGTCTTTGCCTTCTGCCTCTGAATAAAGAGGAATCACGCTTACGTAGTTAGGTCCCGAAGAATAAATTAAATAAAAGTATTTTTAAAACGAAAACTCAAATATGATCAATGGGCAAATATAGAGGGCATGAGATTGATTGCCTTCGGCTTGGGTCACAACACACATATTTAAATAATTACCGTTATTATTTGAGGCCATAGTTTCTCAAACTTAATTCCTTTTTTGCTTGCAAGAGAGCAACCACCCATCCCCATGGCACCTATAAAGAACGCCTCTCATCTATTTATTTGTTTGCCGTTATTTTGTCCTCTAGCAGTAATATTATCTCAGGAATTATAATCATGCCTTTTTAATTTACCCTTTTATTTTACCCTCAGAATTTGAAGCTTAAAAAGAGTATTAATTTCGGAGCAAATTAGAGAGCTTAACCCCCTTAATCACTGCTAGCTAGGGACAGATGAAGCCAGGGTCTACGCCAACATTGTTTAAGGACATGGATGCTCGTGGGCACGCAGGTTGGCTGGTGCGAGAAAAATTAGTTAAGAACTTTGGGGGTGAGAGATCGCGCGATTTGAAAATTGCAAACGTAAATACACAATAATCAGATTGTTAATTAGCTATAAATATTATATATATATATATATTAACTCTGTCAGATTTGACATTTGAGGAATGACTATCAAGTTTTATTATTTATATCATTTATCTATTTTCAATAACGCAAAAGCATCTATTTTGTAATTTTCTCATAGAAGAAGCGATATTTCCACATTACAGTTTTACTATCCCTATAAATTATTAAAATTTGAATGATGGTGAATTGAATTTAAATTTTGAACATTTTTTTACTCAAATTATTTTATTGACCAACTGTGTTAATAATACAAGGTAAATAGACTTTATTTGGTCAATGAATCTTTCATTCCATCAATTTAATAATCTTTCAAAATTATATGATTACTTAAACTTGTATATACGATGTTCAGAATTAAAAAAAAAAAAAGACAAAGAAAGAAAGCCTGGATGTTTGATTATTCATTGTCAGGAGTTGTGAGCTGTGATATCGTAATTAACGTGAAAATTGATCTTCTAACAGGAAATTTTAGTTAAGAAAAATGTCAAGAGTTCTTTCTCATTCCATATTGATTCTTATGTGTGTAGAAGACTTTCAAGGTAAGCATTTGTTTATGGGTCTCTAATTATCAAATACTGATATTATGTGCGCATTACACTGCATCTGTGCTAATATTATGATGTACATTTCTCAAAGTCAATGAATTTCATAATATATCTGATACTACATGTGAATGTTCCCGTACTTAATAACTCGATTCATGAATGGACGAGGGCATAAGATAGAACGATTAAACAAGTGACTAATATTCATGAGTAGCAACTACCAAATACAAAATTATTAGATGATTTTATTACTAAAAGTATGCCAGAAGAAGTCGTCCTCAGGGCCAATGCATATTAAAGCTTAATTGACTCTGTCAGAATTTATTCAAGAAGTTTTAGAGATAAGGCGCACGTCACGGCACCTTATATGTAGAAATCATTAATTAACCAAGTTCCACGTTGAAAATAAAGCCTCGACTTTATTTTCAATAATGAATTAGCCAAGGACGTTGCTCCTTAATTATTATCTTTAAACTTCAAAATGAGAAATTTCCATTACTATTTTGTACCCGGGGGCCGGTTCTTGTCCTTTTTATCATGTCGGAGCGTTTCCAATCATTTCATTTACTTCGCAAAGTAGGGACCGCGTGGGCATGGCGGACGGAATTGACCAGTCGGTGAATGCTCCCCATAATGAGGCGAGGTGAGCGGCACTTTGCATTTTATAACCCGTCAAGCAGTTCTGACTTGTGAGTCTTGAAACAGTATCTCCTTCTTTCTATCTCGTTTTTCACATGACAATGTCCAACACCTTTGTGCTCCTATGTCTTCTCTTAACTGCTTCTGTGCTTGTTAATGGATCTGTCGAGAAGAAGATTCGGATATATGAGCTCAAGAAAGGTGATGTCTCTTTGAAGGTCACTAACTGGGGTGCTTCCATTTTGTCTCTGGTACTTCCTGATAAGAACGGTATGCCCTCTCTTCAATTCTCAAATGTTCAAATAAATAGCCCAACTTCTAAGCTTGGGTTTTCTATCTAATTCTGTTTCTTCCTCTGTGATTTGACTTCAGGAAAGCTGGGCGATATTGTTCTTGAATATCGTTCAATCAAGGATTACACTGTAAGTTTTCCGTACTTATTTCTCCTCTGGCATTTTCTTCAACAAATTCCTGTGGTTATTAATTACTTCCCTTGCGTAAATAATGATATTGAGAGGGAAAGCTTCATGATTCTTGAGCTTGGAGTGATTCGTACAAGAGGTCTAAATCAAGATAAAGACGCGACATTTGTGATCGAATTTTCTTTTCATTCCCATTAGCAGCATTCATTTCGTTTTACTCTTCAGTTGCATAATTATCTTACTAGATATCAGAAAAGGCACAAACGATACAAAAATATTTCAGAGCAGTGTCAATGCTGCAGTACAAGTGAATACTAATAACACTGTGAGTGCAAATGCGAAAATTATGCAGACAAACACAACAAACTTTGGTGCTACCGTTGGTCGGGTTGCTAATAGAATTAGAGGAGCTCAGTTTAAGCTTAATGGAACAGTTTACAAACTAGTTGCTAATAGTGGAAACAATACAATTCATGGTATGTATGGATCGTTCTTTCTCCTCATTAGTACATATTTTACCCCGACAAATGTTTGTTAATTTATGCCGCTAGCTACCACATCTCATATATGAAGAGACATGCCTAAATGATTAGGTGGAGCCAGAGGTTTCGCTGATGTTATCTGGAATGTTGAAAGGTATCAAAGAGAAGGTGACAATCCAAGCATCACCTTCAGCTACCACAGTGTTGATGGTGAACAAGGTAAGTTCAACTGCACTTTGAGACCCATATGTTACTGTCAAGATATGGAACTGTGAACAATGCATGTGATTTGAATCCAAGGGCGAAAGCACAGAATTAATGAATGCTCTAATTCTAGAGTAAATGTTCTGTCTCTAACTCATCCGAGAGGTAGATTAGTTGAAGTATTCATATCAGTTGACAGACACAGGGTAGAAGAGTACTATACTGTGAAGATTAATGTTTCTCTAACTCAAATGAAACATCCATGTGATTTGTGATATTTGAATCGTGCGTGCGGCAGGATTTCCTGGCGACCTCATTGCAACAGCCAGCTACACTCTTCTTGGGAAAAACCAGTTGAGCATAACTATGAAGGCAAAAGCCTTAAACAAGGCTACACCAGTGAACCTGGTGAACCACGCGTTTTGGAACTTAGGGAATCATAACAGTGGCAATATTCTGGGTGAAGTAGTGCAGATATTTGGATCCCAAATCACAGCTGTGGATAGCAAAAACATCCCCACAGGAAAATTCACATCAGTGGAAGGAACCCCATATGATTTCCTGGAACCACGCACTGTGGGAAGCAGGATCAATCAGTTGGCCAAAGGTTATGACATAAATTACGTGCTTGACGGTGAAAAGGGGAGGATGAAATTGGCAGCCATAGTGCATGATAACAAGTCTGGGAGAGTGATGAAGCTGTTCACAAATGCCCCAGGTGTGCAGTTTTTTACTGCTAATAGCCTCAAGGATGTGAAAGGGAAAGGTGGGTTTGTGTATCAAGCTCATGCAGGACTGTGCTTGGAGACTCAAGCCTTTCCTGACGCAGTGAATCACCCTAATTTCCCTTCAACAATTGTGACCCCAGAAAAGCCTTACCAGCATTACATGCTTTTCAAGTTTTCCGCGTGACTAGGCTTTTGAACATTCTCTCCTTCCATGTGTAGCTTGAGGGTTCAGCTCTTGATTACTTCACCGAAATTGTGATTCTCTGAATTGAATAATAAAAACCTACGTTGTTCCTTAAATGAATAATAATAAACCTATGCTGTGGTCTTGTGGACATTCCTTCACACATCCATCAATTCCTTCATTAAAATTCTAAGAAGACAATCAGTTTGAAGCAAAATAAAAAATCTAAAGTGAAATCAGTTAGAAGAGAGGAAGCGTATGCTTAGTTTGATTTTTAAGGATTATTATTAGCATTTTTTTTTTAAGCAACAGCCATGCTTTTCTTTTCCGCCAAGAATTGAAATAAATAGAGTGGCTTTATAATTCATACAAATAATTTTATTATATACGGAATATTAATTAATAATTAATAACTAAATTTCACAATCCTTGCGAAGTTTGGGGAGTCAAGGTAGCACATGGTGACAGTCGTCTTACTCTATAATTTTAACACCTTGTGTGTTATACAAAACAGGAGCCATGGGTAAAGAAACAGACCTTTTTATTTAAAAAAAAAAAGAAAAAACCATATTGGAGGTACCTATACTTTCTCTCAATTTTTAATTTGGTACCTATGTGTTTTTTTTCCCTTTAATTAAACATTTAATTTTATCTTTTTAGCAACATTAGCTTTTATAACTTTATTCTATTGATATTTTTAGTCTCTACATAAGGATTAATGATGTTAATAGAGGAAAAATAAAGATTTAGTTAAGAATAAAAAACACATAGATACCAAATTAAAAATTAAAAAAAAGTATAGGTACCTCTAATATGATTTTCTCTAAAAAAACAAAGAAACAGATTTTAAGTAAATAAAAGAGAAAAATTACTATTCATCCAAAGTGCAAGGTAGATTTTACTCCAACATGTTGATGTTATCATGTTAAAACCACCTAGGTGTCCTCTAGTGGGCCCATCTTCTGTTGCTGATGTGGAAGCTGGTCATAGACAAAGGAGGGGGAAAAAATATATATAAAAAAAAAAAAAGAAGAGCGAATCGATTTACTGAATCCCTCATCGTTGAACAATGACACTACCACAGAAGATGTCGACGCTCTGGAATCCCGTCATTAACTTCCAGAGCGAGCTGCCTTGCTTAACTTTAAGCTCAGGTTCGCTCCTTGCGACTCTCATGCTTGTATGATTCTTGACTATCACAAGGACATAATCTGTTCACATTGATGGATATCAGCAAAAATTTGGAGCATAAGTAGAAGAAACCCTTGGTACAACTCCGATTCATTGTGTTCTATACATCCCGAGAAAACCCAGTTGCGGTATAATCCTTGTTTGTCAATGACTTCCTCCCCCGAGACGTCTGTGTTGGGCACCGGTAAAAAATCGAAGGCAGTATGGATATGGACGAAAAACAAACAGGTCATGACGGCTGCCGTCGAAAGTGGATGGGATACTTTCATTTTCTCGCCGCAGCATCGACAGCTTGCCACTGACTGGTCATGTTTGTACTCTGCGTTCTTAATCTTTCGTTTCGTTATCTAGAAGAGCGAACTCCTTTTACCCATTTGTTATTTTGAGTCTCATGAAAGATGAATCATGTCACTGAAACTGAATATAATGTGTTGAATACCAAAATTTTGTTCTTTGACTGGTACAGCTATTGCGGTAATATGTCCTCTATTTATCAGCGAGGGAGAGATTCTGGATGGCCAGAGTAACAGGGTTGCTACGGTTTTTGATGTTTCAACTCCTGATGAGTTAGAGCGACTTAGGCCTGAGGACGAGCAGGCAGAAAGTATTGTAGTTAATTTGTTAGATTGGCAGGTATGCCCGTTGCTCACTGCACTAATAGCAATCATGTTGACCTTCCACGGGAGATGAGGTGTTTGCTTTGCGTTAAGATTAACTCGTCTATCATTACGATGAAGTGTCGTTAACATGGGAGATTTTGTAAGGTCGTGCTAGTTCTAACTCATTGTTTTACTTAGCTGTGAGATCTAAGTTATGAATCGTCATTTGCAATCAATAATTTCTCGATGCGTTCTGTAACTTTGGCAATTTCAATTTGCTTTGATTTTTTGTGATTGCTTGATTCTCAGATATGCTTGGTTCTATGATTAATCTAGTGGAGAGTATTGTTATAGCTTCTATACTTGGTGTTAGTCTGTTGGATTCTTGGAGTTATTGAGTTTCCCAGTCATCTTATGGGCATTCATTTGTGTCATTGGCTTCAACTGTAGCATGATCTGTTTTCCAACTCATGTTAGCAGCGTCCACCTTATCGACTGACGTTTTTCTCCTGATACTGGCTGACTTCAGTTTTTTGCTACAAAAGTTTGGTCTGTCTTTTGAAGTTATAATAATAATTTGTCTTAGATAATCGGCGTTTATGATCTTGAGTAATATGCATAAAATGCTAATTCTCTCTGTATGGCATTGCTTAGGTAATACCGGCAGAAAACATAATTGCAGCATTCCAAAGCAGCCAAAAGACAGTGTTTGCTATCTCCAATAATCCATCTGAAGCTCAAATCTTTCTTGAGGTATATAACTGGACTAATATAAATGTATTACTTTCAACTTGTGGAGGCTCTGTAAGCTGGACAGCAATTTGTAGTCCTCTTTCGCTTAACTTTCATCTCGCTATTGCTCCATTTGGATTTAGTAGGCACTGGAACATGGGCTGGGTGGCATAGTTCTGAAAGTAGAAGACGTTGAACCTCTTCTTAAGTTAAAGGTAAATCTTTAGCTGGGTGAAACCTCTTTAGTAATGAGGCTTGACCTCTTGTTTCACTATGGAACTTTCAGGAATATTTTGACAGAAGAAAAGAAGAGAGTAATCTACTGAACTTGACCAAAGCCAGTGTCACACGTGTCCATGTGGCTGGAATGGGTGATCGTGTCTGTGTTGATCTCTGTAGCCTTATGAGACCTGGTGAAGGACTTTTGGTATGCGTCCAGTTCCTCTTTTAACAATTGTCCCTGAGCTAATTTAGCGAAATTGACATTTGTATATGCAAATGCTTTTCACAGGTTGGGTCTTTCGCTAGAGGACTATTTCTTGTCCACTCAGAATGTTTGGAGTCAAATTACATATCAAGCAGGCCTTTCCGGGTGAATGCAGTAAGTTCTACACTCAAGTGTTGTCAAAACTATTTTAAAACTCATTTTTCATAGTCAATGACCTCCGGATACAATTGCTCCTCCTATCTCCAGAGATTCTGCGCAAACTGGTGTAGTTTGAGACCAAATGCCCTAACCCTGTTCCTTTATTTGTAGCCCATCCACGTGCTTGGGAAATGAAAAATCACACACACACACACATCTTTCTATTTCTCTCTTGCATTCGAATGTTTTAGAATTCCAAATTTAAAAGTTAATATTATGGTGAAGAAAAGTTGCGGTTTTTCCTTTTACCAAATTACTGGCTAGTTACCCTACTTGGTGTTCAATTTTTCCAACAACTATGCAAACCGTAGTGACCAATTACATTTCATAATAGGGGCCTGTGCATGCCTATGTTGCTGTTCCAGGAGGAAAAACATGCTACCTGTCAGAATTAAAAGCGGGAAAAGAAGTGATAGTGGTTAATCAGCTGGGTCAACCACGAATTGCAGTTGTTGGGCGTGTGAAGATTGAGAAAAGACAACTAATCCTTGTGGAAGCCAAGGTTTGTGCATGAAAATGGAAATAATTGATAAAACTGTTTCTGCAAATGACTAGACAAGAACTTCTGCAAGTAATATTGTTCCTTTTGCAGAGCCATTCTGATGATCAGACTATCTACAGCATCTTTCTGCAGAATGCGGAAACAGTGGCCTTGGTTGGTCCTTCCGAAGGTAATAGTTTTATTTACTATTTCCAGCAAGTTTGGGTTATTTCTATGTGATTCCTAAATTGTTAATTGTTTTCAGGAAACACACAATCGATCACAGCTGTTCCCGTGACCTCTCTTAAAGTCGGAGATGAAGTTTTGTTGAGAGTACAAGGTGGGGCTCGCCACATAGGAATTGAAATTCAAGAATTTATTGTTGAGAACTGAACTGATAAACATTACATGGCTATGTGTTAAAAAATAAATATTCCTTTTATTTTAACGAGATCGCAAAATTTTCAATCTAGTCCTCTAAAATATCAACCTTTCAATTTTGTCTCCTGATAAGTTTTTCTCCCAACCCAGGAGACAACCAACTAACCGATTTCCCAATTTGAGAACTGCACAAAAGCTCAAAGTAACAAGCAATATGAGACTTTGATGCGTGCAAGAATGAGAAGTAATTGTAACTGGAAAAACTACTTTGTGTGACGTTGCAGAAGAGAAGCGACGCCGTGTTGGAGAAGCAAGGGTTTCGTGAAGTCAGAAGCCACCACCCAGTGGACAGAACCCTCCTGAGCATTGACGTGAATTAATTAGTGAATTTTACCAAGCGAAAGTAGCTTGTTATAGTGCTTGATGAAGAGGCCATGCTTGATGTCCAAACAAGTCCATGAAATTAGACAGTTACAATGGTCGTTCTCATTTCATTGATCTAATGGCTAGATCAACATTACATGATAGGCTAGCTTGATAAAGGAATTGAACATCAACTTGAAAATCAAAATTGTAACTTTTTCAAAATGAAATGTGTGAGGAGCTTCGTGTGACTTTTAAGCTTAGATTGCAATGTTTGCATGTTGCATCGACCATGATAGAGGGGGGGGGGGTTTACCGGGGGGCTATGAATATGATCCTTTCTAAGTTTTTAACTTTTTTTAGTACTACCTATTTAAAAGTAGGTCTTGTTTATCGAGTTGATTATACTCTTTCGGTATTTAATATAAAATCTAATTGTTAAGTTAATTTTGATCCTAAATATAAGACTATTTTTTATATTTATTAATTTTTTCTAAATTATCCTTATAGATACTCTCTTAATCATAATTAAATGAGAGGGAAGATATTAAGAAAAATAATTATAGTGTTTTAAAAAAAATGTCATTTCTTATAATTAACTAACTTACTTAACTTCTTTAATCTAATCAAATTAGTTAAATAGATATTATATTAGGGACAGGAGAATTACATAACTTTTTAAAAATTTGAACCCGATCTTAACGAAATCCGGACAAACACTAACTTAACATGCCGAGGTTTTATCGCGAAGTCATTGAACACGTTTCCTTTCCTGCATCAACATTAAATGACTATCTCTGGTTCTTAATATAAGAACTAGTTGACTAATTTGAGTAAATTAAAATAGTTAGTTATGTTAGTTATTTGTAATAAATAAATGTTATTTTTTAAAAACTATCCTTACGAATCAAATGTATTGGCTAGAATTATCATTATTACAAGAACTATCTTTAAAAAAATTAGATAAATATGAGAGGTAAAGTGAATTAGGATCTTTAGGACTAAAATAAAAATTAAATAAACTAAAAAGCGAAGCTCGTATGTCAGAAGATGACTCTAAAAAATGACAGCAAATGGGAAAACAGAAGAACAAAAGACGATGCCGACAATATATGTGCCTGTACAGAATCAAATCGACTTGTGTTGTTGCCTGTAAATCTCGATTCTTACCTCTAAGGTCATGGAAGTGAAAAAGAAAAACACGCATTTACACACCTCGAGATCACATTTGCAAGCTAAATAAAATATGTGAAAGGGGCTTGCGTGTGTATTGTGCAGATACAAAATGATTGAGGATAAGATTTTATTAAATATTTAATGAAGTTAGTTAATGGCTGGGCTCAATCATGTTATGTCATTCAGGTCCCTTTAACCTCCAATTATTGATGAAGGCATCAGCATCTGATTCTTTGATATATGATGGCCACTTGATACTGTCCTCACACTTGTCACTCTATCCGCAACTGTGTGTGTTCCTCATTCAATCTGCCTTTGACTTTTCTTATTGCAGGAAGCACAGACAAGACTTCACGATATGCCACTATTCACCGCTGCTTCCAAATAATTCTTCCGCTTCCATTCAAAATGCAAGATTTTGATCATATATGTTTATTGGGTGTTTGAATATAATCTAGCCAAAGTGAAACAAATTACAAGTCGCTTACATGTTTGGTATTGGTGGCGTGTTGCATCTGCCTTTGCATGGGTTGTCAAATGTCGAGTTTTGTATTTAAAGAGAGAATTTTAATTTATACTATTTTGATCCTTAAAATATAAGACTTAATTGAATATTCAATTTAATCCTAAATAAAATATCTCAATTTACTTTTTTTTAATATTTATCTATTTTTTCTTTAAATAATTATTATGGTGATTACATATGTTAAGAAGTTTCTATTAAAAGGCGATTCTAGTACACATAATTAATAATGATATTTTAAGAAAAATAATATTTATTTATTATAAATAATCAATTTAATTAATTTTTTAATATTCACAAATTATATATCTAGTTTTTATATTAAGTTGTAGTGTTATAAAAAAACCGTGAAACAAATTGACAATGCAATCTTAGTTTCTTATTTAACTGACTTCTTGTGTCGAATTTTTTCTCTCAAAAAGAAATGCTATTCCAAATAGCCTCCAGTTTACAACAAAACTTCATTTCGAATTGTGTGGATATCTGGATTTGAAATTTTCGATCCAACTTGCTGCTATTCTATAATCACTCTCACTGATATCGAATTTCAACCAAAACATTGTAAATTAATTAAATTGACGAGCTCATGTTTGGAAAAAAAGCAATAAAGAGAATATATATTCATGTAAAAACATTTTTAAAAAATTTAGATCATATATATGTTTTATTAAATTAATTTTTTAATGATTAATGAACTAAATTTACGTAGAGATTCCTCCATATAGTAGTCTTAGCTTCTCTGCTTAATTATTTGAAATGCCTCATGTATAAAATTTATGACTTAATTTTTAAGAGTTAAAATATAATGAAAAAGGTTTATAATTTTAGTACTCCTCCGGTCCTTATTATAAGACCCAATATGACTTTTTATTTGGTCCTAATTATAAGACCCAATCCATTTTCTCTCTTATATTTATGTATTTTTTTCCAAGATAATCCTTCTAATAATGATAGTTTTAGCCAATATACTTAATTAGCAAGAATATTTTAGGAATAACAACACTTATTTATTATAAATAACCAACTTAACTTACTTCCTTAATCTCCTCAAATAAGTCAATTGGGTCTTATAATTAGGACCGGAGGAGTATTATAACATGATAAGCAGACAGACTCAGTAGGCACTAGCCAACCAAAGCATCCATAATATGTCGGCTACGGATTTCACTATCCAAAAGACCAACGGGTAGCTAGAAACGTGCATGCATGTTATCAATAATTAATTACTAAATCTTACTGTAACCGAAAAAATTACTGAGTCACATTTGAAACGAAAACCATAAAAATGATATGGTTTGGTTAGCATTAATTAATGAGGTTAAGAACTGATGAGAAGGGTATAAATATAAGTTGGCGAAGCATGAAATAATGAAGGGGGGGTCGCAGCGTAATGGGTAATTGATTGTATCTAAAGCAGACTCTATTTGAACCGTATCCTGTTATCAACTTTCTGGCAGATACCTACAAACAAACTTTACTCAGTAACTTTGAAAGAGAGAGATAGAGGGAGGTTTTGCTTTGCCAGTAGCTCACATGGCATCTTCTTCAGCTTTCAGAGCTAAGTAGTTTCCCTTGTCAGACTTATATTGGCAAACGTCGCCTTCATTTCTCAGCGCCATCATCCCACTTTCCCAACTCCTAGCCCTTTTATTATTACTGAATCAATGAATTTCGTACTGTTCACTTCACAATACCAGCCCCACACCTCCTTTCTTTTTTTTAACCTTACGCTTCCTGCTTTATAAAGTACCAGCCAGATTTGGCTCTTCATCCAATAACGACATGCTTTCTCCTTGCCTCATCTTTCTCCAAAATCCCTTCCCCCCTCCTCATGATTCCAAAGCACCAACATGAAACTATTATTTTTATGTTTATATACTCAAACATTGCAAGCACTGAATCCCATTTCTAATTATGCCCCATACTTGATGCCAGAGCTGGAAATCCACTAAGGATCACATGTGCCTTGACTTCAACTTATCATTTATTTTTTATTTCTTGTAGAAGCATATATGTATATACGTTGCAGTTTTGGTTTCTAGCTGAAGTGCATATATATGGTAGGGAAGAGAAGTTGCACGGACTACTCAAAATTCCACCAATTCCTCACATGAAGATGATAAGTAGATATGTTCAAATTTTATACACCATTACTACTCTACTTGAGAAACGTAAATTCAAACCGAGATTGAGAAAAAGCTTAACTTTTTTTTTTCCCGTTTCCAATCAATCTCACCAGAATCATTTCAAGGTTCAATGATAATGGTGCTGCTCTTGAGGCCAGGTCCAGAGGTTCTGCTGCTGATCATCGATAGTGTTGGTGCTGAACATGTTGGAGAAGGTTTCGTCTTGGAGGTCTGATCTTGTTGAGAACTGGAGGAGTTGTGTTATGCTGGTGGGCTTCAGATTAGAGCCTACGAGCTGGCTTTTACCGTTCTGAGAACAAACAGGACTGTTTCTAACTGGCGTTCTTGAAAGCTCCAAATTGATGTCTGAGCAGTTGTCACTTCCATTATTGCTCCAAGAACCCTCGGTTTCTTTCTTCACCAGGCTCACTGTTCCGCCTTCACAGTGATCTCTTCCTTTCAGAGCTTGCAGCTGCCAACACCACACAGTAAAAATCCAAACATTAATCATGGTAGTCAACCATGTAATTGATGATATATCCATATTTACTTCTACGTGGATATCGCAGAAACCCGTTAGAGACCCAAAAGCCCAGGAAAAATGGGAAAAAGAATAACAACTATAATATAATATATGTGTGAAAGATCCAATTTAGAATTTTTTTAGTTCTGTCAAACTGACACTTCACAGGCATGATCAGACTAATTAATCAAGAAAAAAATAAAGTTAAGGAGGGAATCGATGACTTCAAAAGTCACTGATACATGTGGGATCAATAATTAAGTCAATGAAACGGAGGTTTACAGTAAATGTGAAGCACCACAGTTCGAACAAGAAAAAAGCACTTCCTTTCACAATAAACAATAAACCGTTCAATGATACTGTTCGGTTCTCCACTTCTAAACACGAAGATATAAACCAACAATTCAACATCCGATTTTTTGGGGAGAAAAGCTTTAGGTCCATTCATATATACATATATAACTGAGAAAACTGAATCCAGCAAGTTAGGAAGAAGAACAAGGATACTCCATTTTAGTTCTCAAAATACGACTATCGATCATATGTAGTTGTCTGCTGAATAAATCACAAGTAAGAGATCCAAGTTCTCACTTTTCCAAAGAATTACTAGTATCATTAAAAAATGATCAAGGCACTAGAATTGAGTAGACAGATGGGACGGAAAATTGAATAAAGCGGTACCTCTGCATGAAGTTTCTGGTTCTGAAGGTTAAGAGCATTATTGTCGGCTTTGAGAGCTTCGAACTGTTTCTTGAGGGATTCATATTCTTTCTCGAGGTTCTTGGTCTTCCATCGAGCTCTCCTGTTCTGAAACCAAATGGCGATCTGACGTGGCTGCAGACCCAAAGCCTTAGCCAGCTCCAGTTTCCTCTCTGGCTCAAGCTTGTTCCCAACTTCAAAGCTCTTCTCAAGTGCCTTGACCTGCTCCATGTTCAGCCTCTTCTTCTTCTCCCCTATCTGCACCGATCCGTCATCCGACAAATCATCATCAGCTCCGTTCACTTCCATATCGCACTTGCTCTCTATCCCTGAAAACGACATCGATCTCTTCACCATGAAAGGTGCACTCCCTGCGTTTTCACGAACAAAAGATTAATTTTTTTCCTTAAAAAAGTGGGATTTATTAAATTTAATTAATCCTTTAAGAGATAGGGAGGGGCACGGAGAGAGAAAGAGATAGAGGAGGGCTTACGAGTTTGGTAGTGTTGGGGTGGTAATGGAGGGAAGGATTTGAGAGATGGTGATGAGGAGAGGTGGGGGTCGTGATGATGATCTTCATGGCAGTGATTGGTGTGAAACATGAAAGTATGAGAAGGAGGGAAGGCCATGGTTAAAAAACTGGGAATTCAGATGAAATAAAACGTAGCACAGATGGGGATTTATGGTGAGGCTTTGTCTATAACAATTTAAGGAGGTGCCGATCATCGCAGGGTTTGGCTCTCACTCTCATGGTGGCAGAGTTTTCAGATTCAGAGAAAGGGAGGATAATGCTAATGGATGCACACAGACTCAGACAGACTCAGAGAGAGAGAGAGAGAGAGAGAGAGAGCGAAAGGTGTAATTTTTGTTAAAAGTATAATCAAAGTTTGGAGCTTTCCTCGACCCCCACCCTCTGATATAAATGGGTCTTCTCTCTCTCTTTATTCTACTACAGTATAGTAATAAGTGTGTAACAAATCGACCTCGCAATAAATCAATGATTCCAGAATTAACTTCTGGGCCAAACAAACTATTCTTATTTATGCATATTTTGGCCATACATTGCTCACCATAGCTCGGAAACAGAGGTGTTATCGACCAATCTGCTCTGGTTGATCCCTGACCACAGCAAAAATCAAATAAAAGACGAAGAAGAAGGAAAAAAACCCAATAGCTTCCTTTTTATTATTGTTTTTTGGCGGGAGAAATCTAGAAGTTACTCGTATTACTTGGTTGGGTATATGATCCTTGAGCGGTAACAAAGTGAAGAGGTTTACATATATAATGAAGAGAAGTGAGATTAACAAGGGAAGAGGAGAGAAGGACAAAAGATGCCAACATTGACAACTTTAGTTGGAATCTTGCACCTGTTGCATAGGCCAAACAATAGCCACTTGATTTTATGTGCTCAGAGAGGTAAGTTGTTAGGTCATGTGTGACGAGGAAACACTGGCATTCCGAACATGAAAATCCAGAATCCAAGGAGAAGTATGTACATATTATATTATTTTGATATATATCAGCATCTGTGATGGAAACTTGCACTTGGAAAATTTTATTTATTAATTGCTTAATGAGATCTCTGGCTTCGCCCCCATATATATATATATATATATATATATATATATATGGTTATTTTGTACTGGAGATACTCTCATTGGGATTTTCAAATAATACTATATATATTCACTCCTAATGTAAACATGTTTGCTTTATTGTT
The DNA here is from genome assembly GCF_004799145.2 of Neltuma alba. Taxonomy (NCBI): domain Eukaryota; kingdom Viridiplantae; phylum Streptophyta; class Magnoliopsida; order Fabales; family Fabaceae; genus Neltuma; species Neltuma alba. Next base: position 327,172 of record NW_021637635.1, on the reverse strand, counting down.
GTTTTTATTGGTTAATTCATAAACTTAATTAATTAGAGCCCAGAAAGATGCATAAGCAGCTAGCCTCGCCCTGGAACCAGCCTGCTGAATTAGTTAAAGCCACCCCCAGCTTTTCCCCATCATTAATTATTATTTTAGCTTTATTCAAGATTCTTAGCCTGATTTAAGTACAGAGCCCTTTTAAAACAAAATTTTGAGGGGAAAAAAAGCGGGATTCTGGCAGGCATGCAATCAAGTTTTGTGGTGAGCTAATTAAATGTGAGGTTATTTTATTCCATGTGCCTGCAGTTAAAGTGCTTTTGTGTAGGGTGTTTTACAAATTATGGAGTAAAAACGAAATAAAATTAACATAATAAGGAATGAATGAAAAATGGCGAAGATCGATGTTATCATCATATATGCATTGTAAGTATATTAAAACTTAAAAGTGAATAGAGTATTGGCGAGTATAACAGGTGCCAAACTAGATATTGACGTTAATAAGTTGAAATGGCATGCACGTACATATGCTGGGAATGCAAGGTTATGGAGGGAAAAAATGACAAATGAAAATCAGGGTTATATAAAATGAAAGGGAAACACATACACACAATACGATAATGATAAAATTATGTTAGATTGTAGGATTTAAAGGATAAAAATGCACCATTAGTTAACATTACAAATTTAGCAATGGAGGAAGAGATGAAATAAGGTTTGTATAGATATCTCACTTCCCTCCTTATTTTTTTTAATACTTGGTCTTTTTATTACATGGAATTCTCACCCATGCAAATTCTGTAAGAATAATGTCATACATGTGTGTGAAAGAATGAATCAGGAATAAATACTGGAACGTATCCAATGACGAGCTACATGTAAAAAAAAAGAAGAAGAATAATGTCAAAGAAAAAGAGAGAGAAAAATATAGGAAGAAAATAACAAAAACTCGTGGGTTTAATCCTGCAGAGAGGGATAGTAAGTTGAGTAGTGTGATAAAGATGAGAATAAAAAGAAATGATAATATATATGTTCACAATCTTATAATTTAGTAATATGAAAATTTTCTTGTAAATAAAAAAAATTGTGAGTATGATGTGTTTGTAATTTTAGACTCTGAAAGAAGCGCATATGGAGTTGAATTGAGGAGGCGGAGGAGACAGCCCATAAAATGACATAAGAAGAGAAATTAAAGGAGAAAATGGATGGGATGGGCATGTCCTTAATCCTTTATCCAAGCAAGGCCATATCAGTGGCCACCTCCCCTATTCCAATGCTCGCAGTATCTATGGGAACCTCTTTCTGTGGCCCCCTCCCCCACCTTCCTGCCCCCTATCCTACTTCTTTGGGCTACCCTCCATTATCTCTCTTCCTCTTACTATAGTACAATTCCATTTTTATTTTCATTTCATTACAGATATATATATATGCCCTCTTTTCCCCCCATGTGCCTTTGCCTTCCCCCTGTTCTCTCTTTTATATTTATATTTCTCTTTCAATTTTCTTTAGTGGCGAGCTCTGCTTGCTAATTCGTCTTCATACTATATATTTTCCTTCACGATCAAATCTTCCGAGGATTCTTTATCCTCACCTAGTTCTTCTATTCCCCTAACCATGCATTATTTTGTTTTTCGTGCTAAGTTGCTCAATTCACATCTTTATTTCTGGTTCAATCTGGGATCTGATGCCCTCCTCATGCCTGTGTTTCCCAAATATTACTACTTTATTCAGCGCGCTTCCCCCCATAGGACAATCATCCAGCGGATCCCATTCTTTAATTAATTCCTACTTGTCAGTGCTTCCTCAGCTTTAAGCCCTAATTAATTAATCAATCACTTCTTTCTTAGTTCTTGTTTTCGCCTTTTAGTTTGATCTCTTGAAAAATTTTCTCTATTCCAGAATGTATTTAGATCCCGAGCAGATAATCTGGACAGATCAAGTGAAAATGTTGTCGTATAAAAAGAAAATCAGTACAGTGAGGGCAAGAATATATAATCACGTGTGTTAGGTTCTAGATTACAATGCATCATGTTAACCTGTCTGTTAATGATTGGAACTTTGCGTAGTGCTTGATATGTTTTGATAACAACTGCTGTGTTTGAAGCGTCAAATAATGAAGAAAATGATGGTTAGGAACTTAGTTATGAACATACTCATCCAAATTATTATTTGAATGCTGGTACGCCAGGCTTATTTATCCATCTCTGAGATTGAGGGGGTCAGGAAAAACGGGTGAAATATAAAAACCAGAATCCTACTTCTTGCATGATCGTAATTAACTACTATAAATGACATACAACCTAGCTGTATCCATTAAGCAGCGTCCAACATTGAATATTTATTTAAGGAAAAAAACAAAAAAAAATCTCGAACAAGTTAGCCAGCCACACCGGCTTTGGAATGACATTTGGATGGGAATAATCAAATGTCGAACAAATTAATGTGTGATATTATATGGGATATGTCGGAACATTATTCTTTGCAACAGTAACATTGGAGCATTATTACGGTTAATATATGTGAGAATGAGAGTGACCAGGGCGGTGTCTCTATCGTGAAATGACTATGGCTACGGCCAAATAGGGTTAGATAGGGTTTAGAGTAGATGACAGGGATTTAGTTAAATACTATTTACAGGCGCACTAACTTAACCCTTCATGGCAGCCAATTCAAAGTATCACACATCAATGTTTCCTCCTGCCCCCACATCCTACTATCTGCCAAACCATATTGGATTAGCAGCCACATTTTTTCAAAATCTTTTTTCTTTTTGAATCATGAATTTTACTCTTTTCCCCCCAGAATTATTTGTGGGATGCTAATTACGTTAACATCATTTTCGGCTAAATATTCGAGTATTTCATATGTTGCATCGGAGAGGGATCATGTGGAGTGAAATTAGGGGCGTGCGTGTGAGACAGGTGGAGGACAGATCATCTCATTTGATTTCACATGTACTCGGTGCCTGAGACCACGATCGCTGTCACAGCTCTTCAAATGATTAGACATTTTTGCTGTTTTGGGGACTTTGATTTGAAAGGGATTCGTCTTTTCAAAATGATAATTAATTGAATTACGAAGGATTGAGAAATGGCCAGATTTACGTTTACGCGCACATCCAAACAATTCATGGGAACGGTGTGGTGGAATTCTCAAATTATTCACTACGCGTTCTTGTAATTAATATAAGAATTAATTTTGAGAGTTGAATTTGATTTTAAACATGAGAACTCAGTTCATTTTATCTTTTTAAATTTAATTTTTTAATTATAAACAATTTGAATTAAGAGATAATTCTAATATATATAATTAAATAAGATAATTTAAAGAAAATATCATGGAATTATAAAAATTACAAATTAGGACCTATGATAATATTAATATGAGTTTTGACAACAACAGTATGAGTTTTAATAATAATTTTTATAAAGCAATCCCTGTATATAAATTTTTTAATTCCATGATTTTTTTTTTTTTACAATTTTTCCTAATTTAAAACTGAATTTAAATGAGTACAAGTAATGATGCATGAGAATCGTAGAGAATCTACATGGCCCTTGGTCTGCAAAAGAAGCCCCATTCCTTGAGAAAAGAAGGGTCAGAGATGTACGGATGATGATGGTGCTGAGGGAGAGTACAGCGTACTGGCAAATCGCAACCATCCATTTGGACTTGTTTCTGTCATGCATCTTTGGGCTTAAAACATCATCCCATTGAAATTAGACCCCTTTTTTGGTTTTTGTATTAAAAAATTGGAAGTTGGGCTTTGATAGATGCGTCTGAAATTTTGGCTGCGTTCCTCTTCCTCCTTCACGCTCCTTCTTTTTGCTGAATTGCTACCATTTTTCAATTCCTCTTTCTCGAAGTGTTTTTGATCATATCTTTTCATATTCCGGTAAAAAAAAGAAGAGATCATATCTTTTCATATTATACATATATAGGAAACACTGATTAATTGCATCAAACTTATTTTGTCAGATTATATTTCCCCCCTTAAAGTGATGTATATTGTATACAACGTATAAGACTTTTCATCATAAGCACCGTATATTCACTACTCTGATCTAATTTAGTTTGGAAAATTGAATTCCAAGAAGTTAACTTTTAAGAAAGCAGATGCTTTATAGATAATTTTCTTATTCAACATTTCATTTCTTGAGATGTCAGAATTATTTATTTGAATAAAATTTGTTAATTTTTACCATCAAATACATAAACAATAACACGACTCTTTTTATTTCATACTATATGAAGAAAAAAAATATTTATGGATTTAACTATATATTTTCTTAAAATATTATAAAACTCTGGGAAAGTAAAACTTCCCTGGATTTTATTTGGAAAGTTATTTTTCGAATTACTCGTATTTGGGAAGTTGGGCTTCTAAATTCTATAAAAAATTACTACTTCCAGTCTTAATTATAAAATCTCGTTCGTATACTATAAATAAGATCTTATAATTAAGATCGGAAGTAGTATGTTGAAAACCAAACAACAACAACTGATTTCCTCCCTCGGAAGTACCTAGTGATCGGCCCCTTAAAAATTTCTTACTCCCAGCATTTCTACCCTTATAGTTTTGAGGTGAGGTGAACAGGTGAAACCAATAAAACCACGTCCGATTTTGGAGTACAATGAATCTTGTATTCAGAAAGGTAGTATTAAATATCTTCTAGGGAAAAAAAAAACTTAAAGGGCTATGTTAAAATCACATTTTGGCAGCGCCCAAAATTAGTTGCAAACACATGCGTGAATGTCGATTATACCATGATCAGTTATGTAGAAACCATGAAGACGACTTTACATGGGATGATATATGTGAAAATTGAAAAGGTAGCGTGTCCCACTGTAATTAAAATGTATGAGAAAGAAGAAAGAAATAGTGAAGAGCGGTTGGGGAGAGCGCAATTTCGGGGTTCAGGACAAACACTCACACAAAAGGCAGACATAAACAAGTGTTTGCTTACGTAGCAGAGGGCCCCACCTGGTTTCTAATTTCCCTACCCTATCCCCTCTCCAATTTCCCATGCCGCTTTTATATGTGTTACAGTGTTAGCCTCTTTCCATGTATCCATAAAAAGAACAAGGGTCCAAAATAAAACTAATAAGCTGCTGACAATCAGAACATAACGCATAAATTGTTCATTAAGCATAAAGCTATATATATATATATATATATGTGGTTTAGTTGGAGACAGAACGAAGCTGATGAAGAAGAAGTCGTGTTTCTAGCTCCTTGTTGGCATGATTGACAAGGGTTCCCCTTGTTACAGTAGGTGTTGGTTCAATTGTTTTTGATATGCTTTTTCGATCTTAAATATAAGTTTTTTTAGTGTAAATTATACTATAAAAAGAATTTTATAATTACACTATAAAAAGGATCTTATACTTAATATAAGAGGAATAACTAATTTTAATCACAATCAATACAGGTGAAGGTAACACGAATCGTACACACTGGAATAATAAAAGGATGAGAGAATAACGAAAGAGTGGGGAAATTAAGGGGAAGCCGCGAGATCCAATAAGCACAGAACAGCGTGGAAAGAAGTAAAAGGAGGGAGCACGTGGGCATCACGTGGCCCTCAAAGGACGTGTAATAATGAGCTGGACCAATCCCCATGCAGTCCCTGTTCCACGTGTGATCTCATCTGGATAGGGGAATTGAGCTCATTGGAACGTGCATCTCATCCTCCTTCCCCATCACTTCTCTGATCTCTTTCATTTTGTGTATAACGTGTTGGCTTTATTTCCTGCTCATCACGTTATCTCTCCACACGTTTGGATTCTCTACGCTCCTCACAATGAAATCATAATTAGATGCATTTTAAGTTGAATAAGAAAAAAAATGCAAACTTAACTTTCATATTTAACTCTACTCAAGCAAGTGTCATGTTTGGGACAAATTTCAGCCCCGCTTCCCTCATTGTTTCTGTATTTTTCTTCATCCGTTTCTCAATTCAGTTTTAAGCCTTCTTTCTCATTTATATTTCACCAATAATCTCAAATCTATATCTCACCAACATTTCTGATTACAAAAACCCTCCCTTTCCCGCCCCCCTCAGGAAATGAAAGTGCTTTCATTGAATAAGTCGGTTGGACCATCATTTTCTTCTGACTATGACTTCTTCCCTTTCATACCAGTCATTTCATCTCAACTGCTCTGATCTTCCTCCTTTTTTTTTTTTTTGAGAGTATGTATTGAGTATTGACCGAAACGATTTTTTTTCCTTATTTAATGAAAACATTCCATTTAAATTTGCACTTCTACTTATCTCACAAATTAGTTTGATAGGACCGTCTCCTTAGGATATGAATCAAGACGGTGAATTTGCATTGTTCTCTTAAATTCATATCCCGAGCCCCGTGCATTGAACCTGGAAATTCTACTATTTACGGCTCCCAAATCATAGGGGCTTTGATATATACATGTACATGTCCCAACTAAATGATTAATCATGACTTATTAAGAAACAGATTTATCATATTTCAACCTTAAAAAGATTCATCATAAGTTGTACGCGTACGTGTTTCAACTAAATGCAAGCAAATGCCCAGCTCACCGTTTTGTTCCCAATCAGGAGAGTTAGTTATTTATTAGCTTGATTGAAAATATTAAATCTTGACAATCTCCCAGATCCATTCACCTTCGAAAATATTGAATTATCATGTCTCTATCTGAAGCTACTTAATTCCGTTTGGTGTGGTATTTGTCTTTCAATTGCTTAAAACCCACCATCACCGTACAAATACCTTTGATATAATCCGCTGCTTCTTTGTCCACTCTAGTTATTATTTCAATTACTTAACACGTACATTTGCCAACAACAAAAAATAAATAAATTAGGTATGCTATCATTGAACCCACCAGAAATATGTCTTCACCTGGTATTATATATATAATACTGTACTTCCTGGCAAATTTTCCCCGCCAAGACTTTTTCTTTCTGTCCGGTCCTGTTACTGTAATTGATTGGAGCTTTCTTCTGTCTTCAAATGTTTTGCTCATTAAAGTTTTCTTGTTCTGTGTTCACAATACTCAAAGCTTTCTCTATTAAATATAAGTAACTACAGATGTTTCTTCTCTACTGATTTTTGTTTAACACGGTCTTGATCGTCATTGGTTAAAAAATTGGAGCGAGCGGGCGCGCGCGCACACATGTAGATAAATTAATTAAAGTAGGTTTTCATGCATAGCTGTAACACCTACCATATTTATCGGTAGCTAGCTAGTTATTAGTTAGTAGATGCTGTTAAATGATTTCAACCGTATTTTATGCGCGTACGCTCGTTATGTATACCAAGGGAAGAAATACAATTACTAAATCAATATCTATGCAATGCATGATACTATCGCCTACTAATTTGGATTAATCGGGCTCACAAAATTTAGATAATTCAAATGTTTAAGCGACGAAGTCCAACGTATATTACCCTGTGCACATTGATTCATCAAAAGAATCCATTTTTATTAAGACAAATCAGGAGAGAATACAAAGAGCATCTTATATTTGATTGCGTACGCACGACTGATCCATTGCATTTCAATGTTGCACGTATTTTCGTTAGATGGTTATCATCATCAACGGCGGTCGAAACACAAAAAAAGCTAATTTTTCTATAACATACCAGTACATGGAATAAATTAACCAATTGAAATAGTAAAAATACGATATTTTTGTACTCGAAGACAATGACTGTTACTAAGCGTAATAATTATGTGACAGGAAGTTAGTAGAATAGTAGTTTACTTACCTGATGTAACAAGTAACAACTAACACTAATCCTTAAAGAACAAACAAAACTAAAACAGAAGGACCACCCGAAGAAGGAAAACAAAAACAAACGCAGTGCAGCCAATGGTTTTGGATATTAATCCCAATTAAGAGGAAGGTTATAACAGTAAATTCGATGCAGAAGTTGTTGGACGCGCTTGTGAGAAAGGATGATAAAAAGGCAAGTGGGGTCCAGCTAAGCGCGGCACGTTAAGCTTATGGAGAGGGTTTTTCGCCTCACTGATGTCAGTGGAAGGCAGCATACGCGCCATAAAGTGCGAGTGGGGGTGACATAGCAGCCCTTCGCCGCAGCCTCCCGGTAACAATACCCGCTTTTAATACGAAGGAAACAAAAACAGAGGTCTCAGTTCTCACATGGCTAAGAAAGACGTGAAGGAAGGAACAGATGTTTCCGACTCGGTTTGTTCGTGGAGAGTCATTCAAGCAATGATTTTCGCATTCTTGCCTTACTGATTTTCCCGTCTGAAATCATATTTTGTTGCTTTATATTAAAATCTCGGTCATGTCAAATTCTTCGTAGGCCGATGTTGCTCCATAATTAACGAAGTTATTATGTTTTTGTTTTTAATAAAGAGATAAGGGGCCAGCCCGTGTGGGATCAGGGTTCAGAGTGCCATTCCATTATGCTACGCGATTCATCTCTCGCCTTCGTTGTTTGACTTTTCCTTTCATTCCTTTTCTATTAGAGACCACTTCTCCTGCCCCGTTGGTTCATATCTTATATCATTTCCTCACCAATTCTTCAGGACCAATTCAATAATCTTCCCCTTCTGCTTCTTTTGTCCTGAACAGGTCGTCTTTTTCTCTGCCAGCCTCCTTCGCACCAAAATCCCAGCACAGAAGCAAAGAGAACCTTCTCCGTTGGATTCACAGAAATGATTGATGAGCCCTGTCATCGATTTTGGTCGTGGATTTTCCACAGAAGCAAAACCTGTGTCCTAGAAACAAATTGATACAACTCTTTGGTGGCTTCCTTCTGTATTTGATTTTTCTTGTGCTTGTCCTTTTTGTATTTTGTAATCATGGGCTGTGCTAGTTCCAAGCAAAAACGGTGTCGGCATTGCAACGCTCCGTATTCCCCTGTGCCGAGAAGTTACTCGATGCACGTCCACCACCCACCCCAGAAAGAAGGCGATAGCCACCATGTCGTCGCTCTCACATCCACCACATTGGGTTCCCTCAAGCTCGATTCTCCTCTCTCAAATTATCAGAAAACCCACAGGCTTCCTGAATTTGGAAGCCAGAATGGATTCAAGTTTTCCAACAGCAAAGTCAGCGACAGTGATGGTTTCAGCTTTGGCGACGGCAATTCGACTGAAGAAGAGAGGAAGAAGAAGAAGAAGAATGAGGCATTACCGGAAAGTGAGAGAAAGAATAAGGAATTCTCCATGGGGCTAATCGAGGCCAAGACATGGTCCAGCATGATCGAGCAGAAGCTACCAAAATCTATTCCCAAGACTCCAACCAGAACTCCTCCAGGTGAACCGGAGACCATCAACACGTGGGAATTAATGGAAGGTCTTGAAGACATCAGCCCCTACCGATCACCCAGTCACTTCAGGAGCTTCTCTTTCGATCAGTCTGTTTCTGCTCCGGCCGATCCACCTAGGCCAGCTGGTATGGTACAAGATGACACTCGGCCCTCCAAACCTCTCTGGCTTCAAATGACGGAAGATGAATTAAATCCCACTATCCCCCCTGCAATTACCGATTTTGATCCTGAAGTTATTTCCTCATTCAGAATGTCGTTACAAGAGCTCTCCCCGGACAACCCTTTTCACCTGCGGCGAATCAATGATGAGAAACAAGATACCATAACTGCGAATAACTTTCCTTTTGATGGCACCAAAGAGAAGATAATTGAAGGTGATACTCTTCCATACAAGAAAGACAAGGTAGTTCTGTACTTTACCTCCCTACGCGGGGTAAGGAAGACTTATGAGGATTGTTGCCATGTGAGGCTCATTCTGAAAGGATTAGGTGTCCGCGTCGATGAACGAGATGTGTCGATGCATTCGGGGTTTAAGGATGAGCTCAAAGAGCTTCTGGGTGATAGGCTTACTGGGATTGGATTGCCTGTAGCGTTCGTCGGGGGTAATTTCATTGGGGGAGCTGAGGAAATTCAAAAATTGCATGAAGATGGTAAGCTTGAAAAATTACTCAATGGCTGTGAAAGAATTGAGAACGAGTGTGGAATTAGTACTGACATATGTCAAGCCTGTGGAGATATTCGATTTGTGCCTTGTGAAACATGCTCCGGAAGCTGTAAAATTTATTTGGAAGCTGATGAAGAAGATGAAGATGGTGAAGCAACTGACTATGGATTCCAGCGGTGTCCTGATTGTAATGAAAATGGGTTAATCCGCTGCCCACTCTGTTGCTCATAAATTGCAACTTTCAATTACATTTTAACAGAGGTAATTTTTCAGTCTTCTGGGTGTATGTTTTGTGGGTTCTTTATTATACATTGAAATTTTGGTGTCAGAGATATGTAGGAAGGGGCATGGGTGAACAATAATCTTTCACTCTTTCTGTACAACAAATACAGTTTAAAATGTATACTTTTTGGTTCTTCTTCTTCTTTTCCTTTTTCCAAAAGAAATAAAATTGATCGCTATCATCTTTGGTGGACATTATATACATACATACATATATATATATATAGAATGATTGCAGCATCATATTGTGTAATTTATAATTGATAATTGATTTTGCTTCATTTACTTGCCAATTAATTTGAAATGTGCAATGTATGGTATTGATTGTAGAATTATAGTTGTAATGTTTAACGATGATTGATTTGAATCGTGTGAATGATGAAAATGATGGATGTGGAAAAGCAAGCGCGCGGACATATATATGAATAATCTAAATTAACAAAACAGAGAAATTTTTATTCAAAACTAACAATAATTTTTCAACCCAGAAGAAGATAACTTGTAGTCACACAATTAATTGTAGAGTTGAATATCTTCTGTGCAACTGACTTGTATTTATTCCTCTGCTAATTAGAAAAAATGTTATCTTTAGAAAGTGGAGTTTATGAGCTCAATGCAAGGCACCATGCCTGCCATGATGATTAGGAGCAGCACGCTTGTTTTCACGGACCCAGGTTATGGGTTGAATTATTTAGAGGTTAAGAATGAACTATATAATTTTTTTTAAAAAAGGAAATCAATTTTTTATACACATGTCATGAAGAAAGTCCAAATCCGCATCCCTATGTTGAAAGAATGAATGATTTCAGGTCTTTAGTTAACGCGTTGTGAAAAATATAAAGTAACGCATGAAAATGTATTTAAGCACAGTAGAAATTAACATGGCAGCGCGTCAGATTATTAAAAAAGTGTGACTTTTTCATGTATATATGGAGTTCATTTCTGTCTACCTCTTTTTTTTTTTTTTGGCCTGATTCATTTCTGTCTACCTGACATTATAATAGTAGGCAAGAGGATTTGAATACAAACATAAAACAAACGTAGGCCAGAGATGTATCTAGTGACCTGGTCAAATCGCATTTCAAGCTAAATAGACTATTTGGCTAAGAAACATACTCTACACAACAATCCAAAGGCGCAAAAGAAAAGGGGAAGTTTAAAGAAGAAGCGGCCACAATTGTTTATGATGCCACTGAAGTCTTCCGCCTTCTTTTTATTTGTCTTCCAGTTCCAGGCCCTTTTGGTTTTTCTGTGATGTTGAATTTTTGGAGGTTGCTTGGCGGGGACAAGAAAAATCACCAATATTGACTCTGAGGAACAACCAGACAGGAATACTCATATTTAAAAAGGGGGAGTTTGAAATTTGAAACTGGGAAGGTTCTTCAAAAAGTACTATTTTTGTTTTTTTAATGATGGAGGGGAGGGCGGTGCCATATATTTCATTAGGGGAACGGCCACCCAATTATGTAAAAGAAAATGATTGGAAATTCCATTGTCCCTCAATCTCATCTACCCGGGGGGGGGGGGAGGGGGAAGATTTCAACAGTTTATCAACACCCAAATCATCCAAATGATGGGGATGGAACGAAAGAAACTATCGTCTGCATTCATTTCTTCTGGTGGCCTCCTCATCGCCCTGTTTAACAGTGTTCACGTGTTTATATTCATATATACAGGGCTAAGAAAATCCCGACAGGGAAGATGTTTTATGCCATCCAATCAAAAGCCTATCGGTGGAATTTGTCAGTGGTAGATGGCAATTGCTTGCCGACTACAATTGGGCCATAATTGAAGTGCCCATTTACCTATCTGCGATTATTATTATTAATATATATATTCAGAATTATATTTGACGGTCAGCGTCGGAAAGAAAAGAAGAGAAAAGAAAAGGTCACGGTGGCTACAGTGGCGGTGGCTGTTTCTGAAAAGTGATGCATGAGATAGAATCCAACCAGAACTACAACGACATGAACATGGATTAAAAGGGACTGCATGAAAGACGCATTTCAGAAAGAAAAAGAGGAACCCATACAGCAAATAAAACCGGCGGATGTCTGTCTGTAATAGTGCGCACCAAGCAAGGTATCTACCTCACTCCCTTTTCCTATTAAAACCATTTCTGCTTCCTTCCCATTAATCAAACACCACCGAGTCAAATAATAACACTAACAAAGGCTTCCCATTTATTTGTGATGCTGTCAAACTAGGCCGGCACAGGCAACGCAGCCTCTGGCTTTTTCGACACCATAAAAATCATTATAAATAGTTTTCTCTGAGATTAGTTGAGTGGGATGCCTATAAAGTGTTAACATCATCTGGTTGGAATCGAATATTTAGCCAGCAACAGTTCCATTAAACTATGACAAAGCAATTCACAAGTTGTTATTTATATTGCTCCAATGTGTAAGCAACACCATTTGGCACGCGCCCTCATCAATATTTAACGACGCTACGTTTCTCACCTGAAATATTTCGTGCCAAGCACCCCAAGAAAACAATATTGTCATCTTTTTTTCTTCTTCTCATTATTGTGTCAATGTCTTGTTTAATTTGCCTCCCTGTTTCACAATACAATTCCGTGAGAGTCTAGTCACGGGCGTCACCTTACGTATTTTGCCGCAACGCGTTTCAGAAGTCAGACATCAGTTCGCGTTTAGACACTCAAGTTTATTTCTGCATATTATACAGAATTATTTATGCAATACAAAGCAAGAAAATATGAAGATCAACATGTTATTGTTCTGTTGACAACAGGAAGCTTGAGTACTTACAAGTTAGCTGCTGATCTGATCTGGGGTCCTCCAAATCTAATGCTCCCAATCAACAGATGTTCCAATGTTTTAATTTAATACGCGCCCATGTACAGCAGATCAATGGCTTAGGCCCAATCACCATCCCAGTATCAGCACTTCATTACTTGTACAGATAGACGGACGCACTTGACAACTGCACAAAGTTCCTAAAGATATTCATCTAGTTTTATACCAAAACCAACCTTAGAATACGACAGTTTCAGTTTGAAGTTTCATTTGTTGCTTCGCTGACCCAAGTCAGCAGTAGCTTTGGCCGCATTAGTCAACATATCTGAAACCCAGAGAGCTCCCTTTGCAAAGTAACTGCTATTGACGACGGCATTACCAGCCGTCACTGCCGCCCTCCCTGTAACTTTAGCCAAAGCTATAGCAGCTGTCCCTGTAACTGTCGCAGCTGATTTGGTGATATCGGTAACATGATACTTCTCGTCCACTGATTTGAAAGTTTCCCGGCTGGAATTAATTGTATCAGTCAACCCAATTTTTTTGCTGAGCTCCGCAACTCTGGCTGCCGCTGTGGATGATACTCGATAAGACTCGTCAAGATCTTTTGCCTTGATCAGTGCACCTTTCCCCAGCACATATCCCTTGGCTACCATTGTTTTCACAACCTCCTGCGCCATAGTTACTGCCTCCCCTGGGGTGGAAACAAATTTGTGCAGATGAATATCCTGTAAAAGAAAAGGACGTTCATTTATTCAATAATAGAAAGAAACAGACTTGAACAGTTGGTATTAATTACATTTTTTAACAGGGAAAAGTAATGAAAAATCGCAGGTTGAACGGAGTTTTGTTTCCAGAATTCAATAGCAAGGATACGTGCCTTTTTAATATAGAAAATCGTATAAGCTAGGTAAAACAATTGAGATGATGGATCAAAACAGTCACTTGTGAGATCATCACATAAGTTACTCTGGGAGAAGAGAACACAAATGTTTTTGAGATATCATAATGATGAAAGGAGCAACTTATTCTGCTTCACATGAGGGACAAACCAGCAGAAGTTCACAGCTTTGATTTACATTTATGTCATTCGCTACTTTCCCATGAGAAGGAGAGAGTTGTGCTCATAGCAGGCCTCCAACGGACAAGAAATAGCGGTAGTTTATTCAAAGCATCCAACCTTCTAAAACATTAATTCATCACGTTCTATAATTGTAAACTACGATATTACAAAAAAAACCAAGGAATATTCATGAAATTTGAAAGGAATTTTAGTTTCTTCATAAACAATAACATGCTTTTTCTTAAAAAGGTTAATACAAATCTTAGTTCTTCAAGTTTACTCTCATTTTGATTTTAGTCTCTCAAATTTCAAACCATAGGCTTTGATCCTTCAAGATTTTTTTTATTTAAAACATTGGTACCTAGGATTCAATAAAAACTTGGACAATTTTTCTCTTGAGAGACCAAAACCTATGGTTTAAAACTTGAGAGACTAAAACCGAAATGAGAGAATATTTGAGGGACCAAAGATTATATTAACCTTTCTTAAAACACCATAAAACAGAAGTTCATTTTATGGATGGTTGTTATATTGTTCTGTTCAATTAAAGCAAAAAGCTTTCTAACGAAGGGTTTCAAGCATACTGATGAGCTACTGTCTTCAGGTCTTGATGCAAGGCTACTCCAGTTATCACAGTCATCTATGGAACCTTCCCAGCGAGAAATGCATATGGGTTGATCGACAATCACAGATCCCTGAGATGGGTGGAGTGAAACACAATATTAAGATTGAGAAATATATTAATGATCAATACCAGAATATTGAATAGCTAATGTTCAACCGCAAAAGATGAGCTATTCCAAAAACAGACTGATGAAGGAGTTAATATTGAAATCTTACAAGGTATCTTGTCATAAATCTATTATAAAGGAAAGTTATTGCGTGTCCTGTTCTAAATGTCCCGCCAGTATACAGTATCACCAGATAGTATTTTTCCTTCCAGCTTTATTATTCTTTGTCCTTAACGTCTTCATGCAATATTTATTCCCGCACAGGCGAATTCAGTCACCAGTCTAGATGTTCAGATGAAATTACTCAAGTGTCTTGTATTCATGTAAAAGGATTTTTATAGGTTTCTTGTAAGCCGATGGGGATTGACTTGGCCGCTGGACCTCAATTGTTGACATATTCTAGGAGAAAGAGGATGAGAGATGGGTCTTTTTTTTGACTTATACTAGGAAAAGTGAGAATAAGAAAGAAGAGGGTCCGTGGGAGCCTTTAGATGGTAAAGGAGGAATTGTGAACATTTGACCGTCAGAAAGAGATAGAATAGTGAATATAGCGGGATGACGGGAAGGGTAGAAGCAAGTGGATTGAGAGCAGAATTTAGATGGAGAGTCTATGCCTCTCTAATGCATTCGAACGCGGGCTTTTTCTTTCCTCTTTGTTTCCTTCTTGCTTTTGCCATCTGTTTAGCTAATCCTGTGAGACTTAGACCCTAGCAGAATCTTTATGCATAAATAATATTATTCTAGAGTAGAATCCATCATAGATTAAAAGTTGGACAGAGACTGTTGACAGGCTGCAATTAAGTCACTAAAGATAAGCTTCTTTAGGAAGACATAATGTAGATGACATCAATCCATGATATCAAACATTTTAAAAACAAGGAGGCAAGACTGATTAGCATCAACATACATTCAGCAACAAGGCAGTTTCCAGAGCATAAGCATCCCTAAAGGTCACATATGCAGTATTCGCATCTTCGTCAGATCTGTATCGTGACAAAAGAGGAATTATATAAACAAGCGTCTTTCACCCCAAGCCTTGCAAGTAATGAAATTTCTATATAACAGTAATGGGAAATAAAAAGTACTCCTCTGGTCCTTAATATATGGCCTATTTAACTAATTTAATTAGATTAAGGAAGTTAGGTAAGTTAGTTAATTATAAGAAATATGACATGTTTTTCCTAAAACACTATAATTATCTTTCTTAATACTCTCTCTCTTTCTTCTACCTGATTATGATTGAGGGAGATCCATAAGGGTGATTTAGAAAAAATTGATAAATATGAGAAATAAATCTTATATTTAAGACCAAAATCAACTCAACAATTAGGTTCTATATTAAGGACCAGAGGAGTATTAAATGAAAGTATCGATACTCAGTAGATTTTGTTCAAGCTAACTTATCAAAAGGGAAATGATCATTATATATTTATATTTCTTTTCTGCAGGTCATTATTATTAAAGTCTATCAATTTGACAGAGGGATATCCATTAAAAAAAAAAAAAAGTTGAAATGTTGTTGGGATAGTAAACAAGGTTGGCCATTAAAAATATCCCATGTTTGCAATGTCTTGTCTTCAAGAAGTAAAGACCAAATAAGCATCGCATCAAAATGTCGCCATGGACTAAAATCATATGTTGAACATATACTTGGTTTGATTTAACTACAGGATTACACATTGCATTCAGTAAATAAGATTGCAGAAAATTACCTGATGATTTCAATATGCTCAATTACACCAGAGTAGGCAAAAAAATTGTGCACATCCTTCTCTGTCGCTCTAGGGGATAATTTGGTGACTTCGGCGGTGTAACCACCGGAATTCATTATTGTCCAGTGACTGAAGCCTCAACTGGAAAATTTGGAATGAATAGACCTACGAAAAGCAACGGAAATCAAATTCCACCGAACAAAAGAAGATGTCCTCGTAGTAAATCTTTCAATCACTCCAGAAATCACTTGTCAGAAAGCATACTTAAGCCACACCTTTTCCTTTCATTGCTCCATTCATAAGGCCTTGTATATAATAACCATGCCGTTCAAGGTACCAGACATTATCTAACAATTCGGAGTATGCTTACTTCCCTTGCCCATATCGAATTCATTCCAAAACATTCAATACATAAATTAGATATCGGCATTGACACATGACATCACGGGCCATATTACAAGTATCTTATTTATTTTTCTTTGGTATTAATCCGATGCTTCAAAAAAGTTATTTTTTTCATCAGAAAAGAAATGAATAAGAAGAAGGAAGAGTGAATTTCACAGTTAATGCAGCCACTGTTTTGGGGGAGAAAAGCTCGCACCTACTTCATAGAAACAGGCTACATAAACAGATTTTTTTTTTTTTATCCTGGTTTTCAATTTCAAGGACGGCAAGCTCACATTCAATCGACAGAACAAATAGAAAATTGACTTGAAATATATACAGGACAAAACAGAAAGCATATATAGAAGGGAGTAATAAAGTAAAATCACCTGAAGGCAGTAGAAGAGCACCGAATGTTATTAAAGAACTTGACGAAAAAGCGAGAATTTGAAACTGAGAAGAAAGGAGGGGCTGAAGTCTGAAGATAGCAGTGGATCTTGAGAAAATAGAAAATTGAGATGAAGCAGGGTATCAGACGAAGGATAGCGCCCAACCAGTCCAAAATTTGGAGCAGGCACAGGAGATTCTGATCCCACGCGCACGCCACTTGTCTCTTTGGAATTTTGGACCGTAATTGATGACGTTCTCAATATTAATGGGAGCGTGATCCCCACTGTCTTTCAAAAGCGTCGATGGGACTTCAGAAAAGCAACTGGCGGGTACTGTAGTTACAGGGGCCGGTGAGGATGACCTGCAAGCGGAAATCGGTAACAGATGATTACCAAATAAAATTACAAAATTCCATTATGCTACCTCCTATCCTTCGAATTAAAAGCTACGTTTCATTTTTATTTTTATTTTAAATATAAAATCTAATTTATTTTGCTTTTATATTTATTTATTTTTTAAGGTAATTTTTATAATAATAATAGTTCTGGCTAATATACTTGATTAATAAATATATTTTCAGAAAGATAAAACTAATTTATTACAACTAATTAACTTAATTAATTTTTTTAATTTATTCTAATTAGTTAACTAACTTTTATATAAGTACTGGATTTAGAATAAAAAAAAAACAAACAAGAAGCAAGTCAAAAGAAAGTATATATATCATTATTATTGTTATATATTAGTAATATAAAATCCGTGGGAAAACTTTGGGAACCAAAAACTAATATCCCGTTTGTAGAATTAATATTTAATAAAAAATAAATCCTTTTTTTTCATAATACTCAGACGGGGATTTACAATATCTGTTTTATATTGTTGTTGTTAATATAATAACTCAACAATACCTACTCATTCTTTCTCTCATATTTCAGTGTTCTTTTTTCAGTTTGATGTTATCACTAAAGTGTGTTTTCTTATGAATGTAGGTTGTCTTACTCACTGTCACCTGTAACTTTCTTTATTTTTAATATAAGCCATTTTGTTTTTTCAGAAACAAAAAAAATTCCTCTAGGGGCTTGGTCCTATTGTGTTGTATTTATTTTCGATTGGGCACTGCTTTGGGCTATACGACAGATGGACAATGCAAATTAGACGAAGGAAATGGGCCGGAATGGACTGGGCCAATAACCCAAATAAGATTCATTTTTCTCCAGTTTGTTTACGGACTAAAGCTTGTCCAACTTTCTTCCGAATCCCGATACTCGCAACACAATTGCACAACTGGTGTGGTGAGCTCTCTCTTTTTTTTACTCGAACCCGGTTAACCTGCATGCTTTTAAAATACAAATTTAAATAACTGCCTTTCAGAAATGATATATATATTAGTTCTGGTTCTTGATATAAGAACTAGTTGACTAATTTGAATGTATTAAGAAAATTAGTTAATTTAGTTATTTATAATAAATAGGTGTTGTATTTTCTAAAATATCATTGTTAATCAAGTATATTAGCTGGAACTACTATTATTAAAAAGACTATATTAAAAAAAATACATAAATATGATAGGCAAAGTGGATTGAGGTCTTGTATTTAGAATCAAAATAAAAGTCAAACGAGCTCTTATATTAAGAATAGGAGGTAGTACATATACAAGTTTTTTCAGCAACTGAGCATATTAGGGGTGTTCATCAAGCCCGCTAGCCCGGTATGCCCGCCCAAGCCCGCAAGAAAATGGCCCTGCCCAGCCCGAAAAAAAAATAGCCCAAAGAAAAATGGGCATTTTTGGGCTGGGCATATTATGGGCAGGGCAGGGCTGCGGGCATGGTATGCTGCCCTGCCCATTTGGCCCTGCCCGTGATATATATATTTATAATTCTTTTTTTTTGCCAAAAATACTTAAAATGATATATAATATATATAATAATATATATTATTCTCCCCTCTTTCATTTGCCATAGATATATTTAGTGGTATGCGTAATTCTTCCTTCTTAGTATCTTTTTAATTTTTTTTAATTTGGTTTAGTATCTTTTAGTTTGTTTTTATTGTTGGTTGTCTTGCAAAGATGCAAAAGCAAGCTCACTTTAGTGTTATATTAAAAGATATATCAATTTAAGACAAAGCAAAGTTATTGATTTGTTGAATTTATTGTTTATTCAAGTATTTATTTCTTTATAGTTGTTATAAGATACCTTTACTTTAACTAAAAAAATTTTCACCAAGGTATCACTATTTGGGCTTGGAAGCCCGCCCTGCCCAGCCCGTTATTGCCCAGCCCGAAAATGGTTAGGGCTTCTGTGGGCAGGGCAGGACAGCGGGCCGCAAAATGCAGCCCGCTCATTTTTCGGGCTGGGCATCGGGCAGGGGGCATGCCCTGCCCAGCCCTACCCATGAACACCCCTAGAGCATATTCATTCATACATGAAAATGTAACATAAAAAAAAAAAATTGGTCAGGTAACATTAAAAAAAATTAATTATGCGAGAGATTAATGCATACGATTGTAATTTTAAGGTATTTATTCCACAGTACTGTCATTTGCTGCTGCATATACACATACAAGATCTGTGGTGGAGGATATGATATAGAGTGACCACAGAACTCATGTATCGTTTTCCAACTGCAGACGAGGGAGGAACGTGTGGATATCATATGGGTTGGTTGACAACGTTACGTAATGTCCCTTTCTGCTGTTGTCGGTTACAAACATGAATCTGCAGGAGTAGTTAATTCAATCTCACAGTGCCCCTCGCAACTTTCACGCAACTTGCACTGTAAAGTCAAACTTTGGTAGCTATGTTGTAGATATATATATATATAGCCCCTCTGTTTTTCTTCATCAATTAAATACTATAGTTTCACTGAGATAAAAAGTAGCCATCCACGGCCTATATTCCTAGCTCCAATTCCCCCATATCATTCAATTATGGCCTGCACACTACCACGTTTCTGGTCAATACCGCTTTTTTCGATTCAGCTTTTGTATGTATAGTTATTGTTGGCAGGGAATGCTGCTGAATGGCCATTTCTCATTGAATGTACGTAACCACAGCAATTGTACATTTTATACAAGACTAACTGATAAGTATATTAAAGACTAGCTATATGCGTTTAGTAATATTCAACAGTATAGAGTGTGAATAAGATATCGATTGCATTCTCTGAAACCTTGCTCGCCCACTTGCATATACATGGATATATACGTTCAAACACAGGTTTCCAGGATTCACCGTAACATCAACTTAAGTGTATTCTGAATTCTTTGGTAAGGGATTCAATATCATTATTAAAAGGTGAAATAGGTAATACTACCTCCAGTCCTTAATATAAGAGTTAGTTGATTAATTTGAGTATATTAAGAAAATTTATTAAGTTAGTTATTTGTAATAAATAGATATTATCTCCCTAAAATACCATTGATAATAATATGTATTATCTAGAACTACCATTGGATCAAACATTTAACATATACATCTATTACAACGACTACCTTAAAAAAATAAATAAATATAAGAGATAAAGCATATTAAAAACTTATATTTATAATCAAATTAAAAGTTAAAATAGCTGTTATATTAAGGATTTGAGGTAGTGTATATGTATTAGGAATCTAAGCATTACTGCATGATATATTAATTCTATTGTCTCTGTTTATATATGATAGACAACATATGCACCACATGCGTGGACTAAAAGTGAGTTCGTTGTTGCCTGTCAATTAAATGTAAACTGCGAACTTTTCTCCACCTTCTCACAATAAGCAATGATATATATAGGTGAGATGAGACTTACAGACCCTCCCATGCATATTCACGGGAAAATATCATTAGAATAGTCAAGGATAACATTTTACCATCCAAGTACTAGAAAATTTTCTTTGGTAAGAATTACATGATATTATCTGATACTTTCAAATTGAAAAAGCATTACCTCATTGTATATCCATGCACACGCGCACGCACACACATATATGCGCGCTGTGGCAGAAACACTGCATTGATCATGAGTCAAAAATAGGACAGCAAAAAACAAACTATACTATTTTGTTTAGTGTGATTTAACTCTAGTTTTGGGCGACAAAACAATTTGTGGACATGGTTTTTGATGACATGACGTAGACACTTTTTATTAAAAATGCTTTTAAAAAAATATTGATATCACCAAATATACGAGGCCCCTATGCTGGAGATTCGCTTATGTTTTGATGAAATGTAAAATATAAACTTTCATATACGTACACACACGCGATTGATCCCTGGTATAAACTAGTCTCTTTCTTGATAAGAACAAATATCGATCTTCTCGGTATCAGTGCTTGTAGAGATTTTAATGACGGAGAGAGGGATAAGCACCAACATTACACAAGGATGGAAAGGAAAAATATAAGTAAGAAAAAGGCAATGGTCCCAACTGCCAATGGTATGTTAAGATCGTATATATATATCATCAGTGCCGGTGGTGGAATCTTCTAAAAACCAAGACGAGGCACGTAACATCATACACATAGAAGGAAACAGTGATATCTAAACAGGGAGATATAGAGGGGTGAGCGAGAGCTGATGGCAGCAAATACATAGTTAACGAAGAGAAGAAAAACATAGCAGTACAAAAAGTCCACAATGATGACAGAAGACCATAGTCGATGAAGCGATCGCATCAAGATGACTGACAAGAATGGCATTTTCTAGCAATATTGTCAATTAGAGTCATCACTCGACATTAGGGGTCACGTACGTTGGTACATGTTGGAGGAAGGATATGTCTTAATTGTTATATGATGATACATAAATATATACATATAATATATAACAGCCAATAAGAAGATAATCAAATTATAAATATTCAAAACTAGCAGCAATAAAAAGGAAACTAAACCTAAAAGCTCAATTCCTGGAACAACCACTTCATTCCAAACCCCCTTTTTCACCGTGTAACCGAAAAGGGGAAGAAACTTTTCTGTGGGTATCTTTTATAGTTAGTGGTCTCTTTCTGAATACTGAAAAACGATGGTCTCTACGCGAAAAAGGACCATCCAAAACATTGGATCAAATCACGTTCATATCATACACTTTCCAGTCGGGGCTTTTATATTTTTAAATATCCACATTGTAGAAACTTGAACCCAACTTTACCGACAATATTTCCGAGTAAAACACCTCTAGATATTCTTGTTATTATATTATAGCCTCTGCTGTTTAACAAGTCTACACATAAGCAAACTCTGAAAATATAGATATATATATATATATAACCCAAGCCATTAAAGTACAGCGCTTCATTAAAAAAAGGCTTAAGGAATTAACAACCACTGCATTTTGGGCTCCCATGGAATATAGAGAGAGCGAGCTAGCTAGTACAACTTAATTTTACTCCAAAGCCTTTCTTGCGAGTGCCCTACCTACCATAAGGGGGTGCCGTACAAGCGTACACCTCAAACTGCACTCTTGCTTGCTAGGAAGCTGGACAACCCTAATTAAACGGGGGGGGGGGGGGAAAAAAAGTACACTCTTATATAATCTTGTTGAAGAAGGAATTAAAAGCACACTTAATATCATTGCTTATTGGTTAATTAGGCTCCTAATGATGGAAGCCTCGGCACTATCAGCATCAATGGTGGACAGTAACTGAGAGAGTCGCTCGCTTAAGTCGTCCACTTCTCTGTGCAAGTTCCTGATGTAGTTGCAGGTCTCCTGTAGGACCTTGGACGCTGATACCTGCGCAACAAAAAGACTAAGTACTCTTAATTACTTACCAGTCACTTTCTTCTACCTATATTTTGCCGTCCTGTGTGCCATTATGGGGCAGAGTTTTTGCTGCCTAGCAACAAGTTTCAGGGTCCAGACTCATTCTCTCACAACGTATTGTTGTAGCTCAAGTGATGTCTCCCTTAACCCAGGTAGCCAGTCAAATATTTCTTTTTTCTTTCTGGGGTTCTACGTTACTTTTTAGCAACTTCATATCCGTTTCATTAGACCAGTCAAAATGTAAACACTCTGACGTCTATAGAAATCTGCACGTATTTTGGATTTGTATGGAAACTACGTCCTTAATACCTGGGTCAATCTCGGACTGTCCGGAGATCGATCTTTTTTTATATTTATTTATAGATAATATCGTTTACATGTGGTTCCCGAGCCACCTCACTAAGTTAATTAGATTGTTTTGGGAGGAACAAGAAACAGCATGTGAGGCCCTTAAGCTGGCCATCTTCATCAGACAAAGGGAAACCTTTTTTTTTTCTTTTTGTATATATATTTTATATGAGCTATAGGCTAGTCCTTGCCCAAGTGTGTGACTCTTTATATGTCAATGAACTTCTCTTAGATGGGTAAAAAAATTAAGCAGTTAGGTGAAGGCTGAAAGCCCCACAAATAGTTTTATATACAACGAGTATAGAAGAAGAGGGCATATAAGGCATACCTTACTGGAGCGTCTATCCCGAATCTCAGGAACAAGTTGACGCAACTTGGAAACAAGTTCGATGATTTGGTCATCGGAGATTCTGGTGGAACCTGATTGCTGCCTGGACCTTCTGCTAGACATGTTTGTGCCTAGAGCTTGTTCTTGTGTTGAATTAATTTCTAAAGCGCGAGCGAGAGCCTACCTAGCTCTTGTCGCTTCCCTTCAGTTTTAAAACAAGCAAGCAGATCAGAAGGAACCAAGAAAGAGCAGGGGGAAGGAGGGGAAATTTAATAAGCTATAGGCAGCTCAGAAGAAGAGGAGAAGGAGGGAGGAGAGAAAGGAGTAGCTAGTGTTAGATGTAAGCTTAGGTATGCAGAAATGAAGAAAGTGATAAGAGAAATTTAAAGAGGGGGGGGGGGAGGGAAGGACCACAAAAGTTTGAGGGGGAGAGAGAAAGAGAGAGTACAATAGCACAGACAGCGATGTTGGATAAGCGGAAAACAATTGCGTTGGAGAAAGCAGTGGTAGGCTTAGTGTTTATAATAAGGAGAGAGAAATTTAAAAGGGCATAGGGCTCTTTCTCTGACCGTGTTCCCAATTGGGGCTTGATACTCAAGTGGATTTATAAGAATGTGTTTGTTTTTAAGCTAACAAAGTGGGCCTTCCTGTACATGTCCCTCTAAGCAGCACCATGTGATCGATCATACGAAACTAAAACTCTCCCCAACCCCTATCTCTATTTATAATTTCTCCCCACTAATCACACAACCCCACGCCACTATTCCCATACTACTACGCCAGCGGTTTCACGAGTCTTCGCTCCTATGTTTCAGGCTTGTGAGTCAAACACCATTGCTTCACAAGAACTGACATGGCGGCCAATCATTGGTCCAAACCAAACCCATGGTTTGTAAGCCAAGCCCCTTCATTGACCATTGGATCTGAACTGCCGTGACCGGCGCTAGCTTCACTTTAATTAATGTTTCTTTTTATTATGTGCATTGTTACGAAAAGCAAGAAACATGCATGAGAAAGAACAACCCAGCATTTATATATGTTTGATTGCACCAGGGACGAACCAAAATCTCCCCCGGAATATTCATGTCTATCTTAGTGGTGTGTATCCAACTTAAGATTTTTATTATGTAGTTGAGATGGAGGATGAGAGCTAGGGACAGGGGTACGTGAGGAAGCCTAACCTAATGAGAGTGAGAGAGAGAGAGAGAGGAGGTGATGGGTCACATGCAATTTCCCTGAAGCACACGACACGCCACGTGGCATGTGTTGAGTGCGAGTGGGCATATATATAATGAAGGGAAGAGGTTTCCCAAATCAGGCATGGATCGGAAATTTCCTTGCTTTTCTCAAGCACCGTCACGTGCAGCTTTCAAACTTGGACGACCCCTTTCGCACCTTGCGGGGACCTCCTCCTTTCTACCCTGTCTCTCCCCCCTTCTCTTCTCGTCTTTCTTCCTTTTTAACATTTTTGCTAACCACCGGCATTTCCCTCCCAATTATCATACTCATCATCATCTTCTTCATCCTTCTGCAGCATCCTCCTCACACTTTAATTCCCCACATCACATCGCTTTCACATGCAATTTGGTTCGATCGTTTCAAAAACTTCATTTTACGGTTCTTCCACCAGCAAATTAATTAATAAGAAACGGATATATATATATATATATATATATATATAATCAACCGACTCCATGTGGACATATATCATCATCATCACGCGCGCACACTACGTGCATGCATGCTTGGATTTCAATTCAGAAGCTCTAACCGAGGTTTAGAAAACTCGGTTTGCCCTCCAAACTAAACAACTAAGCCTACCTGAGTTGAATCTGTAAACTCTGGTTTTCGCAAAATTTAGTTCGTTTAAACTTAAGTTTGTAAATGGATTTCCAAACACATTCCGTAACGTTCCTGTTGGAGCTGGGGGGTGGGATATATATTGTGTCAGTAGATCATTGGATATGGATTGGCGGATGATGAGAATTAATTGTTGTGTTGTGCTATATATATGCCCAGACATTGGAGTATATGGATGTTAGTGCAATGATAAGGCTGTGATGGAAACTCCATATCAGTTGTAACGATAGGGAGTGAGGCTCCTTAATGCAGCAAGAACGTACACATTAGATGCCCGCTGGCCCAACTCATTTATGACTAGCTAGGGCAACAGGCAGAAATTTCACAATAACAATAATACTACCTCCGATCTTAATATAAGATTCTGTTTGACTTTTATTTTGATCCTAAATATAAGACTCCAATCCACTTTGTCTCTCATATTTATATATATTTTTTCCAAAGTAACCTTTCTAACAATGATAATTCTAGTTGATACATTTGATTAGTAAGGATATTTTAGAAAAGACAATACCTATTTAGGACAAATAACTAACTCAACTTATTTCCTTAATCTCTTCAAATTAGTCAACTGGCTTTTATAATTAGAAAAGGAGGTAGTACTATATTAATTGTTGATCAGGCGATGACTCTGCCATCACAAATCGAATACATGTCTCGAAATTAGGAAGCATTAATTAATAATTAATGTGAGTACTACGTCATAAAAGTATTGGCAAGCCTACAGTTATATATTATTTATCCAGTCCGTTTATTTTTACGTGTCATGGTAACAATTTTCAATGAGCTCTCTATATTTCTCATCTCCAACCAATCATCCCCTCGATATTAATGTATGCCAAGCATATAAATGAGTTGTGTTATCATATTTAGCACATGCACCTGGGCCTCAAACTTTATTATTATACCGACTACCTAAAAAAAGTATATTTGTGGACCTCCTCTAATAATTTATGCTTCTTGCGTCATTGATTTTCAGATATGACTTAAAATTTTCTTAGCTGAACAGGTGCTATGCGTGTAGGGAAATATGTGTGTGTGTGTGTGTGTGTATAAACCCAGAAAATTTCATATAATTGAACCACATCACACAGATAGAAAATAGGTAAAAATTAACGCGATTGAAACTATCGTGTTGTGTGGTATTAATTAATATACGGTTGGCTTTATGTTGCACTAATGAAAGCCATTGCTCCCACCAAAATTATATAGGCCTAAAATCAAATACAGACGATCTTAATGCCTCGTATAAAATTGAAGGAATCCTGGTTCAAAGGCTCTGCATTTTTTTCAATGTCCAGTCAGCTGATAGCGATTGGGGACAAAGATTCCACAGTAAGCAAGATTCTGAGTGAAAATCCTAAAACTAAGAATTAATTTGGGGGGGAGGGGGGACGGTCTTCTCTGTGTGGAGTATACTCCTTGATTCAACTTCTCAAAAAAGTTTTAAAAAGGGCTCTAGATCAATGAGTTCTATTTGCCTCTTGGATGATAGGAGTCAAACGCTTTTTGTTTCCTTAATTAGTTACAGATAGCTGATTAGGACTCAATTAAAACGTGTCAAATCAAAAACCAGCATCAGGTTAGTGTGGTGCCCTTAACAACTGATTAAACCGACCGGTTATGTTGCATTTTGGGTTTTGGCTTATTTTTATGCATTACCTTTTCAAATTTGTGTCTGTGCATGCTCCCGGTGGCTTCCTGCAAATATATAGATGAATAAATTCATGTTTAAAATATCGTTAAAGTATTATATTGTGTATCATTAATAATCCTAAAATGATTCCAATAGGTGAACTCGTCGATATACTACTTATATAACAAACAAAGCACATATTCTTTGTTTTTCTTTTTCGCTCATTAATTAATCGTTAACAAGCAATATGATTTTAATTTTGTTAGTTAAGCAAAGAGAGAAATATTCAAAGTGATGTGTGTGGATCTCCTGCAAAATTTATGAAAAGAAAAGAATTGCCGCCGTTTAGAAAAGCTGTACGCACAGATTAAATCAAATCTCCGACTTGATAGCACTAAACAACAAAAGTAATTATAAGTAATTAGTTTATTAGGAAAAAAATAGCTAATACATTGGCCAACCTTAAGAACTTCGTAATCAAGACCTTTTTGTCTAAACATTCTTGAAATGTAACTTTTATTCTAGAAAATAGTCTGGTCCCACCGGAAATTTCCAAGCTTTAAAATGGTTCGCATACATAAAATTTGGGTTTTATTTGTTACTTTTAAAGTCAAAAAGAGGGGGCAACCCCATGATCATGTAGACTCACATATCTAAACCCGACAAGAAGTTGGAAGTTAGAAATCTGTTGGAATGCATGATGAACAATGAAAGATTCAGAAACAACAACAGGAAAGTTCAAAAGTACTTTATAAGCACATAGCCCTTGCCTCCTCATGACAGTGCATGCGTATAGCTCCTACTTTAGTTACTTAAATCTGAAGAAACTCCCCCCCCAATCTATCTTTACATCTTTTTTCCAATTCCAAATCCATTGCAAAAAAAGGGTCATTAGCGCCACGCTTAAATGCTTTTGATGATTTTGCAGCCTAATGATAAGCACATTTTTTCCACTTTATTAGGAGTAAAACTAGGAGATTAAGGAGTACTTCTTTTGAACCTCCGACATTCAGTTAAATTTTGTCTTAACCACATGCGTCAAAGTTGCTGAGGCCAAATTATTATTAATGCACTTTATAATTTTCTTTGGGAACACACAACTATTGATGACCCAGGCCAAGCGACTCCTGGGAGAACCTAAATATTCAACGGATTTCGTGGAACTAAAGCTGCCCTTGAGCTCCACAAGATGCTTACTATGTCCATCCACATATCATTGTCTACGTTGACCTATAAGCGTTTCCATTCCATCCCACCGTTCACGTTAAGTCGGTCTTACTTTTGATTTTTAAGGCTACGTTCAAACTCCCCACCATTCTCAATCTTTTTGCCTAGTTCTCATTTTCCAAAGTCATGCTGTCTAATAAAGAAGCATCCCCACTGACATTAGACCAAGGCGCTTTTTTCTTCACGTATATTATTATTATTATTATTATTCTCTCCATCCTATTTTATAAGTAATAACTACCATTCTTGGTCCAAAAAAAAGTAATAACTACCATTAAATATAAGTAAAATTTACAAGTTGCCTCAAATTTTTATAACAAATTTCCTATTTTGCCCTCATTAATTACTTATTTTAATACTTAATATATTTATTATTTCATTTCTCAAACCATCATCTCTCTATCACACATTCTCTCTCTTCCATAATTCTTTTTATTATAATAATTTTCTATTCTCTCTCTTATACTCTTTTCCCCCATAAATAAGGGTATTTTAGTAAAAGAACTTCTAATTTCTACATATTTATTTTTTTAACTAATTTAAACTAACATTTTGATTTACGTGATGAACTCTAACGTTACTTATAAAACGAGACAGAAGGAGTACTTTTTTGGCACACATTATACTGTTACTGCTTACTTTTCCGATCATGCTCACTAATCAGTGGTACGTAGATTATACCCTCTTTTTTGTAGCTCCTCAATCAGCGCAGTACTTAAAGTTTTATGTTGTCCCATGCGTCTCTTGAAATTAAAATGGCAAGCCCTTGTGAGTTTGTCGGAACTTTCGGCCTAATTTATGTGTTATGCTCTTCAAGGGTTTCTGACTGGACCTTTGTATAGACTAGTTCCTCTGTAAGTACACGCTCCTGAAGATCTCAGAATGAGAGTTCCTTTAGAGTTAGATTGGCCCAACAGCCCATTGGGCTCAGAGTAAGTCAACCATCTGTATCCTCTTGGTCTGGTCTTTTTATCTTGTAAAGGAGCAATCATGTTCACTTCTCTTGCTCGAGAGAACTAATAACGGTTACACGCAGAGAAGGAAACCCGCAGGTTGTTTTTCCTTCGGTGGCTATAGTAATGGAAGAGAACTGTTAAATAAATGTTACGATCAATGGTATAGGCCGGTTCGGTCATTTTGTTACATCCAACTTGGAAAACTCCATTCATGTAGAGACAGCATATTATCGTTAAGCTGTTCATTCCAGCAACCAGACAACTTTGAACAAATCGAAACCATCACGCAATCTTTACACAACATTTCACCGACTCAACACGAGGTTATTCTCATATGTGTGTCATTTTATGAATCCCACAATTCTTATCTATAAACCCAACATTGAGTCCCTGTTTAGTACAATCATTGGTCGCTCGCTAATAATAGAGAGAACACATTGGTTCCACCCCTGATCAATTCAGTTCCTCTATCATGATGACATAACACTGCTCATTTCATTTGTTCATGAAGCAACACTACGGATACCGGCACGTAAGAAAAGATTTTCTCGCATCCTAGTTTATTCCGTAGCTTGCTGTATTCATGTTGACCATCTATGGTCACATTCAAAGTTTCTACAGAGTTATTTGCCGACTGAAATAAGTACTAAATAGAGATTTAAATCAAGCAGTAGCCTTTATTACTCACAAGAAAGTGTCAGAGTGAGAGCAGAGGGGTCAGGTAATCAAGCTCCAACTTCACGTCATAAGAAATCGTCATGGGTCCCCTTCCGTGACTAGATAATGAGAAAAAGCCAAACTGAGGTGAAACCGGTGACCCCAGTGCTTTAGTAAGCGAGAACAGTAATTATTTGCTGTGATTTAAAGTTTCTTCAGCCTGCAATGACAGCAAAACTATTCAATTACCGAATCCCAGGCATGGAACAAGAAGAATGGGCATGGCCTCAGACTTTGATTTTATTATTATTATTTTTCCATTGTGGGGTTCAGACATGAGACATTGGCTTGCTGGAGTCTTCAGAGGCAGACCTTCCTGAGACTAATGGTCAAAAATGGTAGACTCAATTGTCATTACTACCCTCATAAAAGCTGTCTTAAGTTACAGTACTTGTACCCTCTGAGAATCTAACTTGCATATGAAAGGACCCACGCGGACTGCAGCTTCCTGTACAGCAGGTGAACCACCATGCCCTCTTGATTCATATGTATCTACCATCCTAAATCTTTCTTCCCAAGCATTAGCTAATTGTCCGGTTACATAATGAGAGACTCCTGCATTAACGTTCACAATGGGCTTTACAACTATCATTTGGCGATTATATTCGTCAAGTTCTCAACTGTTCATTCCCCAGCATGCGATCTTTTCTTTGGGCCTGATTCCCCAGCTTGTGATTGAAAGATTAGCATTGTAACTAAACTATGCATTAGGATTTAGGAACTTGAGATTGTGGGAAGCAGCTGAATGTTTTCCCTCCAAGAGAGAGACAAGAAGCAGAAAACAAAACTGTACGGTACATGACACAGACTGGCGATTTACTCATTTCGTCAGCCACAGTATTCAGCTCAGGTAGATTCCTCCCTCGAAATATATCAGAGGGAGGACTAGATTCATTTCATCACTTCTGTGTAAAATTTCATTTTTCACCTAATTTGGTGGGAAGGAGTTCTTTGGAACGTGCCGCCTCAGAATTTACCTGTTTGCTGGAAATTTATTTACTTGGGAACCTTTTGCTTTTGTTCGCATACATAGTCTTTGCTCATGAAGTGTCCATAAATGAACCCCTGCATTATGCAGCATCAGTACCCACCATGCAGGCATTCACAATTTTGGTTTGGCATTTACGAACTCTGATGTGATGCAGCAACTCTCTATTTCCTCTCCTATCTTTATTACCTTTAATTATTAATCTTTGCTATGTCTTGGTATTTGTATTATTGTTTCATTTCTCCTTGAAACACTAGCAATTACATCGGAACTGCAAAAACCCAGAGGGGCCAAGCCCTCGTGACCTTTCTCTGTTTTCTTTTGGGGCAGATGAAGTACACACATGGATATGCAGCATCCATTTCAGTAAAGAAAACAAGAAAATCAGATCAATCTGAGATAAAGGAGCTTGTGTGAGAAATGGGCCATACTTGTTCCCCCACAAAAACACCGCCCCGGGGGGGGGAGGGGAGATAGAGTTCCACTCTGTTAAGTGAGATCTGTTAATTGTGATGATTAAAAAGGTTCCCCATATAAAGAAGAAAAGGAAGGCAGAGAAGAGAAAACCTGCTGAGCCAAGTGGGTCAGTCCGAAGCTTTCAAAGAACATATAAAATAAGGTTATGTCCATCCCTTGCTTTTAACAATAATTCCGACCATCGCCTTCACTGATTATGTCTCCTAATTGTTAAAAGGAGCCTCTGCCCTCCGAGGGGCCCTCCACAAAAAAGTTGTGCTTATATTCAAATACAACTATCAATTTATGAATTTAAATTAAATTACGGGCTACGAATTAAATAAGTTAGCCATTATCTCAAATTCATTTTGTCAAACGGGTTCGCCATTTGAGTCAAAATAGTTGATCTATTTTAACTTTTTAACCTAGAAGATAGAACTGTTCTTAATTACTATTCCCTCTATGAGGAAAGTACAAAGCATCAATTGGTGCAAAAGGTTCTCTGTAAGTCTCTATCTATCCATTTTCACTGTTTTCCCCTATTAAGATTTCCCCTAAACCAACGGAGCTATGAACTGAAAATGTGAAGAAACTCACCGCAAAATATTAAACTTCTTGCTCGAGATACTGAAATTTTTGCGCCCATACCAAACTTGGTACTTCTTAGACTCTCGTTAGAACATCGGTGATGCTTATCTTGTTGCTGGGAATCAAAATTTAACTCGACCCCACTGATAACTTCAAGTTCAGTAGTTGAAAAGAGAGGAATCCCTTGGTTAATATACCGAAATTCATTGGTTAATGTGCAGTTCACTAGGGAAAAATTATTAAAAAGAAAAAAATGATTAGCGTATGTAAATCATGCGGCGATACTCTGCATAATATGTGGAATGACGTAAATTGAAATAAAATTCATTTAATCAGAACAATCCAAGAATAAAACCGAACTTGGCCAAGCCATCCTCATGAGTTTGATGTTTTGACTGGAAATGCTCAGAATAAAATACACATGCAAAGCAAAAAGGCCGGAAAGGCAGTCCTGACTCCTCAGGGACGCATCATGGCAAGCAATAGGGGGACATAAGAATGGCTCAAGCAGCTTAAAAAAAAATTTGATAACTTCTATGCTCTGTTTGTAATCGATTATATAATACTTGCTGGCTGCTACTCCATTGGAAATAGAAGACTTGTCCTTTAGGTACATAGTACAAAGCCCAATATCTCACATAATATCTACATCTAAAAGAAAACGAAAGCACAAGGGATAATGACTTTATTGGGACCCAAAACTCTCCTCACATATGATGATTTTGTAGCTGCAAGAGTCTAGAATATGCACCCTCTGGTCTGCTCACAAGTTCTCCATGGCTTCCCTGCTCCACAATTCGCCCATCTTGCACCACTCCAATACTGTCAACCCCTCTAATGGTTGATAAGCGATGAGCCACGAGTACGGTGGTTCGACCTCTCATCAGCCTCTCTAATGCTTCTTGCAGGACACACTCTGATTCAGCATCAAGTGCACTCGTGGCCTCGTCTAGCAGAAGTATTGTAGGGTCCTTAAGAACTGCCCTCGCAATGGCTATCCTCTGCTTTTGCCCACCAGATAACTGAACCCCTCTCTCACCAACGGGAGTCTTGTATCCCTCA
Source organism: Neltuma alba (assembly GCF_004799145.2). NCBI lineage: Eukaryota > Viridiplantae > Streptophyta > Magnoliopsida > Fabales > Fabaceae > Neltuma > Neltuma alba. Next base: position 294,010 of record NW_021637635.1, on the reverse strand, counting down.
GGCAAACTACTAACAAACGAATGAACATTGGCTGCACGAGCAGCTTCGATTACTTCTGCTTCTGTTACTCCTTCCTTGCCGTAAGCTATGTTGTCGAGAATGCTTGCTGCAAACAGAGCAGGCTCTTGTTGCACTAAGCCAATCTTGAGCCTTAAGGACTTCAAGTTCAATCGTTTAATGTCTTTTCCATCAACCATGACTTTTCCGGCTATGGGATCATAGAAACGCTCGATCAATGCAATGACAGAACTCTTGCCTGACCCACTGGCTCCCACCAGAGCCTGGCTCTGCCCTGCACGGATTCTAAGATTAAGATCTTTAAACACCATCACATCAGGTCGTGATGGGTACGCAAAATCGACGTGTCTTAGCTCAATCTCCCCACGAATGGACTCAACTGGCTCAGCATCGGGATCGTCCGGGTCGATCCTAGTTTGACGATCGAGAATAGAGATGACAGAACCAACAGCTTCACCGCCTCTGATTATTTCAGGAGCGAGGCTAACGGTTTCTGCGACGGAATTGGCTGTGATGACTAGGACCACGAAAACTTTAATGACCTTTGAGAAGGTCGACATGCCTTTGCTTACCAGATGCGCGCCGTACCACAGGATGAGAGCTTCAGAGGCATAAAGGGCAAGCTGGGAGAGGCCAAACAGGAGGCCAGCGGTTTGGCTCCGGCGTAAACTGCGGCGTTGTGGGACACGAAGCTCGTAGCAGAATAAAGATATGATCTTGTTCTGAGCATTGAATGCAGAGACCGTCCTGATATTACTGACTCCCTCTCCGGCAATCATACTCGTCTTTGCATGAGCCTTGGCTGTGTCTCCAGCAAACCCTTTTAGAGAGAGTTGCTGTGGAATTCAACGATAGAAAAATTCACTCTTAGCACTCCACAATTATCTAAGAAAAAATATGTAATCGAGTCATCGTAAAATGATAACATTCCCCACCAGAGAAATTAATATATATTTTATTTAATTTTCATCTATCTAAATCACTATAAATATATTGGAGCAATAAAAGAAAATGTTCGTTGGTAGTAGGCATGGGATCCAGATTGGGTGAGTTTAATAACTGCAAGTCCTCCGATAACGGTAACTTGGCAATTTTGTGGGATTAGCTTTTGCCACGTTGAAAAAAAAAAAAAAATTTGGTGACGCGCCAACAATTATTGCCCTGTAAACATAATAATATGGTGAAAAAGAATCCAGGCAAAGGGGACCCACAAAAAATGAAGCAGAAAGGACTAAAAAGGGTAAGAGGCCTTGGCCACGGCCCACGGCAGATGATTTCATCTAACATGGACACAGGCACCTACATTTACAAGAATAATTTTTCTTTTTAAAACAGACATTGATAGATGGAAATTGATAAGGTACATCCTTGACCAATCAATCTATTTATTGCACTGTTCTTGAGGCACGCGCAAATTTAGAACACTGTCCGTTGCCGGACAAATCATCAGTGGTTTCAGAACTTGTTTGAATGCTTTGTACTGTGGTTCGAAAACGAACCCCATTCTCAGGAACCCAATATGATTCAAATCCTGAGCCAGAAGGGGAAGGTAAAGGAAAAGAAGGACATGCGCAGAAAATGAAGAACAAAAAAAAAAAGGGCGTGAGGGGGTACTGCACACCCAGGCGCAGGCTAGTAAGATTCATTGTGACTGTCACCCCTGACAAACACAACAAAAGATCATAAAATATCATGCCAAGAAAAGAGACGAAATAATATCATATTACTTATGATAAGATCAGAACTAGACTCGGATTTCTATTGTTCACAATTTAATGAGAGGTCAGGGGGGCTAGCAATGGAAAAAGATGTGGTAAAAACCAACTGAGGGGCACTGGAAAAGAGGATCAGAAACACTAGTTTCAGTGGCATTGAAATTGATGCATAAGGGGAATATATTATATATACATGAGATAATAAACTTCCACTGTTATTTTATTTATGAACTTGCTATTATTATAATATAATGACGAATTTCCTAAGAGTTAATGCGCTAGTGACTCGACGGGAGGGAAGCATGTGCGCTGTTCAACAATGGTCAGAGTACCTTATTGCTTGTCGTTTCATGCCAGTTTGTTCATAAAGTTATATTCTGAGAGGAAAAGCCAGTGTAGGTATCTGACAGACTGACCCTAGTAAGAATCTCCAAAAAAAATAACCCGGTGGCTAGGGTGTTATCCCAAGTTTTATTTCCGTCCGACAAATCTCGAATGAGCCGTTAACAAAACGGTATTAAGAAATTAAATGAAATATGGGGTCACTGAGTTTTACCTGAGCAAAGTTAGCTAGAACGAGCAGGGGGAAGGTTCCCAGGATGAGCAGGGAAACTCTCCATTCCACAATGAAAGCAACTATGAAAGAAGTGAGAAGAGATGTCATGTTCTGCAGAATCACTGAGATCCTCTCAGCAATAGCAGACTTCACAGCAGCAGCATCAGTGGCAAGGCGAGCTGCAACTAAGCTTGAATTGTGCTCCTCTTCATCGAACCATCCTACTTCATTCCTTAAAATTGCTGGCAATTGAAAAAAAAAACACACACACACACACACACACAAAAATTGTCAAGCACGTTTAAAGCAGAATATCGAGGAGATATGTTATAAAGAATTAGATCCATCAGCAAAGAGATTAAATCATACCGGCAAGCATCATTCTTCGAACCCTTGTAGTGAGATTTTCACCCATAATACTGAAGAAGTAATGCTGTATCAAATATGCACCAACGGCATAAAGACCAGCTCCAATGTAGATGAAGACGTACTCCTTGGTCTTCCTCTCCATGGACGCATAATTTCTATAGTAAAACACCTCGATCATATTGCTCATAACAATGGCAAAAGTCGGGCCAATAAACCCAGAGAGGATAGATCCCACGGCTCCCATAAATGAGTAAGGCCATTCAGGAGCATTTAACTTGAGTAAACGGAAGAAGTATCCATCAGGAGCTGGATTCTTCCTGTCTGTTTCAGCATTTGATATCATCTCAATGCGACCATCCGCCCCTGTGCTGTATTGGTAACTGAGGTTCCTCAAGCTTCCAGACCGGAGGCTTAAAGACTTGGTTGAAAGCGAATGGCTCAGTCGCGATGAACGCGTCCGGCGAGTTGATGGGTTGGAGAAGTCTCTATTTCCAACCATTTCTTGGAACCGTATTAGCGAAGCGTACGTCCCAGGCTTGGCAATCAGCTCTTCATGAGTTCCTGTCTCCACAACCTGCCCTTGCTGTATAACTGCGATCCTGTCAACATTCCTGACGGTGGATAAACGATGGGCCACTACTACAGTTGTACGACCAACCATAAGGCGATCTAGTGCTTCTTGAACAATGCTTTCAGAACCAGCGTCAAGAGCACTAGTTGCTTCATCCAAAAGAAGTATCTTGGGGTTTTTCAGCATAGCTCTAGCAATGGCAATTCTCTGTTTTTGACCTCCAGACAACTGGACTCCTCGCTCTCCCACCTGTTGTGCATAACACAGAATTGATTTATACCGTCGGCAAGCGTACGATGCTCAGTCTGAGTAATGATAATGGTTTATATATACCCACCTGAGTGTTATACCCATTAGGAAGCAACGAAATAAAGCTATGAGCATTTGCAGCAGAGGCAGCCGCTTCTACTTCAGCCATGGTTGCATCAGGTTTTCCGTAGAGTATATTCTCAAGTATGGTGGTTGCAAATAATGCGGGTTCTTGATTCACCAGACCAATTTGATCTCGTAACCATTTTAATTGTAATGTCTTGATGTCTACGTTATCCAGTAAGACTTGCCCTGCATAGCCATTTTAAAGAAAAATGTCAGCAGTAAATTCATTCAGGAGAAAAACTCGAAATCTTTAAGCAAGAATTGCATGTTTCGTTACCTTCATTAGGATCGTAGAACCTTTCTATCAAGGAAACAACGGTGCTTTTCCCCGATCCACTACCCCCAACAACCGCGACAGTTTTGCCGGCAGGAAAAAAGATTGAGAAATTGCGGAAGATGAGTACATCTGGCCTTGATGGATAGCTGAAACTTACATCCTTGAGTTCAATATTGCCATTAATCTCAGACAAACACTTCCCCTCACATAGGTCTTCGACTATGGTGGGTTTCTGCTTAATGATTTCCATCAATTTGTATCCCGCTGCTTTGCCTTTACCAAATGCCCCTAAATTTGAAAATGACTGTCCCAAACTCCTGCGCGAGGCAAATATTTTTACATTATAATTACTAGATGACTACTTCCGATCCAAATAAATTTATAAGTCACTAAACTCAGTCATGTGGGGGTCTTACATGCCACCAACAATGGCGGAGAAAATAGCAGTAAATGCCTTTCCTCCATCAGTTTGGCCGTTCCTGATGAAAACTCCAGCATACCAAAACACTAATGCCCATGACATGCAAGCAATCCCATACGTACATCCCAAGCCTAAACCTTTAGCCATTCCGGCCTTGTATCCGAGCTTCAGTGTGTTTTGTATCAAATCAGAATAAGAATTCAAGGCCTTGCTCTCACCAACATACGAGTACACAGTTCGAACTTGAGCAATTGCCTGCACATGTACAGATTGACAGATATAGAGATTTGTCAACCTTTTTTTTTGGGGCATCAACCCACGATTACTGATTATGTATATGAAAGCACTGTATGTACCTTTGTCTTAGAGTAACAATAAAAAGCCATATTTTCCAGGTAAAAATCATCTCGAAAGACAAAGAAAGAAGAAATGGAACAACACAGAAGAGACTCGAAAAGGCTTTTCCAATGAGTTTGTCGATTAAAGGAACAAAGTCCTAACCTGCTCAGCGATTATTCCAGCATTCGCATAGGATTCGCGACTCTTTGAGGTAAGGCCTGTGAGGGTATAAGCATACAACCCGCCGGCGAAAGCAATGCCCGGTATCACTGCAACACTTAGAAGAGCTAGCTTCCATGCTGACACAAAACCAACCACCAGACCCGCCAGGAATGTTGACAGATAATGTATGAAGTTTCCCACCTGCACATTCCCTCTTAGACATATTAAACCCAAAAAAATAATAATAATAATAAGGAAAAAGAGTAAAACAGAACTATGAAAAAATTCAGTCATCTGTAACCTGTAGCCACGATTTACATCGCCGGCGCACATTAAACCATGGCAACTAACGTGCGCCTTCCTGTGCTAGCCTAACACTGAAGGCATGTGGGAGTGCATAATATGGGTCCCGCTTTTTATGGGTAACCAACTACCCAGGAGAGAGCATATTTTGATTTTGGGTTCTGACTTTTAACCCAAACGGTAGAGGAAAACAGAAACAGGAAAAAATCTATGAAGAGGAAGGTGGTAAATTTATGGAACCTTCTCGCTAATAGCATCTTGAACAAGCAGAGTGTCAGTGGATACACTAAAAACAATATCCCCTGTTCTTGCATCCGTGTCAAAGAAACCAACGTCCTGTTTCAGCACCGCCTCCAAGTACTTCTTTCTCAGCGTGCTCACTTGTCTCTCCCCGGTATACATCCAGCATGCAATTTCTGGTAGAAGATAGTCCATTATTTGGATGTCAAAAAGGTCCAAACTTTTTCCATAATTTTTGAGCAGGGCAATTCATTTAGGACGGAACTACGTGCTCCGCCACAGCCATTAATCATAATAAAATGATAGATATGCAGCTTAAGCAGGAAAAATCGAAGTGTTGATATTAACAAGTGAAAGAATGAAAGGGCCTCAGCTCACACCCATCAGTTCGATGCGAGCTGTCTACAAGGTCCAGCTATGGCCTAACAAGAAAATCCAAGGAGATGAATAAATCAATACTGAAAAATGAAACATGAATGGCATACCTGCATAGGATGATATGCAAACGACGAGGCCAAGGTACACAAAATACAGAGCATACTGTTCAGCAGAAAGAAAGCAGAGAAATTATTAGATCCAAGATCTGAGAGAAATTTGTTTCTAGAGATTGAAGCTTGGGAAATTTCGAACCTGCGATACTTCTTCAGTCAGTTTCTTCAAATCCATCTGGTTTTTGCCAAACCCATTGACCATCTCACCAAAAAGAAGGAAGAAAACAGGCATAGATGAGCCATGAACAACTGCTCCTAAGCTCCCAGAGATCATGAGCAGCCAGTCATACTTGTCTGCAAAAGAGAAGAGCTGGTAAAATGGCAAACTCTGCTGCTTCTTCTTCTCAGCCTCGGGCAACGCTTTAGACTCTGTAGCCTCGGCCATCACCAACCTCACAAATACAAGCTTCCAAAGTGAGCAGTAGAGGGTCTGTAACTCCTACTCGTGGCTCAATGCCATTAACAAGGAGATCTGGGCAGAGCGAGGAAGTCAATAAGGCGCCAATAACTTTTTATGGGCATTGAAGAAAAGGGATCTAGAGAAGCCCCTTTCTCTTTCCTCTGTTGCGAGGAACTGTCAATGTCTTTTAAGCCCGAGACTTCGCTATAAGCAACTTCCTTTGCGGGATATCAAAGCAGAGAGGCAGAGCATATATAGAGATGAGGGAGAGTGTGTTGTTGAACCAGTGGTCAAATGAAGTGAGAAGAAGCATGAGTTTTGAAAGAGGGATTGCCAGATGGGTATGATTTAATAATGCTTTTACTGTGGTTGTGAATTACAGCATCTGATCAGCCTCAAGGTGAGGTGAAAAAAGGGGAACCTGGTTAACAGCGTTGTGGGGTTTTGTGCTTTTGAAAATGTACTCTACTGTATTGATTATTTATTGCATTATTGATATCGATATAATTATAGGTGCATACTGCATGATAGGATTTGAAAGCCGGGGAGGAAGAGAATCAGGATAAGAAAATGACGAGGCGGTCAATGGCTTTGGGGAAATCACTGGGGAATGGTGTTGCTCTCGGAAAGATGTTCGTGGTGGTGACTGAAAGAGATTATTGCTTTTGTTACCTGTTCAGAAAAAAGGAACGCAAAGACAGAAAGCGCGCTTTTTTTCTTTTTTTTTCCCAATTTCTTGTTGACACGCATGCCCCTTCTGTGTCCCCAGATTTGCAACGAATGAGAAAGGTAAATGTTTTCCTTAGAGGCCGTGACTATTATACTACCTCCTCCCTTCATTAATATAAAAATTAATAAACTAATTTGAATAAGTCAAAAAAATTTATTAAGTTAGTTATTTATAATAAATAGGTGTTGTCTTTTTAAAAATACCTTTACCAATTAAATGTATTAACTTTAACATTTGATAAAATATTTAACATATGCAATTACTACAAGAACTACTTTGTACAAAAATAAATAAATATAAGAGACAAAATGAATTGGAATCTTATATTTAAAACTAAATTAAGAGTCAAACTAATTTTTATATTACAAAACAGAAGTAGTATATTGGATGATGTAAAATGTTGAGCTCTCATCTTATAACCGAAAGGAGACATTAGCTTATGTTTTAATTTGATATTAATATAAATTTTGGTCCCTCAAATTTGCCTTCAATTTGATTTTAGTTCCTCAAATTTTAGATCATAGGTTTTGGTCCATCAATTTTTTTTTTCATTTAAAACATTCGTCTCTATAATCCAATAAAAAATCGAACTATTTTATCTCTAGAGGGACCAAAACCTGTTGTTTGAAATTTGAGAGACCAGAACCAAAATGAGGACAAACTTAAGAGATAAAAAATTATATTAACCCTTTAATTTGGTTCATTTGTTTAATGAAAATAACATTTTGCTCTGTTAATTATTGGGCGGAAGTACTGCTGGGAAGGGTTAACAATAGAATTGGCGTTGATTGCAATTGAGATGCAATTGCATGTGATTTGTATCGCAGCAGGACATGACACATCAACCAACAATCATGCATATCATTTCGTGGTGTTCATCTGTCCTTCAATCATAACGAACACAGTATTATCCCTAAAATATTCAAGCGTCGTTTATATATAGTCACTCCGGACAAGAATATATCGGAGTGAAATTCATGTTATATAAAAATTACTGTATATTAATTTGAGTTTTCTTACTCTTACAAGGAGCCGGTCAAAAAATTTGAAGATGCAAAAACCAACGATTTCATTAAGCTTTTGTTTGTCATTATTTTCCCCCGTCAATTTAACTGCTTTTTCACGTGCAAAAAATCGAAATATGAAACCCCTGAATTTTGTTCTGACGAATTAGTACATTTCTTTGAACAAACTATTTATTATAACACTGGAATCTGAGGGGGAAAAGTCGTTTTACTGTGTTAGTAGTTACAACGCATTATTTCTTCGGACGAAAAAGTTGTTGCATTTTTTTTTATTTTTTGAGCGAGAGAAAGAATTTCATTCAAAATAGACTTGGCAATATAAGAAGAAACCAGAGTTGAGATGCACAAAAAAGCCAAACAACAAAAAGAATTAGGCAGCCTGGCCATTATTCAAGGCCTTGACGCAAATCAGGGGCTTTGAGAGAACTTGTTAGATATTTTTGAAGTGTCACGCCGTTCATTATTGTTTGATAACAATAATAATAGTAATGGTGATAATAATACCAACATCAATATAACCAATAAAAGGTAAGGGAAATCATATTTTATTCACAAATCATACTATGCTCTGTAAATGCCGTGAATAGTTAACCATTTTTATATCCACTGTGCATGCGTGTTATTGAAATATTGATTTAGTTCCTGTTTGGATAATTCCCAAAACCATGGTTTGGGTGGAATGTCACCCAAACAGCATTAATTTTAATGCCATAATCTGAAACCATGGTTTTGGAACCCAAAACCATGGTTTCAGGAGAAGTGAATTCATTCTACTTCTGGTTCAAATTGGAGAGTATGATTGTGCCTGTCAGAGTAGATCTCAACAATAATATGGCTTTAACATCACTCAATTAATTTTTTATAAACATATTAATCTTATATCTTATAAATATATATACACATATTAATTATTTATTAATTATATTATCTTATGTATTATTAATTATGTTGATAAAAAAATATATTATTAACAATTTTATTCCTTCAAATTAAAATATATCATAAAATCCATCTTTTATGTAATTATCATATTAATTTATGTCTTTTTTAATAATTTGTATATATAAAAAGTACTTCTGATAACAACAATCCAAACACTTTCACTTATCGAAATCAATTTTTCACAAAATATATTCTTCTCAAAATCTATTCTCCCCATAAGCTATTCTCCAAACCATAGTTTGGTTTCATCCAAACACACCCTTAATTATATTCCCTGTGCAGCTATTTTCATTTTTTAAAAAAACACGCAAATAACATGATCTTATCAAGTGAAGCAGTAATATTTTTGCCTTGTGATTTTGAAATATTGGCAAGATTAATAATCAAATTCATGATCTTTCCCCATAGTTCGTTGTGCACGGTAAACCAAAAAAGGGCTTGAAGCATCGAGTGGCTGAAGTGCAGTGCGGGTGATTAGGCATGTAATCACAGTTTTGAATGCTGACTAGTCCCAGTGATCACTGCTTTAATTTACTGCAGACTAACATTAATCTCTTCCCTTTTCATAAGTTTATCAAACTGGATGTTCAGTTTCCTAGTCTGACCTTATCCAATAACAATCACTGCCTCTTTTTTTGGTTAAATATATATCCTTTCCTTCCTTTCAAAGGAGGTCTTCCAATTGGAGTTCTCTAACTCTGATAGAGATGTATTCCAAACCTAGTGCCATATTATCTGGCCACGTACAGACAAACAGAAACCAGAAAAACACATGTGTTAATGCATCAAAGCGTTGAGCTCCCTTTTTTTTTAGTCCCCTTTTCTAGCACGGCTGGTCTTCTATTGAAGTTTCGAATTTAAATCACAAGTTTTAAAATTTATTAAAAAATTAAGATAAATAAAAAATACTCTATACATAGCTGTGGGGTGGTCCCAGTAATGGAAATACAAAGATGCTGCTTTCCCTAAATGATCATCACAGCCATTCAGAAGAGGGAGACAATCATTTCCATTTTCCAGCGCCAAGCCGCTTGTTTATGAGCAGTCGAATGCCCATCAATAGGATCAGCTTTTCCTCGCGATCCAATCATCCAATTCGAATCTTTTTAACACAACAAATTTGTTTAAAATTAGCATGGGCATGCACGGCAGCTGGACTTTAAAACAAGTCATATATTGTTTAAGACCTGCAAATAGTAAGCTTATTAAATTTTTTATATGATATTTAGACTGGATGGTTATACCAATGATAACAGTAAATGAGTTGCATAATTTCTTAAGGAAAAGGGACATTTACCCTTCGTTACTTACGCGTAAATCCGTGCCAATAATACGGTGTTGCCAGTTCTATCACTGTTGTGTTCTGACTCTTTGGGTAAGCAGTTAAAAATGTCGTTTCCACCCCAGTTTCCGTTATAAACCAAAACCAGCGAATATTTTGCTTTTCACGAAAAATCCCGTTTTGTTACCCGCGGCCATTTATGTTCTTTTTTTTTTGCCAACGGAATTCAGTCTACTTCTGAACATGCGGCTAAAACACTAAATCACATTCTTAATGTAAGGTTTAATTAATTAGTTTAAAAAAAATAAAAAAAGTTATACCAACATTGTTTGCTATATTAAGGGAAAAAGGTGAAAACAATGTCAGGGGTGATAGAATGTGCTAGTTTTATTTATTTGAATAGACATGCATGATTAACCATCACTAGCTCGTTTAAGCTGAAATTTAGTAGTAATATAAAAAGCTTACTAGTTGAAGTAGCCATGTTAGGTGTTAGAAGTTGGGAGTAGTTAGGGAGGCAAAATCAAGTGACACGCTTGGATCCTATGATCCTATAATACTGTATCTATAACACTCACACCTTGACAATAAAAGTAAATGTCCTCTCTGTCACCATCACCTCTTTAGAACCACACCGTTTGTCATCTTCCCTCCTTACCAAAACATTCCTTCCTTCATATTTTCAGGTCACAATCACATCACTTCTCTTCCGCTCTTCTCCGTCACCCTCAGCTCTTGTGTTGCTCTCCCCCGAAAAGCAAAACCAACAGTTAAAGTCGTTTCTGACCTGGACTTCTCCTCCGTTACATTGGATCTGGGCCAATAGACCCAACAAATGCTTCGTCCTCGAAGACATGTTCAGCGATTCATTTCTCCTGGGCTTACTCTCTGCGCTCTCGTCTGCCAACCCAAAAAAAAAGGGTTGCGCCAGGAGCAAAATAAATGTGCTCTTGAAGAATTGCATATAATTTGGGGTAAAATTCTGTGTCCAAATCATTAGAGCACTCACGCGTACTCATTAGTCATTACTGATTCAATTAGAGATTTCACTATTCAGTAACAAATAGTTGAAATCATATATTAAGTATACCTTTGTTCTTGCCGGTCAAAAAAAGTATACCAATGTTCTTGTATGTATAGACTATAAAGCGGAAAGAAATATTCTCTCGCGTTTTTCTAGGCCTACGAAACTAGGAACGGGTTGGAACTTGGATCATTGAGCCGGCAAACCGCGGGCGCCCAATTAGTAACTTAATCTTTAAAAAAGTGATTATGAAATAATCCATAATTAGCGAGCTGCTTTACACTGAATGCCACTGAAATACAGGTCGTAAAGAATGGGAAACTTGCCGGCTAATCCTTCAGCAGTCAAATATCCTTTTCCGGCGAGGACCCGTCCATGTTCATGAGCTCATTCCACTCTGAAGTTGCAGAGTAATATAGTTTAAATTCGTACTTATAATAATACGACCTAGTGAATAACTTAATGTGATGAAGGGAAAAAAAACAATACAGGTCACAAAAGGCCGAGGGAAAATACGAAGAAAGTGATGAAACCGAGCGGCATGGACTGCGCTGTATGGTCTTTTGGGGACAGGAGATCCATTTTGGTTAACTAATGGAACTGTAGTGCGTATATTACGTACAAGCTCCACAGATAATGCAGCATGTGATATGCTTCTGCGCATCACTATTGTTTTCATTTATTGTCCCACAACACTCCCTAGCCACTATTCAAGTGCGTCCTCATATATTTTATGATTGATAAATAATATCCTAAACCAATAGTTAATTGACGAGTCTGAGCAAATGGACGCAGAGTCCTAAGATAAGGACCACTTTTTAGACTGTTGACTCCTACTTCTTAGGTTGGCTGTGCCGTTTTTAACCGGCAATCCACACATTTCGTAGCCCATATCGCTTCTGAGCTCGCATCCCACGTAACCCACTCTGTTCTTTCCCTTTTATAAAATAGTTGCTTTGCATTAACATCGAATCGGTGCTTTCATCTCCTTAAAAGGATATATAATCAACAGCGAGATCACGTATTATTGATATGATGAGGCTTTTAAACTGTAAAAGCAGTGAGTTGATGAAGATCGCACTGCGATTTTGACCCACATACCCCAAAGCTCCATAATGCAGCATGGCATAGCCATAGCCAATAGGTCAGGCGGCTCGGGCTTTGATGGGACCGTGAGACCATCATTATCCCAATGATTCTCACAAACACGCACCTTCCTGTGATCCTACTTCATAAGTTAGCCTATGATTTTGGGGGAGCTGCGGCCGAAAAAGGAACTTGTATGACTGCGAATGATGAGGGGTAACAAAGCAGGTTGCTTTTGACATGTGGAATTCTTCACATGAATGATTATGGGCTTGCCATGCCTGCCTCTTCACAGTCACAGCAAACTTTAAACTCGCCTTTCAGCTGAGGGAAAAATCAAATCCAAAACACAATCATAGCATGAAACGCGATTACTTAATTCAAAACCATTAGTATGCCTTTTCCGTATTTGAACTTATCATTATTCACTGATAAAAATATATGTTCTTTTACAAAAAATTGAATCTTGGACGCTGCCCGTATTCACCACTATCTTTTTCACCCGAGCAAGCAAGCATGACTGCACAAAAATAGAAACTTGCCTGTAACATTGATAGAACAACATTATAGCCTTACGAAGTATAAGTTCTAATCTTTCAAAGTACTCCTCCATTCTTTAATATAGACTTAATTGTTAAATTAATTTTAGTTTTAAATGTAATATGCATTTTTATATTTATCAATTTTTCTAAATTACCCACGTAGATATTCCCTCAACCATAATCAAGTAGGAGAGAATGAATGATATTAAGAAAGATGATTATGATATTTTAAGAAGAATATGTCATATTTGTTATAATTAACTAACTTATCTAATTTTTTCATCTAATTAAATTAGTTAAATAAGTTTTATATTGTAGATTATGGAACCCAGTCCATTAACCCAGTGTCCGGCCCAAGCAGCCTGTCCCTTATCCGTTGCCAAGCAAATGAGCCCAAAGGATGCGGTCTTCACAGAAATTACAACAGTGCTGCGCGGTCTAATCGTCCCGGTTCGTTGAAATTGTCGAAATATTAGATTTATTAGCTTATTAGCTAATAAAAGTTGTTAATCACGCCTTAAATCTGCATATAAAGGGTTCTGAAGATGTTATTTGACAATACATGAATGAGGTAATTTAAAAGCAAATCCCTGACGCAGCAAGCAGTATTTCATTTGGGGCGGCTAACGTTCTATTGTCATGATTTACCCTAACGGATGAATACCGAGTAGTGAGTAGTACAAAATTTGCAAAGTTTTCATACTTTTTGTGCAGAAAAAAAAAATTATCACACCCTTATTGTCAATAAAATTTTTAACGGGAATTTTTTTCCTTAATTTTCACCATAATAAAGTTGTGCAATTTTTCATTGTTTCCGTTTTTATCCTTTGATCGGATCCCATGAATTTTTTCATTTAATGTAGTCGGGCTCAAATATTTCTCTCAGTATGAAATTTTATATAGACTAAGTTTAATCCCAGGTATTACGTTGCTAAAAGGCTTCAAATTTTCTATCACCGAAGAAAAAAGGCTTCAGATTTTCTTCAACGCCCGCTTAATAAATATGAATATTATGTACAAAAACCCGACCGGGAGAGATGTCAATATCACAGATTCACAAAACCGAAACAAGAAATTTTGCAGTCGTGGGCTTTAGGCCCATGGAAAGCCCATACCTGGCTGTGCCATTTTCTGGCGCTAAAGTGTCCCCGCAGGCGCCAACGTTGGGTCGTGGGCTACACCAAAAATGCGGCCGTTTTGAGGTCCTTAGTATCCGTTCCGTTCTGACTCTCTCTCTCCCGAGGTTGAGGCTCCTGTTCTGTCTTGCCCACCTTGTCTCCCAAGTCGGGCCATGCGCAGCCAGTATCCTACCCCTCCGTGGTTTTCTTCTAAAGCACCATTTAAGGTACTCGTGCTTTATTTCTGCAGGACTCCCTGGCACTGTGAGCTTCTGGTTTTTCTCTCTAGCCAACTTGCTCTCACTTGGCCATTTGCTCAAGCATGTCAGCGAAGTGGCGGGCTCTGCAGCACCGCGAAGTGGCGGGCTCTGCAGCACCGCCATCGCTATACCTACAGTGCCGTAGTTTTCCTCACTCATATGTTGAGTCCTTGAATCAATTGCTGTCCCATGACTCTTGTTCAAACTTTCGCGCCAAGTTGCAAGAATTAATCTCTCTCAATTCCACTTTTGGTAGCTTGGGATATAGTTTTTTAGTTTGAACAGTGTGGTGTCTGAGACAAGTGAATGGGCTCGCCCGTCGCCTATTGTTATGGAACAATGCCAAGAGGCTCTGTCTTGCATGTATTACTTGCTTCAACGTTTCCCATCTAAGTTCAAGGAATTTAGTAGCCATGAGAACGGTTTGATTCAAGAAGAGTCGAATGTTATGGAGGGAATTGTCACTATCATTTTGAGCATATTGAAGTCTCCCGCATTTTCGAGAGATTGCTTTGTGGCTGCGGGGGTTGCCTTCTGTGCGGCTCTGCAGGTTTGTATCAGTTCTCAAGAGCTTGGCTTGGTTATAATTCGAGGTATATTTAACTCAAGTCCGTCTAATTCAGATGTTGATTGCAATAGTGAGTTTAAAAGCTCCATTGCAAAAATTCCTTTTAAGGGAGATGTCTATACAGAAATATGTAATCTTTCTGTGCTAAGTAGACTTTGTTTGATTAGAGGAATCCTTACAGCAGTGTCAAGGGACTTGCTTAATACTCATTACAATGTGACAGCCAATGCTTTGAATGGTTATGAGGCTCGTCAAGATGCTGGATGCCCTATCATGACTATATTATATGATGGAATTTTACCTGAACTATGTAACTACTGTGAGAACCCTATTGACAGCCACTTCAATTTTCACGCCTTAACTGTGATGCAAATCTGTTTACAACAGATAAAAGCATCAATGTTATCTAATCTGACCAATCCTTCAGGAAACTATGATCCTATTCCTGATAACATGGGGATGCGAATACTTAGAATTATTTGGAATAACTTGGAAGATCCTTTAAGTCAAACAGTGAAACAAGTTCATCTCATTTTTGATCTTTTCTTGGATATTCAATCATTGCTCTGTTGGTCAGATGGTGGTGAGAAAATAAGGTCATTTTTGCAGAAGATTGGTTCAGATCTTCTTTGTCTGGGGTCTCGATGTAAGGGAAGATATGTTCCTTTAGCATTGCTAACTAAGAGACTGGGAGCTAAGACAATGTTAAACATGAGCCCAAGCCTGCTATATGAAACAATACAGGCATATGTTGATGATGATGTCTGTTGTGCTGCCACATCATTTCTCAAGTGTTTCCTTGAACATTTGCGTGATGAGTGTTGGGCCTCTGATGGCATTGAGGGTGGGTATTCTCTTTATAGAGGACATTGTCTCCCCCCTATACTGTATGGACTAGCTTCTGGATTCTCAAAGCTCCGCTCTAATTTGAACACTTATGCCCTGCCAGTTTTACTGGAGTTGGATGTGGATGGTATATTTCCGATGCTTTCTTTCATCTCAATTGGGCCTAACTATGATGAAAGTAGGGTTCTGTATCCAGTACTTGCTTGTGCAAACGTAGATCTGAATCTGGAACAGAAAATTGCAGTTCTGGTTTCACTGCTGAAGGTATCTCGATCACTTGCTCTGATTGAAGGGGACATTGATTGGTGTGAACATCCTGTTGCTGACAAACAAGCTGGCCTGGGAACAGTAAGTCGTGCTCTTGTTTGCATTAAAGGAATAAAGGTTGAAATCCCTGTTCAGTGGCTGGTAAAAGCATTGACCCATGTGGATGAGTCCCTTCGTGTAGATGCTGCTGAGTCTCTCTTTTTAAACCCCAAAACTTCTAGTCTACCTTCCCATTTAGAGCTAACTTTAGTGAGGGAAGCTGTGCCTTTGAATATGAGGTGTTGCTCCACAGCTTTCCAAATGAAGTGGGGCAGCTTGTTTCGTAAGTTCTTCTCTAGGGTTAGAACGGCCTTGGAAAGGCAATTCAAACAAGGAAGTTGGCATCCTCTTGAGTATTGTAAAAGTAATGAATTGCATCCCTCTAATGGGTATAAGGAAATGGAACTTAAAAGGGCTGATGATCTCTTTCACTTTATGAGGTGGTTGAGTGGCTTCTTATTTTTCTCGTGCTATCCTTCTGCCCCATATAAGAGAAAAATAATGGCCATGGAGCTCATGTTGATAATGATAAATGTCTGGTCTATCATGCCATCATTGAGAGAGGAATTTGGTTATTCTTCATCAGAAAATAGTCTTTATCCATACCATCAAGGAATCACTTCATCCGGTTCAACTCTACTTTTAGTTGGTTCTATTATTGATAGCTGGGACAGGTTGAGAGAGAGTTCCTTTCGCATATTACTCCATTTTCCAACTCCACTGCCTGGAATTTCAAGTGATAACACATTGATGAAAGTGATTGCCTGGGCTAAGAAATTAGTTTGCAGTCCACGTGTAAGAGAGAGTGATGCTGGAGCTCTAACTTTGAGGTTAATCTTTCGGAAGTATGTGTTGGAGCTAGGTTGTCTGGTTGAAGTCTCATCTAATGTTGTTCATTTCGCCCCAAAGCCTGAATTGGCAAACGACACTAATCAATCGGGTTTCAACAATCCTGTGGTACTGTATATGAAGTCCATGATTGATTGGTTGAGTGTTGCGGTGAGAGATGGAGAAAGAGATCTTTCTTCAGCATGCCAAAACAGCTTTGTCCATGGTATATTACTTGCTTTGCGATATACGTTTGAGGAATTGGATTGGAATGCGGATGTCATATTATCTAGCATCTCAGAGGTGAGATATTTGTTGGAAAGGCTTTTGGAGCTTGTCATGAATATAACTTCATTGGCATTATGGGTGGTTTCTGCGGATGCTTGGTATCTGCCTGAAGATATGGATGAGATGGTTGATGATGATAATCTTTTAACGGAGATACCAAATCAGGAGCATGAACACATGCCTTCATCAGAAAATGAAAGCAATGATTCAAAGCTTTCCAAGGATGTTAGATCCTCAGAACAGATTGTCATGGTTGGTTGTTGGCTTGCTATGAAAGAGGTACATAACTTGAATGTTGTGCATATAATTGATAATTTTGTTGATTTATGGTGCCCAGAAATTATTTTGTCTAAACGTTATTGAGTGAAAGAATAGGTCATGGTTCCAAAATAGCATTAATTATTAATAATTTCATTGATGATGATGATATTTTCTTTAAAGAAATGATGCAGAGGTGTTGTCTTTACAAATTATTGCTTAATGTTTTTCCAATAAAAAAAAGATCAACTAATAGTTACCCATGTTTTTTTAACTTTATATAATAGTAAGAATAGCCCATCTCTTGCATTTTTTTAAAAAAAATTTTTGGTTTTAGGTGAGCCTTCTTTTGGGGACTATAATAAGAAAGGTACCGTTGCCAAGTGGTACGTTTTCTGATTTATCAGAAGGGGGTTCTTCTGCTGGTACTGCTAGTTTTCCATCTGATGCTGTGCTTGATCTGAAACAACTCGAAACAATTGGTAACCACTTTTTGGAAGTACTGTTGAAAATGAAGCACAATGGTGCAATTGACAAGACAAGGGCAGGATTTACAGCTCTTTGCAACCGCTTGCTTTGTTCAAACGACCCAAGGTAAAAATATGGCTTCTCTTTGTTTCTACTGGAAGCTGTGTCATTTCTGTATCTTAATAATGTCCATTGTTTTCCTATTTGATAAACAGTGATCTTTTGTGTTTATAATTTAGTATATAACATGATTTTTTTTATCATGCCTGATGATTCTATTTTATGTTATTACCCATCGGTCTAATGAGGATGAAATTAAAAACTATCTTCACCCTTGTACTAATAAAAGAAATTGTCTTTAAGAGTTGCAAAACTGTTGTCAGCGTAGCGTGAATCAAATCTGACTTATCAAATGACAAAATCTTATTTTTCCTTTTTCTTTAGCTCTGGTCCCATAATCTATGCCTCAAGTAAGCTTTTTTTGGTGCCTCAATCATGAATTTTTACGTAGATTGGATTTTGACTACCTTGAATTTTCTTTACTTACTCCATGGGGCACTGCATTATAATGGACTATTGTATACAATGGGCGTTTCAGCCCTTGCATGAGTTCAAATAATGAACTCTGGGGTTATGCACGTGCTAATTCTGTGCATAATAAAATTTGTGTTTGACTCGACTGAGAAAGGTTGTGTGTAATGTAACATTTTGATTGTGCGTGATATTAATATTACAATTAGTATCTTGATCTTCTATGATGAACATGTCTTCCTTTTCAGACTTTGTAGGTTGACAGAATGCTGGATGGAACAACTCATGCATAGAACTGTGGCCAAATCACAAACAGTGGATGATTTATTGAGAAGAAGTGCCGGAATACCTGCAGCATTTATAGCTCTGTTTCTCTCTGAGCCAGAAGGCACACCAAAGAAGCTCCTTCCACAAGCATTACGGTGGCTTATAGATGTGGCTAGTGGGTCTTTGCTTGAAAACAATGAAACTGAGAGCAAGAACGGTTTGACATGCAAGTTTGTTTCTAAAGGTTGTGACCGAGAAAATGTATATTCACAGGCATCGAAGATCAGGGATGAGGGTGTCATTCCTACAGTACATGCATTTAATGTTCTTAGAGCTACATTCAATGACACCAACCTGGCCACTGACACATCTGGTTTTTCTGCTGAGGCTTTAATTATCTCTATTCGCTCTTTCTCTTCCCCGTATTGGGAGATTAGAAATAGTGCTTGTCTGGCCTATACTGCATTGGTTCGTCGGATTATTGGATTTCTTAATGTTCATAAGCGAGAATCAGCGCGGCGTGCAATTACTGGGCTCGAGTTTTTTCATAGGTATGATTTTGACCATCAGATGTGTTGTGTTGAATTTGCCTATTTTGTTCAGTGCATTATATCCAGAAACTTTTTATTAAAAAAAAGGATTTTAATGGTTAGATGACTGCTCAAGAACCATTGTTGAAGCTGCCAGAACTCTATGTTACCTCCCAAAAAAAAAAAAAAACCAGTCATTGCTAATGCATGATAAAGCAACTTTATTGTTGTCTTCTAGCCTTTTATTAATCATTCTTGAAAAGCCAAAATTATGGAACGGTTTATGAAGAAAACAACAAAGCCTCTCACTACCTCTGCATATCCAACGGAGACACCTCTATAAAATATAACCATAGCAAACTAAAGGGACGCCAAACGCACTTCCATTTCCTACTATAGTTGCTGAGACCACAAATGGCTATTAGAAATGCAATCATTCCTCTCCAAGAAATTTCTTAGGCTTCGTATTGAATGAAAAACCTGTGAGGGACGTTTCTATGAATATTAGGTAACCTTGTCTATTCAGTATTGGATAACCTTGAGGTAAATTGATTCGTTTTCTGAGCCTTTTTTTAGCGAACTCTTCATCATCTGGGGGTGACATGGCGAAATTAAGGCATGTCATCGTAAAAAATTGTCTGAGAAACATAAAGTTGTTGGTTTGTTGGATAAATTTTCCTTTTATTTCTTTTCATGCTGTCTGCCTTTATTGTATAAAGAACTAATCTCTGCAGATCAGAATCATAATCCAGTGCTGGAAATTCTTCATGAGATCCTGGCTCCTAGAATTCTTGGAACTCCTTATTTAAAGTTTATCTGAAATTATTTTAGCCACGTGTCATGCTGTTATTTGAATTTTACTTCAAAAGCTATTGACTTGTTAACATTTTGGGTTTTTCCTAGGTATCCACCACTGCATTCATTTCTGTTAAACGAGCTTCAAGTTGCAACCGAGTTGCTTCAGCCCGCACCTTCGACCAATTCTGAATTCAACCTGGGAAATAATCTGCATCCAAGCTTGTGCCCTATTCTGATTCTTTTGTCTAGGCTTAAGCCTTCGTCAGTCACTGGTGAGACAGGAGATGAACTGGACCCTTTTCTTTTAATGCCATTTATTAGAAGGTGCTCTATCCAAAGCAATCTACGAGTTCGAGTTCTTGCATCCAGAGCATTAGTCAGTCTAGTATCAAATGAGAAATTATCTTCTGTTCTTCTTGAATCTGCTTCTGAGTTGCCCTGTGTGGAAACCCTAGTAATATCAGCTCCTTCTTCCAACTTGCCTTCTCGAATTCAAGGCTCGGGTTGTATGTTCAACTTAATTCATGGTATTCTATTGCAATTGAGTTCTCTGTTGGATACTAATTGTAGAAGTCTCGCTGATAACTCAAAGAAAGATCGTATCATTGGTGAATTGCTTCAAATTCTCATACTCCGCTCATGGATTGCAAGGCCAATTCATTGCCCTTGCCCTATCCTGAATGCTGCATTCTTACGGGTTCTGGATCAAATGCTTAATATTGCTAGAGCATGCAAAAGCAATCAACATTTCTACCCTATTCGTAACTTGCTTTTAGAATTATCTGCAGCATGTGTGGATTCAGAATTTTCTTATGGTCTGTCATATTATGACCCAACCATTGCTGAACTTCGTGAACAAGCTGTTAAGTCTTATTTTGGTTGTTTGTTTCAAGCATCCAAGGATGAGGAAGAGGTCATCTATGTGCCGTTGCTGGGACATCATCCTTCCTATCTAACCTTGTGTCCTACACATGAAATAGAGAATGCTTTTGATGGAATTTTGGACAGATTGATTCGCTGCTTGGCAGACTCAGTATATGAAGTTCGACTTGCAACATTAAAGTGGTTGTTGAAGTTTCTGAAAGCGGCTAAATCTGATGTTCAGGTCTATGATCTGTCTGGTAGTGACATTAGGGTTATCCAGACCTGGGCAAAAACTAACCTTCTTGCCACATTAATGAAGATTTTGCCAACAGAAAAGAACCATAGATGTAAATATTACATTTTGAGGATCCTGCTCGTTTGGAATTTGATGCAGTTTGAAAAGCACGGCCATGGCAAATGCAGTGGAACATATTATGTTGGTGAGATGGACTTTTACTCGGTGTTTCAATTTTGGAATGAATTAGTTTCCTTGTATCAGCAAACAAGACATGCGAAGACTCAGGAAACTGTGGTTTGTTGTTTGGGTGTATGTGTTAAGCAAATTGCAATTTTGCTCACAAGCTCTGTTCTGTCTGATGAAGAAAGAAGCAAATTTGCTGAATGCAGTGAAGTTATCCGAGGGGAAAATTTTGGTCCGCTACAAGATTGTATTGTTTTTTTCAATAACTTGATTAAACAACATAGTTCCTCATCTGAGCCAGCAAGCATGCGAAAGGCCGCAGCAGAATCCTTGATAGCTTCTGGTTTCCTACAACAGGCTGGGCGCATTGGTTTCCTTGTGTCCAATCAACATGGTTCCTTGGATACTGCAGCCTTCAAAAAAACTGAAGCTGTGACTTTGTATGCTCATCAAATACTTGATGTGTGGTTCACATGCATCAAACTTCTGGAGGATGAAGATGACTCAATCAGACTTCAGCTTTCGTCGGATGTTCAGGAGTGTTTTACTTTCGAAGGATCCAAGAGCAGTTCTCCTGAATTGGTTCGAGCCCAAGTTGATAGAGTGATAAGATTCTGTTTTGATCATCTCTCCTCTGTTTTTGGTCATTGGATTGAGTACTTCAATTGCCTTGCTCAATGGGTATTGCATGCTGCACGCTATGCAGTATCCCAAGGAGATCTCGTGAGGCGGGTTTTTGACAAGGAAATTGACAATCATTATGAAGAGAAACTGTTGATTAGCCAAATTTGTTGCTCCCAGCTGGAAAAACTGCCTAGTTCTAAGTCTTGGACTGTCTATATGAGGGACAAGGATAAGTTCAGGAATTATTTCCATGGATGGAGAATGAGGTTCTTCAATCAGTTGGTGTCCTTTGCTGAAGACCATGTTTGGAAACAGGATAGGATTGATTGGATAGGAGGCGTGGGTAACCATAAAGATGCATTTCTGCCATTGTATGCAAATTTACTTGGTTTCTATGCCCTCTCAAACTGCTTGTTCCGTGTGTCTAGCGACAATGAGGCTGTAGGATTCTCATCTGATGTCGTTGAGCTAGGTAGAACCATCAAACCATTTCTTAGAAACCCTTTAATTGCTAACTTATATTTGTTGGTATTAAAATCACATGAACAAATGACTGGCGATGCTGCTAATCCTTCTGTCCTCGAGTCTGGTGTTGACTCTATCTGGGAGAGCTTCAATCCTTATTTTCTTCTTGCGTAGGATTTGTATTTCTAGTTATATATCTTGAGTGCAAGCCATTTTACGTGGGGCTTGGAGGAATTTTGACATAGCTTCAGTATATATGTCTTCGGTGATTGTTTATACACAACATTTGTAACTACAACAGCTTTGTAATGGATTCATCTAATGTTAGAGGCTCAATTGAGATCGTTGATATGATATTTTATGTTGTCATTGTACCTGCTGTCCCCGATAATCCCAGAGGGTGTTTGGATTAGTAAAAAAGTATTTTTTAAAAGTACTTTTCTGCAAATTGAGGCAATTTTTTTTTCACAATTTATTTTGTATGATGTAAAAGCATTTTTAAAATTATGATTTTGTTTCCATTCAAACATCTCTCAGTAGCACAGCTCATCTTGGTGTTTAATCATTTATTAGTTGATTCAGACTTTGTTCCTCATTGATATTTTTATTTCTAAATTCTTATTGTTTTCAATAATTAATCTCTCTCTCCTTCCCCTTTCTATTTTTTTTTTATATAGTTTATGATACGTAGTTATTATATTATATTAAAACTTTTTTTGTATTTCTATTCTCATTACCCTGTTTAATAAGCTTGTGAAAGAGAACTCATTTAATTTTTTTTTTTCAGTATGAAAAACTGTTTTATAAACCAATTAAAAAGTACTTTGATAATTTTTTTTTAGTTAACATAATTTTTGGTTCTTCAACTTTGTTTTCATTTTAGTTTTAGTCTATCGAGTTTTAAACAATAGATTTTGACTCTCAAAAGGCAAAATAGTCTAAATTTTTATTGAATTATAGGGATTGTTTTTTAATGAAATGAAACTTGAAGTATCAAAATCTATAGTTTGAAATTTGAGAGACCATAATTAAAATGAAAACAATCTTGAAGAATGAAAAATTATGAGTTAAAGTATACTTTTAGTTCTTTAATTTTATATAAAGTTTTATTTTAGTCCCTTAACTTTAAAAAGTAAACTTTTAGTCCTCTGACCCTAAAACTATTAATAAAAAATAGTAATATTGAACTTCTGAATGTTGATAGAACATTATTAAATACTAACATATTAAGTTTAATTTTCAAAACAACTATGATTGTTACAAAAAATTATTGTTTAAGAATAATACTTTTAGGATCAAAAGATTAAAAGTATACTTTTTATAGTTATGAGATCAAACTGAAACCTTATATAAAGTTAAAGACAGAAATGTATATTTTAGCCAAAATTATATTAACCTTTTTGTTCTTGCCAACGACAACGAGTACTTTGATCAGTATTTACATTTGATTTGATATTATCTAATAACAAATACTTGTACATTTCTTTTTATTTTTATATTATTTTCATCCCACCAAACTCAAGTTTGGTGCCAAACCCGCAAACCCCCAATTTTTCCCTCAATGTACTAGATATAATAACTTTATCTCTTTTTTACAAATTTCATGCGCAAAAATAATTCCGCGCAGCCAGCAGGCCATATTCGTGTTCGTTTCGTCCTCTCCTTTCGATATTTGATATTTGATATTTCTCACTGCATAGAGTGGCCCTCCTTATCTGCCTCTGGACCTCTTCTGTGTTTTCTCAAACTCTCTTAATTCATTTCTAGTTTCTGTTGTAAGTTTTGGTTGTTTGCATCACATTTCAGTAATTTTATTCAGATTAATTCGGGAAATGCATGTGCCAGCATGCAATTTGCTGTCTCTGGGAACTCCCACAAGCTGTGTTCTTAGCCGACGAGAGCTCTTCTTCGGTGGCGTGTCCTCTCTTCGCTCTCATTCCCAAGAGTTGCCCAATGACGCCGTTGCTTCCCAACCCATATCCATTTCAACTTCAAGGTTCCCGCATATTATACTTCCACTGTTCTTTAAATTATGTATATTAGTATTGAAAATTAACTCATAAATGAATCACCCTAGCCATTGGTTTCATATTGTAATGGTTCTACTGGAAAAGGTGTAAGCTTTGTGTGTTGTCATTGTCTCTAACATAGTATTTTCATTGTCAGTGTCTATTTTTATATCTGTGGGGTCACGACCTTTTTATGTTTATAGGACTGCTAAAGATCAAAGACAGGATTTGGGTGCGATGTTAAGCAAAATTATTGCTTCCCCAACTCGACGGGTGTTGTTAGCGAGTTGGGCTGCGTATTCCAGTTTCCATCCTTCAAGGTACTCGTCAGGTCCGCACAGTTCTGCTTGTTTGTTTCTCAACTTACTGTTTGATGAAATCTCTTTTTCAGTATGGGAAATGCATACTAAAATGATGACGGTTTGGCTTCACTCAGCTTGTAAACTTTAATTTTCTCTGGGTTAAGCCCCAAAACCATGTGAGACCAACAATAATAGAAGTTCATTCATAATGGACCATTGTGATATAACATGAACCTAGAACATGAACCTGAAAGTGCAACAAACTCCCTGTACTATTTGTCAAGTGCTGCAAGCTTAAAATTGCCTTTCAGTTAGTGAAGAATCATAGTCAAAAGCTGCCGTGGTTTTCGCTCATTATATATTGTAATATGTGAAGTTTATCTTGGATCTGTAAGATATACATGTTTACTGGCTTGCATTTCTGGCTAGGTGTTAACCAAGCGCTGTTTTTAGATCCTAAGGTTTCATCAAAATGTATAATTCTTCTTGGGACATACCTCAGTCAAATTCCATGTATGAAGAACTCGTTTAGAATATAGCCGAAATCTCATATTGATCGGATTAAAATTCTCATGTGATAAATTTTAAATATAGCTCAAGCCTTGGGGGATCCATCAGTTACACTCGAACAGGTTACCCCTCCTGTGTTTTCTTCTGGGCCTCTGTTCCCCTCTGAGGTCAGCTTTCATTTATACTTCTGTTTATTATCTTTTGTGATTCTGGCGCTTGTTTACTCTGTGTACCAGTATTCCTGGCAGATTATTCCATGTCTTGTGATTTTTAGGATCGCATTGTCCAACTTTTTGAAAAGAACACATACACTGTCGTTAACATCTTTGATGTTACATTGCGTCCTCAATTAAATGTAACTGGTGTGGTTGAGGTACTATTCTCGGCATTGAACACCACAATTGTCTCTTTGCCTTAAAACTTGCTGCAACTTTTGGGCATAACATAAATGTAACTGCTTGTGGACTTGTACTTGCAGATTCCTGAAGGAAATGGTTCTGGAGTAGTTTGGGATGAAGAGGGGCACATTGTTACAAATTACCATGGTGAGAACTGAGATCCAATGTAGAAAAATGAAGTTTCGTGTTTAATATGAACTAACTTTCTAGTAGTTCCTGAGCAGTAGATATATGCACTCAACAATGTATCTCTTCATTAAGATTTGGGTGAGTTAGTTTCTGATGTGGATAACCATTAAGTCTTGCACATGTTGACTGGCCGTTGTACTCATTTCAATATTATCCTGAGGTTTCCTTTTATTTTAGATCCCAATTTAGAATATTGTAAATCATAAAACAAACCTTTATCCAAAGTCCTATTAATCGCATCAATTTTAATGTTATTTATCTGGAGTTGACAAAAGTTCTAGCGTCTGGAATATCTTTTGATTTGTCTTTTCTCCCCGCTTTGGAGCTTTCAGCTTCCTGTTGTTACAGGCCTAGCTTACTTGCTATGCTCTCCTGGAGCGCCGTATGTGCTCAATGCTTTTGCATATTTTTCTGTGTCCGAGTTAATTAATCAATTAAGCTTTAACCATGGGAAGATTTCTGACTGTTGTTTACTTGTTTTACTCAGTAATTGGTAATGCCCTTTCAAGAAACCCTGGCCCTGGTCAGGTTGTGGCACGAGTTAATATACTAGCATCTGAAGGGTGAGGGGTACAGAGACTTTACATCTCTTCATATACTACCACTGCTAATGTAATAATCATTCTATCATTGCTGATAACTTGACTTCTTATTTCTTATGAAGAGTACAGAAGAATTTTGAAGGCAAACTGATTGGAGCTGACCGAGCAAAGGATCTTGCTGTCTTGAAGGTACACATTCTTTTTAATTATTCCGTCATTATTCCTCATACATGAGCTTGCTATGTAAATCATGTGTTGATTATGCTAGTCTTGTTCAAATTCTGAATGTGATAAAAGGTGAATGTCTTTTTATTCACATGTCAATGTAGCATAGAAGTCCTGGGATATTAATAAATAATTATTTTTGCAAGTATAGGTTGAAGCCTCTAAAGATCTTTTAAGACCTGTCAAGGTTGGGGAGTCATCATTGCTAAAAGTTGGGCAACAATGTTTGGCAATTGGAAATCCATTTGGCTTCGATCACACCCTCACAGTTGGAGTTATTAGCGGACTTAACAGGGACATTTTTAGTCAAGCTGGTGTCACAATTGGCGGTGGTATTCAAACAGATGCAGCCATAAATCCGGGGAACAGGTTACAGCAGGCTCCCTTCCTTGCCTAAATTAGAAATCTCATTTTTCCATTTAGTTTTCTCCCTTGCCGTGTCTTGGAGTGTCCTTGTTCAAAATGCTTTTCTTATCGAGTGTATAAACTAGTGGCTCTAAAACACAGCACTGTCTTTCTTACTTGTCCCGTGACTGTAATAGTGGAGGCCCTCTGTTGGATTCCAAAGGAAGATTAATTGGGATCAACACTGCAATATTTACTCAGACAGGCAAGTTTCTTTCATCTTTACTACTCTTTTTCTCTTTTTATATTTGTGGGGAAGGAAATGGAACAGTCTTAAATTTTTTTGCATGAAAAAAATGTCCCCATAAGTTCTGTCCGGGTCCGTGACTTTTGATTGCCTTTCTGTTTCTAATTTTCTTTTTGCTTTTTCAGGAACATCAGCTGGTGTTGGATTTGCCATCCCATCTTCAACTGTACTTAGAATTGCTCCTCAGTTGATTCAATTTGGAAAAGTAAGTAGCTAACGGAGATGGGCAACGGCTAATCTTATTCTTCGTGAAAATACTTTATGTGCAATTTATATTTCTTGCTTCTTGCCGTTAGGTTGTGGCCTTTTATATTCACTGCGTGCAAGATGTCGCCCCTTCTAGTGTTTTATCAGTAACTGCTTTTGGAAACTTATAATAAGTTCATCTTTCCTCGATGGAAGGTTGTTAGAGCTGGTTTAAATGTGGATATTGCTCCGGATTTAATTGCAAGCCAACTTAATGTTCGAAATGGAGCCCTTATTCTTCAGGTAAATCCAAGAGATCTTGACTTTTTCCTCTGCAATTCCTTTTAGATTTTTGTACTGTAACTAAAAGTTGGTAGAACGTTGGCTTCTAAACAATCTCTGATATGCAAAAGCTTCATAATTTCTTAGGTTCCCGGGAATAGTCTTGCTGCTAAGGCTGGGCTGAATCCCACCACTAGAGGCTTTGCCGGCAATATAGTCCTTGGGGATATCATTGTTGCAATTGACAATAAGCCTGTGAGTCCTTTCTAACTAAACCTGTTTTATTCAGAGTTTGTACCTGTATCATGTTCGTCAGATGCCAAAATATGTGATTTTCAAATATGTCAAATGACCAGGTCAAAAACAAAGCAGAACTGCTGAAAACATTGGATGATTACAATGTAGGAGATAAGGTAATTTTAAGAATTCAGAGGGGAAGTGAAAAGCTGGAAATGCCCGTAGTTCTAGAGGAACAGAGATCTTGAGATGACACGTTTCGTGTCACCAGTGTATAAAATGCTGCGAGTTACAACCCTTTAAGCAGGCTTATTTTTGTTTTGTACGAGGGTCTGTTGACATGATAGGAACTATACCATCCTCATTGAAGTACTGAAGATGTCGTGGGATAGAGGGTTTTGGACCGCGTTGGGCATTCTGTCACTTTAAGGTTCTGTTGTGTTTGGGCTTTCCTTGGGCCAGAGACCTGTTCCTCTTTTTTTTGCTTATATAGTCTGTTGTTTTCAATTTTGCAAATTGACTTTTTGGGGGGAAAAAAAGTTAAATTGATGATGAACAAAACATTTGCTACCAATATTCCATGGCAATTTTATTTAATGAAAATTCCATGGCAATTTTAATTGGTTAGCTTAACCCTATCCAAATGAAACGATAACGATGGTCTTGCCAACCAAGTCAAAATACTTCATTATCATAGTATTTTCACTTATCAGCTATCCAGTCGTCCTTGTGAGGGAAATTGCATCGCCAAAATTCTTGAAATTGTTTGGTAATGTTGTATTTATATAAATATAACCACGTAATCCATTGTGACATGCTTAAATTATTTTCATTTTTCATTTCTTCGTTCCGGCCCCCCAGTTTCCCAAAGCACCTTAGCCACTTATCCATATAGCTTAATTAATTATTTTTTTTTATAAATATTGTGGAAGCTGCATGGAAAGAAATTGTTACTAGCTGATGTTTCCATGGTTTGCTTCCTCAGTCTACTGACTAATAAATATTAAATATTTTAATTAAAGAGGATTTCAATTTGATTGGTAAAAATGACTCATCCAGGCTTGATCCTTCACGGTAATTAATTAACAAGTGACCGCCTCCTTAATCTGTCAAATTTGCTTTTACAAGGGATGTGATCTGAAATATGACAGTAACTTGAAAGGTAAGCAAATAGAATTTGGGAGGGGATAATTTACAGAACATGACGCTTGCTTTTATATCAATATTAATGTGCCACTTTAATGGAAATTTTGACATCTGTTTTAATATATTTGCTTCCTCAATCTATTCACCGATTGTTTAATAATTAAAAATATTTAAATTCAGGAGATTATGGTATATTAATATGGCTATATGATTCATTGAAACTTAATACCACACGTTAATAAATATTAATTCACGGTCTGTCAAATTTGCTTTGCCTTTGCAGCGGATAAGTTTGGAACTATGATGGCGTCTTAAATGGCAAGTATATATAATATAAAAACTTTAATATCTCACATTATTCGTAAAATGCAATGGCCTGCGTCTATCAGAGAATAGAACGTAGTTTACAAAATATTATACACTGGTTAAATTAAATTAAACTTGCTTTCCAAAACGTGTAAGTCTGATTAATCTAGATTCTTTCGTGCTGATATATTATGCAACACAAGGGCATGGTTAGTCAAAGTAACGAAAATGTAAAACATTTTCAACTTTCAAGGCCCAAAATAACTGCGATATGATATACATAAATGATAGTTATTCTTTATTCAAAATAGAAAAGATAGATTTTATTTATAACATTTTTTTAAGAAAAATTTTACATTTCAAACCACATATGATGGAAAGGAAAGATGAAGAAAAAGCTGTATGAAAATATGACACGTATTGAATTTCTCTTTTTCTTCCCTCTCCTTTTTCATTCACTCGTTTCTTTTTTTGACCAGCCATTCACTCGTTTCTGAAACTGTTTTTTCTCTCGAAAGAATAATATAACGTCTCTTCGCCTGCATTATTCGGATTTCAAAGAAAAGATGCGGACTCTTGTACACTTTTTTTTTTTTTACCAGAGACTCTTGTACGCTTATAGCTAGACAAGTCACATGCAGAAGATAAAAATTCGTTTGCAGTCGAGTCTTATTTTAAAAATATTCTATTTTATTGTTTGTTACTTAAAACATGTTTAAAAGAAATTGATTAAAATTAAGAATATAATTCATTCATTCTAAATTAAACAGCTCTGAGTATTTTTATTTACTAAAAAAAACAGTGTTTTACAGGGGTTACACAGCAGTATGTCATCAACTTGTTACAATACAAACATATACTTAATGTGTTTAACGTATTATTGAGCCAATCAAAGTAACAATTAACTAATTCTGCTGTTGATATGAGGACTTTATTAATGAGCAACTTTTAAGTACTTTTTGAGTTGAGAGGCATAAATTAATTTTGATGAGTTTTAAAATTCAACTTACATAAACTTTATTTTTACCAAAGAAAAAGTGAAGAATGACTATCAAGCCATCACATAAATTCATATGCTCCCTCCGTACATAATTTGTTAGCCTGTACTTTTTTTTAAATAATATATGGTTTAAAATTCTATGATGTTTTAAAAGATCTTTTCAAAACTACCTCTATTTAATGATTTTCTCTGAACCCTTAACAAATAATCTTTTTAAAAATACCATTATCTAATTAGGAGTAGATTTGGGAAGAATAAAAATTATTCAGATGCCAACATGTTCCTCGATCTGGGTAATATACGTGTAGGGGCGAGGGAAAATTGCGATCTCTGAGCGAAGATAGTTTGAAAAAACATGCGCAACGAGTGATAATAAATTCCAAATGTTCCCCAATAAAAATATTAATCCTCTAGTCCTTAATATAGAACTTAATTAACTAATCTATCTAATTTTTTTAATCTAATCAAATTAGTTAAATAAATTTTGTATTAAGATAGGAGTAATACACAAAATGAGAGTATTTATTCATGGACGCTAATTAATTTGCAGGCCAATTAAAAACATTCATTTTAATTACTTTGTCCAAGAATCTTGTTTCTTTTTCACGGTTTCACGTTGTTTATCGACGGTACTCAATAAATGAAATTTAGAATACGATGAAATGTGTATTTTTAAAATAGGTAAATAAATATGATAATGGGATGGCAAAAAGAAAAAAAAAGATAATGGTCCTTAAATTCGGCGGAGGGTCTTGTAGGAGAAGAAATGTGTAAATGAAATATTTAGATTCGCTTTTAAAGGAGTGGGGGGAAAAAAAGGAAGAAGAAGGCTGCTTCTAAGAAGTTGCAGGTCTTCTTTTCTTTCTTCTTCGGGTGCGAGGAAGGAGTATAAAAATGAAAATAAGGGCAGGGAACAAACAAGGGCAGAATTGGCGCCCATTTTATTTTATCTATTCTCTTCGTAATAATCTTTTTTTCCCGTAATTAAAGAAAATTTATAATTAGGAAAATAGCAATTAATATTGTTATAACTTGAAAACAAAATGTAGATAAAATTACTTCAAGTATAGTAAAAAGTGGAAGGACTGATTCATTATATCTTTATTTTAATTCTTTCAAAAATAAGACAAGTAAATAATTTAACATAGATTTACATGAGTGTTTAGAAAAAATGATATTATGTTATAAATATGTTTATAAAAGTTATAAGAAGCTGCACAAACTACAAGCTATAAGAAACGGAGAGGAGCCAATTTCAGATTTATCTAGGACTGTTTGTAAAAATATATGGGCTCATCCTAGTCATTGTTGTCTTGTTGAACTGATATTGAATTAGTATACCATACAATCAGACAGGGTAGTATTCATCATAAGAAAATATGGCTGGGTGCAAGAATTTCTCTTATTTAGAGAATGAAATGAAGAAAGATGCAATAACTAAAACTGTAATAATTACACTTTAAGAATTAACCCTAATTAAGGAGAATAAAAGTCTGTATAATATGATATTCCGCTCGTCAACAGTTAGGCAGGCTCCATGATGAGCTGTGCAAATTTCGACTGACAACAAGTTTAATTTAATCAAGAGATTAAATTAAAAATTCCAAGTTATTAAATCATTCTATAATAGCTAAATGGTTGATGGATCACACTAACTTGAAATGCCCCAACGGGTTAAAGGGGGTTAAAGGGGCAATGGCCTTCGTGGCCGGAGTTGAGATCCACGTTGGTGGAATTTTAAATACACACACACATATTGGAATTTTTTAATGTCTATTCCGATGATGGATGACTCGCTTTTTATTTGTCACAGAAGAAGGGGAATGAGGCAGAGAATCAATCAAGTTGAATACTACCTCAATATTATTATATAAGCAACAGGGCCCATCCTGCTGTAAACAAAGAAAAATTCAAGATAAAATCTGCTATTAATTTAATAATCAAGAATAATTACGTTGGAAGCTTGCCTTGTCATTTTGTTGCTGTCTCTTTGATTTGTTGAAGATTAGAGCAGGGCTTCATGAGCAAGTTTGAAAAGGGAATAATCAATCAGTCTATAAAGGCCCATAAACCTTGCCAATTCTGGGAACGTGGGTCAGCGAGACCTTCCAGTAAACAACGGGTTTACTTTCTTCTTGACTTGACCCGCTTCATTTCCCTGTAAGCTTCTTTGAAATTGAACCCTTCTCGCCATTAAACTAATCCTCAACAGGTGGCCCAAGCTTGGGAAGCATCCCGTGTCTCTGTTCCAAGTAAGTTTCCACTTTCCAGACACTGTAAACTGCTTCATTTCCGTTATATATGTTCCACTCTGGTTCGGTTTTCGGGAATCTTCTTGTCCGTAGATATGTTTTTTTATATCATGTCAGTTACTGACCAGGCGTAGCTTCTTCTTAGAGAGACAAGAGAGGGAAAGTGGACATGGAGGGGAAGAACGAAATAGACATTTTTGACGATATTCTGCTGCCTGGTTTCCGGTTTCATCCGACAGACGAGGAGCTTGTTGACTTCTACCTCAAGAATAAGATAGAGCAGAAGACTCTTCCTATTGACATCATTAAGCAAGTGGATATTTACAAGTACGATCCATGGGATCTTCCAAGTAAGAATCAATTCTCATGACTTACCTAATCTGTTCTATTGTTTGATTCATGTCATGGTTCCAACTCGTTTATTTTTGCTGATAATCCCAATTGAAAGAGATGGCGAGCAGTACTGGTGAAAAAGAGTTGTACTTCTACTGTCAAAGAGACCGAAAATACAGAAACAGTGCTCGCCCAAATCGTGTGACCAGAGCTGGCTTCTGGAAGGCCACTGGAACTGATCGGCCTATATACTCCTCAAAGGGAAGGTGCATCGGTTTAAAGAAGTCGCTTGTGTTCTACAGAGGCAGAGCGGCCAGAGGCATCAAAACTGAATGGATGATGCATGAGTTTCGCCTTCCTTCTCTTTCTGTTTCTCCTCTTCCCACAAACCTCCCTCCAACTGTACGCGCGCTTCTCTTCTCCTCCATCTATTCTTCATCTTTATCATTTCTCTTTCTCGTACTTCCACTAACTGTTTTCTAACTTGTGATGTTTCAGGACTCATGGGCAATCTGCAGGATATTCAAGAAAACCAACACTCACAAACCTTCATCTCAATCTCCCCCCTGGATCCCCAGCTTGCCGGCAGGTGATATCCTCACTCATGGTGGTGGTGCCACCACCTCCGGCAATCATTTCAGTGCAGAAAATCTGTCTTTCACGAAAGAAAATATCTCCGGCGCATATTTCTCAGCTTCAGATGTTCCCTCCTACAAACCCATCGACGCCCGAGTAGGAGATATTGATGGCGGCTTCAATTTCTCCACGCTGGAAGCGTCAGGACCCATGCTTTTGAACCCAGACTGCGAAGGATTTGAAGGGACAAACCAGCAGTTTAGTGGCTTATTATCAACGAGCGTACCTCAGGATATGCAAGGGAATATAAACAGAGCAACAGGGTTTTCTTTCACTAGGCCCGCTTCTCCTCTGCTATGGGACACCCCCTTGTTCAACTGACATTTGCACTGATAAATGCTACAATTGGCAAAACTGGGGCTATCCAAGGGGTTTCTTATGTTTGCAATTAGTATAAATCTGGGGCCAGTGCTGCTCAGATTACAACTAAGTGTACAGGCGTGGTGCTATCATCTCCTGTCACATAAATAGTGTTCATCAACGCTGGACCCGGCCACGCAAAACAAAAGACGTTGTTCAAAAATTCGTCAGCAGGAGGCTGGGGACTTCACGGATATTTGTATTTTGACTAGTTGTACGTATCTGGTATGCAGGATTTGTTCAAATCAATAGTTGTGATCATGTTCATTTTGAACTGTTCATTACAGGTTTTTTAGTTGACCCTCTGCGTTGTAATGATGCCAAGCAAAGACATGTTAGATTTCCCGTTTTGTCTTTTTTTGGGCCAATGATGAAAAGGTTTATTTTTGTTTTGGACAGAGGGGTTTGATTTGTTTGGCTGTATATATTTTATGCCCCTACATGCATGTTGAAGCACTGTTTTCATATTGCCCTATTATTTACTTTTCTCCTATTTTATCTTCTTATTTAATCGCAATGATGTAGCTACTACTAGGATGACTTTTCTGTATCTAAAATTTCATGTGGAAGAACATCTTGCATTAGGTCCGTTGGCCGACTTGATCTAAGGCGCCACCCCCACGTTATGTTTTCACTTTTAAGAGAGGATTTTTTTTTTTGTTGGGGATAACTAGAAAGAGGATTAATTAAATCCGCCAAATATTTGTGGGGTTGCATCGTCGGACTCTGGATGGTTGGTTATTTGGTCGGCAACTGGGTTCAAAAGTTCTAAGAATATAATTTTTTTTAATATGAAGAATAGAGTAATTTTTTCCTCACGTAAGTTTTTACTTTTTACCACGTAAGATTACGCTGATGAAATTCGTCAATATTTTGCTAAAAAAATTTGTCAATGTGACAAATTTACAATGTCATTCCACAAAACATGGACCAATTTCATCAATGTAATGTTACTTTGGACGTGGTCAAAGTACGGCGCCCAGCATAAGCTTTTCTGACGCTACGTGTAATTTTTTCTTGACCTGGGTTACATCTAATTTTTTCAAACAATCTTTATATAGAAGTTCTTAATTTTTAAAAACATCACAAGTGGATAACATTTTAAAAATGACATAATAACATACTAGTAATTTTTTGTAGGTAAATATTTTTATCATTAAATATCACATGACAGGATTTGTCTTAAAATTTTGTGCCATAATTTTATAATGAAACCAAAATATTAGAAGATTGCACTTAGGAATGATTTTCCTAGATGATCCTCGAAACTCGTCAAACATGATAGCATCCGAGACGTTCACCGAAATCTGAGGCTCTATTCTTGACACAAGTGACGCGCAATGAATATGCCTTTTTTTTCAATAAAAACTCTATATCCATTAATCACAAAAGAACAAAGTCAAGAATATAAACAGAAAAAGAAACTTATTTCATCAACATCCATCTCACATCAAGAAAGATAGAATGTGATAAAAAAAATGCACAATGAATATGCTTTCACTTAAGTTATAGAAGCAGAGGGCCTCCACTTCTCCGTTTTTTCCATTACAAAATATCCCAACATTATACTCCATGAAATGAAGGTGTTCACTACTAGCACTTTTCGAGAGTACCTGCCTGGCAGAGAAAATGAAGCAGGGTAGCATTCATATCGAAATAGACAGTCTAGAAACTCTAAAACAACTCAACTTTAGGCCACTTGACGTGCCTCAATGTTAAAATAAGCCCAACAATTATCGAAGAGAACCTCGCGAAATGATGCAGCAAATCGAGCTGAAATCACCAGAGTCAGAGCCTTTAGCCAGGTGGGATTCGCCAACATGGAAAAGCACCATCGCAGAATAACTCATCATAAATCTTTGGCATATTACCATGACAACAGCTGGGTTGTTCTAAGTCAAGAAATTAACCAGGCTTACTTCAAAATAATAATGCCACTCCTCATAATTTACCACGTCTATAACATGACATTCGTCGATATTTGAATTCACGAAACCAAGCAATCACTTCATTTCATGAGAAAACTTCCATTCATCAATAAATTTAACCTGCTGATAGCTCAATGGGTAGTGGTCACATTTAGAATTATCATTAAGAATGCATCCAATCAGCAAACCTGGTAATGTATGCTAAACGTAAACTATAAAACACAATTATCTTTAAAAAAACAACTCAAATCAAGCTCATCATTCATAATTCCATCCAAAGTCAAAATTTCTTTGGCACATTTCACCCATGTCCCGCTCAGCTTAACCTCTCGATGCTTGCTTTTCTTTCGCCTTTTGGATCTTCAGTACCTTCTTCACAATCTTTTGCTCCTCAACTAGAAAAGCACGGATTATCCTAAACAAATAATAAAAACCTCAAAGTTACCCTCATTAAGAAGAAAGATTAAAAAGGAAATATATAAATAATGATTTCTTAAGTAAATACCTCTCTCTTACAGCTCCTCCAGACAACACGCCTCCATAGGCCCTGTTAACTGTTCGACGGTTCCTAGACAATCTGGACCTCTTGTATTCAGCAGGTCTCAAATGTGGAATCTGCAAATTAAATCAGGACCAGAAAAATTATGGTAGGAAAGTGGCACAATAACATCCACCGTTATTTGACACTAGCACAAAGAACAAAAAACTTCAAAGATTAACACCTTCAATACCAGAGACAAAGCAAAGGGTAGATAAATAAAAATTTTTGCATTCATAATATGCACCTAACATTATAACACTACATGGATTAGTTTAGTTACCTCTATGATTACCAGCAGCAACAAAAAGGAAAATAGATTTTAAGCATACTTAGATCTTCTCCTCCACATGCATACCACATTTATTTCAATATGATATATGATCAAGAATAACAGCTGACTATGCTGCCCTCCTTTCTCCTCACTCAACCTATCCTCATTCTGCCTGGAACCGAGGATGCACAAGTACTGACTGCTGAATAAGTAATAACCAATAAAATATGTACTAGAATAGATAAGGCCAGGACTCAAAATAACCACCTGAAGGGTGATAAAATAGGAAAGGAAAGATATGGTATAGAGAAAATTATATAACCAAGAAAGAAAGGAAATTAACTAAAGTGGATATATGCCATCAGATCAACAAGCAGACCAGGATTGAGGGGACATCAACTTTTTTATGTATTTCCCCACATGTATAACCTTTTAATCACCAAAACAATCAATATTATCTCTTCATAACACGGAATGCTTCACATAGTAGAGAAAATACCAAGCATCCAGCAGTCACCCGAGAGAAAAGTTATTAGAAAAAATTGATTCTGCCGATTCTATATAATGCAGTGCTTGACTTAAAATTCAAAAAATGCAGCAAACCACTCAAGGATGGTAGAGCAAATGCATGCAGGGTTCATAACATTCACACAATTCAGAAAGCATACATACCCCTTGGATCCTCTTTCCAGTAACAGGGCACTTAGGACCGCTTGCTCTCTTCTTTGTGGTTTGATAAACCAACTTCCCACCTAAAAAACATTTCCAGATGTTCAAGCCCAAAACGCGTAAGCAATCAAAAATCCAACTCCATGGCTAAGAGATAAGAACATCTACGTCAGGCATATATTCACACAAAATATGAAGAAAATGGATGAAGCACATCCGAGAGAAATCAGGAAAGAATGAAAAGCAGGAACAAAAGAATATACCAGGGGTTTTCACAACCCTGTGCTGGTTGGATTTGGTGGCATAGCTGTGACGCTTCCTGTAAGTGAGCCGCTGCACCATCTTCCCGTCCTGATTCCAACCTCAACCGCAGCCTTCGCCTTGCTGTGAAACGGCCCCCAAACGCTGAGTGGAGGGATTGGCTTTACATTTTAAGGAGTCAACAAAAACCCTAGATCGTGCGGCTCTCGTCGGCTCTCCCACGCTGGCGAGTGGCGATTAAGCATGTTTATGGGCCCTTGGCTGTTCTGATTACCCATTCAAACAGCCCAAAGCGTAGGCCTCCAACAAAGGCGTCACCCCAAAAACATAAATCACCCGTTTAGAAGAATTTTGGCCAACAATTCTTTAGAGCAATTATTAACAGTCATTCAGATAATTATATTTAATTATTTTTTTATAGAAATTATATTTAATTGGAGAATACGAGAACAATAATATACTACTAGTTAGAAATGGATCTAGTCCTAATATATCATCCATTTTTTCTCCCAAATTTATAATTCATTCTCTAATGTATTCTTATCGATTACATACATTAAGAGGTTTCTATCTAAAAGTAGCTATAATTAAAAGAATATTTTAAAAAATTCAACTCTTATTTGTTACAAATAATTAATTTAATAAAATTTTTAATCTACTTAAATTAGTTAAATAGTTATTATATTAAATGCCAGAGATAATAGAAAGTATCCATAATTTTTATTGCTTTAAGAACAATTTTTTTTTCAAGGTTAACATTTTTATTTGGCTGAAATGATCGGTTTTCAAAAAATAATGCAAGAGTAATATTTTATTATTTATTATCCTTTTATATTGGGGTTTTGTATTTTTTTTAAAGGTTAATATAATTTTTAGTAAGATTTGATCCAATTTTAGTTTTGGTCCCTAAAATTTAATTACATTTTCATTTTGGTTTATAAAATTTGACTTTATTTTGATCCGTCTAAAGATTTTTAGTCCTTGAAATATATTTTTTATCAAACATCAACATCAAAATGAGATTAAATTTTAATAATCAAAATTACTGGTTTTAAATTTCAAAAATCAGAATAAAAATGAGGTTAAATTTGAAATACTAGTACTACTGGTTTCAAATTTTAAGGAGTGAAAATAAAACAAAGTCAAAATGCATTGACTAAAAAAATGGTATTAACTTTTTTTTAAATAGAAAACCAATCAAATCGAGTGAGACACGTAAAAATATATGCAGGTAATATTTCCATACGAAGAGATGAACTGTAGAATAGACATTCAAGCCAAATTTTAAACTGATTTCTTTATCTATTTTATTCGAATGGTTGCCAAAATGGTCATTGTTAATGAATTAGTAGTCTTAATCCTGTTTCCTTGGTACCACTAGTGCTAAAAATCATCTTTCTTTAATAGTTATTTCAGCTCTTAACCTAACCCCCAAAGCCAGCTAGAGGTGGAAACAGGGCAAGCGGCCTGTCAGGGACCTATGGCCTGGCCTGGCCTGTTTTCCAAAAAAGACAGACTCAGGCCTGTTTGAAGGCCTGTTTAGTTAAACAGGCCGGACTTAGGCTTTTTAAAAAGCCTGTTAGGTCGGCCTAGGCCTGTTAGAAATTTATAATTATAATATATGAAAAAATTATTAATGCTATTATTGTTAATGTGCTCTTTTAATTTATTTTTTAATTTTAATATATAGTTAATAGCTTAATCTTTTCTTAGATTTTGAAGTTTAGATAACAAGTGAAGATAAAAATATAATTTAAAATAATAATATCAATAAATAATGTGATTTTTAAATCTTAAAAATATAAAGAAAATAGGAAGGAAAAATTTTGTTCCAGGAATGATAAATTAACTAACTTACGTATTATGTTAATTTAAGTATGATACCCTCTTTATTCATTATAAAATTAGTACTTTTTTCCTCTTTATTTATTTGTCTTAATTTTAATTTTTTGTGTGTACTTAAACATAGTCTTATTCCAAATTTAACATATAATTACAATTAGTTTTCAATAATATTCTTATAAATTATAATTAAGATTTAAAACAATGCTTATGATACTAAAATTTAAATAAAAGACAAGATTAAAATTTAATTATTATGTACGTTTTTTTAATCTTAGCTTTTTTAAAAAAAATAATTATTATAATTTGAATTTTTTAAAAATACAGGTCTTTTAACAGGTTTCAGGCCAGGTCAGCCTTTATACAGGCCATGCTCAGGCTAAAAAATAAGCCTGCAACAAGCCACAGGCTAGGCTCAGGTCAATAAACTCCAAACAGGCCTGATCTGTTAAGAACAAGGCTTGACCTGGCCTGTTTCCACCCTTAAGGCCAGCATAGCATTTGCTGATTTGAAAAATTTTGTGAATGGTGAAAAAACGAGTTTTAAGGAAAGGACAAAAAAAAATGTTTATAGAAAAATGCGGACGCGTTGCAGTCACTAAGAGGAGAGATTGAAATTTCATTTATAATAGACATTGATCATTCTTAATTAATTACTGCTAGACGAGATGAGGAATGATGGTGATTAGGACGGCATACTCATAATTTGCATTTGTGAACACACGCACGCACTCACTCACAAACCCCGTAAACCCCTCTGGTTTATATATATATATATATATATTATATATATATATATTATATTTGTCATTATTAATCTATTAAAAAAATGAGACGCTGCCTTTTCTTCTTAAAAAAGGCACATACATAGTAAATGCTCCACATGTTATTTCGGTGACTATTGGCTTAGTTGAATTGTGATGCTACCAGAAATGGGGGGAGCATTGAAAAGAAAGCTAGGAATGAAGGTTAGGTCGGGAAAAGTAAGAACGTGGGTTGTACATGTAATGTTCGATTTACAAAATTAATCTTGGTTAGTTTATTGCGACACCAAGCCAGTTGATCCGTCGTTATCCTCGACATGTTCACCACTCTCCAAACTAATTTCATATCCACTTGTGAAAAGAAGTATAGGTACTGATCCGTCTCTTCCTCTTTTATATATATATATATATATTTTGTCATTTATTAATCTATTAAAAAAATGAGACGCTGCCTTTTCTTCTTAAAAAAGGCACATACATAGTAAATGCTCCACATGTTATTTCGGTGACTATTGGCTTAGTTGAATTGTGAGGAAGAGATTAGAATGCTACCAGAAATGGGGGGAGCATTGAAAAGAAAGCTAGGAATGAAGGTTAGGTCGGGAAAAGTAAGAACGTGGGTTGTACATGTAATGTTCGATTTACAAAATTAATCTTGGTTAGTTTATTGCGACACCAAGCCAGTTGATCCGTCGTTATCCTCGACATGTTCACCACTCTCCAAACTAATTTCATATCCACTTGTGAAAAGAAGTATAGGTACTGATCCGTCTCTTCCTCTTTCTGCTTCTGCAGTTTCTTCAATATGCAGCTTCCACCCCTCAATATCTCTCTCAGTCTCTTCTCTTTCTGCAACATCATGCCACTTAGCTACATCACCCATACAGGAAAAACAAAACAAAATGAAGAACCACGTTACAACATTAATGAACTCAATTACCTTCTGAAGCTCTGCTCGGACTTGCGCTAGAAGCTCTGCATCTGCAGGGTCTTGGAGTTCTGTTTGATTCTCTTTTGCACCTCTGAGTGCGAGGTTACATGCGTCTTTATCCGCCCTAATGAAACGCCAGATCGTCCTAATTGATTCTTCTAGGATTTCCACCAACATGCCACTTGTGATGGCATCGTCATCCGAATCTCTTTTTCTTATTTTCTTCTTATCCTTTGCGTTGTCCTCTGCACACAAGTAATGGCTCTATTATTCGTAAATGTATGCCTTCCACGTGGAATTTTGTAGTCAAGCTCAAAAAGGCACCGTCGGAAGTCGGTGAATTCCAAATCCGAATAAGAATAAAGACACGGAGCAATTTGCACGAGTATTCCAAAGTTACTCACCTCTTATTACTGGAACTTGAAGAAGATTCTTCATGGCATAACGATTTCTGACGTAATTCTCCACTCGTGGCCCTTCTTGGAAAGGTTCGTTCTCGATAAACCTTTGAAGGAGGACTTGGAACTGCTGAAACTCGCCGGCCACTTCGTTGAACCTTCGTGTTCCGTACTGGTCAGATTCCCATATCTCCAGGGCCTTCTCGTATTGCCACTGAAGGAATTCCCAGGACAGGCTCAGCTGACCCACATAGATCGTTTCCAGATCACTGTACAGTTCCCTAATGAACTTCTTCGCTGGGTCTGATTCTGATTTTTTAGGTCTAGAACGGTGAAAACTTTGTGAAAGTTGGGACATGATCCTTGTAGAAGATGTCTTGTGGCTCGAAAATGACTGTAATGGCTCCTTTGACTGCAAAAAAACTACAGGAGGATTTTGAAACTTTTTAAGTGCCATCTTTTGTCGGTTTGGATTCTTAAACACTAAGCAAAATATGAAGACCACTTAGAATTTACAAACATAAAATGATATTTCAAAGTGTCTTGCTTAGTAAGATATTTTACAAGGTCATGGAACGATCGGGTGGAGCATTAACATCATTGCCAGATCATTGCAGGGAGCGATTTTCTTTTTGGGAAGGGTCCAGACGATATGACGTAGGGGAAATAGGAATTGAATTAGAAACTTGATGTGGGTACAAAGTCTTTACATTGGATCATTTAAATGAACATAAAGAAAGACGGTGGGCAGATTTTCATGAGTATAAACACGTCTGCATAAAACTAGGTATTTCATCGTAAAAACAAGACCTAAAACTCATGCGGATGTCCTTGTCCAGTCGAGGGCAGTTAAAATTCATGTGGGGGACTTGTCGTATCTGCTGTAGCAGGACAAACATTTATGTTTCGAAACTACAGTCCAACCCCTCTTTTATGCAATACCGAACAAAATAAAAATGGATTGCATAAAAAATAGAAATACCATCTCTCCAATTCAAGGGAGTTTTTTTTTTTTTTGAGGGCGTACCGTGGGATTGAAACTTTAAATACATCAGATTAATTGTTTTTCAAAAATGAATAAATACGTTAGATTAATATTTAAATTTAAAAAAAAAGTTAGGAAGCGGTCTAAAATATTGGCACCGTACCCACCCAAAAAGAAAAATGTCCAGCCGTGACTCACTTCTACGTGTTTAGGTGGTTCATGATTCGTGACTTCTGTGTTCAACAAACCCCAGATATAGTGGGTCCTAACCTATAATATGATTTTAATGACTTAGATGAGGGGTATGGGGTTAATGACCGGCGATCATAGAGATTGAATGAATTGGTCATTAACCGAAAATACTCTTTGAAGAAACTTCGTATGGAATATCAAAAGCGTGTTTAGAAAGAACAGGAAAGAACCAGAATCAAAAAGAGGAAACTGAAAAAATTAAATCAAAATATGAAGAAACGGAAATTACTGACCGATAGCCCACATTTTCTGGTAATTCAAGATATCGAA
Organism: Neltuma alba; assembly: GCF_004799145.2. Classification (NCBI taxonomy): domain Eukaryota; kingdom Viridiplantae; phylum Streptophyta; class Magnoliopsida; order Fabales; family Fabaceae; genus Neltuma; species Neltuma alba. Next base: position 251,025 of record NW_021637635.1, on the reverse strand, counting down.
TTTTCGCATGCGTTCTCTGTAGCTCCTGGAGAATTTTGGGACCTCGTTGGTCGTACTAGTACCAGGCTGGAATTTGTCCTCTATTTTCCATGGCTTCAAGTCTTCCATCATCCTCGGAAACTCAGAATCCTCAAGAATGGTCGGAAGGCCCGTGGCTTTCACCTTCTTCAGCTCCATCTTCAGCTGCTCCATCAAATCTTGATGTTCCCACAGTATATCAAACCTGTTGGAGTCCTCAAGATCCGAACCTATTGAGCTCTGCAAATTGGGTTTCGCAGAGTCCTCGGGACAATCAATGAGCCGTTTTTCTTTGCCGCCAGATTCTTCGGCTTTGCAACTGTCGTTATTACCCGACAGCTTCTGTGCCTGAGCCTCTTCTTCAAATTTTTGAAGCTCTTCCATTAAGTCTTTGTCTTCTTCATCAAAATCATCAGGCTCGTACCCAACGTCTAAATTATCTGACCATCTATCCCCGTCTAAGTCCATATCTTCTTCTGTTAACCCTGCATTTTCATTATCTTGGTTTCTTGACTTGTCAAGCTCAACAGTGGTTCCCATGTCTGAATCCGATAGTTGACTACCGAGCAAAGAATTAATATTTGAACTCTTAGGATTTGATTCGTGGCCTAAACTTGGAAAAACATTGCTTGTAGAAATATAAGGATTTTTCATTTGATTTTTCCTTGATTCTGGTTGTTCTGTTGCTTCTACACATGGCATAGCTTTCAGTTTCTCAGCCTTATTTTCAAGGACGTCTCCTCCTTCAATCTCAGAAAAGAACCTAAAATTCTTGGTTGCATTGTTTTTCAAGGACCCATCATTCGATTGAACAAATAATTCCTTGACAGTGAGAATCGAAGCCTCGGGTTCCTCCAAGTAGTGGCTGGCACTATTGCCTGAGATGAACTCATATTTGCTGGAACTCATATCTCGGTTGTTGACAAAACGAGAACTTTCATCATTTCTTTCGTCAAATTCTTCAAAGAGTTTCCAATTCTGGTATTGGAACTTGAAGACCAATTTCGGCGAGTCGGCTTCTTCAATGCAAACACTTTCGGTGTCGTCCATAATTTCAGAACACTCTATTTTGGGCTCTGGTTCTGGCTGGGAATTATTAGAGTCTACTGAATCACTTTCCTCTGGAAGAGAATCAGTACCTTCCTCGAAACTTTCAGAATTCAACACTTCATCTTTGGAAGAATTGGAATACCCTGCTCCAGCCTCTGATTTTGGCCCGGAAAAATTTGAGTCATGAGAAATAGTCGCAGAACGAGCTGATTTAATGGCTTCAGGACTGAAATACCTGCCAACGTAAAGCAACAAAACAGGAATACCGATTAACCGGAGAATTAATATATATGGAAACATTTGGGTGAAGTGGAAACTGAAAATAACAAACCTCATGAAAATTCTGTCGAATACCCAGAACAGAGCTTGCCAAAGGTAGGAGAGGAGGACCCCAAAATAACCAGAAAAAAGAACCATCTTTCGGTGCAAAAACCCAGTGGGAAAGCCCATACTCATAGTGAAAGGGGAGGGTTAACCGCAGAAATCTCATGGAGGCACTCGTGGAATAAATCCATGAACCCAAGTTCATTCCAATAGAAGCAAAACAGGGGAAGTCATGAGGAGGCTGATTCGGCGTTTGAAAAAATGAGGAAGAGAAGGGGACATAGTACCAGTAAAGAGGAACGTTCACATGTAGAATCGGATTAAGAGGAGGTTGAAATCTGACCTAATAGGAAGGGATTTGGGAGCAAAAAACTAGGGAAGAAAAGTACATGTCAGCGACTTGGGTTCGAACTATTCTCATTAGAGGTTGCTTGGAGGCATGGGATTCTGAGAACCGTTATGCGAGAGAAAACAGGGGAAGGGGTTTCAATCAGTTGATGACAAGTGCCGAGCCATTTTATACATATGATCCATCTGGGTTAAATTGAAAGTTTACACCTCCGACTTCTGGTTCAAGTTTCATGCGAATTATGCTCGGGCTTTCGTAAGGTGTGGAGGGTGAAAGCTCACAGTACTTCACACCTCTTTTTGGGTCATAATTCGTTGGCTCATAGATTCAACGCCATCCGTCCAAACAAAATGTACTTAAAATCGGCCGGCTCCGGTTTTATTTGTCCTTTACTTTGTCATTTCATTTACTGCCCAGGCCGAACCGTCGTTTTAGATAAGCCGAGTAGCCGACCCCTGTATTGCTATCTCTTGGCTTTTAAAATATCTGCAAACACAGAGGTGTTTTATTACCGGAGCCTAGCACAGCGTTTTTTCTTTCCTTTTTTTTTTTCCTTTTTAAACAATACTCTATTTGTCGTTTATGTTTATATATTTTATTATCATTAAAAAAATACTTATATGATGAGTTAAGCCTAGTAATGCGAAGACAACCCTTGATGAATAGGACGTGCTTACAAGTGACAAATATATATATATTCATAATTTTTTTATTAACAAAATTATCGTATCCAAAATATAATTTGAATCCCCATTATTATTAAACATGAGTCGTGTCTTTTTTTTTTTTTTAAATTTCGACAGTTTTCATTGATTTTACCAAAAGGATACTCATCAATGCCAGTTGTTAGCCAATCAGTATTTTCCATGCATATTCATTGAATATATTGATTCCATGATTAATGTTTTATTGATTAGCGTCTTAAAGAAATATTTATGCACTTCGTAATCAACACATTAATTCCATGCATTCGAATTGAAAACATGCTCGTGAAAGTGACATTAGGGGTTAAAAGAAAGAACAGCAAGTGACGTTCAAGCTTTATTGGGTCTCCTTAATTTATTGCAAAAACTTGTTTGTCACGACTAATCAAATAATTACTGACATCAAAATGATAAAGCAATTATTTCTTAATCCAAAGATATGTTATGTTCGCTGGCAATATATATACGGGTGTATTATGTTCCTTCTTGATTGTATTGAGGGAGGGAATGAGAATTTTTTTCATTAGAACAATTCAGGTGAGTTAAGTTTTGAAGACTTACTGCAACCAAAACATATATTGGACAGCGATAGATGAGTTATTGACAAACACCACAACTTCATAAATTATAAGTCAGATCTTCAACGACTAAGCTCGGTGGAACCAAAATGAGAAGTATCCAAAACAAAAGGACCACATGTATAATATTAAAGACCCTGGAGTCCAGTGACATCAAAGCCTTCCCCTTTGCGAGGAAGGTGACCAATTCTAACATATGCTTTGTGCCTGGGTGTGTTTGGACATATATAAGTGCGTGGTCGATTTTTTTTCTATTAAATGTACTTGATCAGAAATGATACGTATTTGTTTATCAAATGTGGGGACAATAAAACATTTCTAAAGTTAAAATGAGGAAAATTATAAATAAATAAAAAGGAATTGTTTTACTTCTTATATATTTATCCTACCTTGAAATTATGTTTTAAATTTTTCTTAAAACTTCGTAGTTTCATTTTCGTTCGTGTTGGAGTCAGCGAGTTCATGTTTTTTACTTTCTACTCGCAGTTAAAATAAGCACGACTCATAGATATCATGAAGTCTCCTCGAAGTATATCAACAGGGTTAAGTCTAGTAGAAGGAGTTAATTCTTCACAATGAGTGACTCAAAATTTGAATCCCCATTGGGAGAAGTGTTCACATTTAGTGCTTTCGAGTAGGATTGCCTCCGATAGGATAATACTTATGATTTAGTAAAAAAAAAATGTACGAGACTATTCTAAAGGGCCGATTCGGTTAACTTTTTCTATTTGAATTAATTTTATTAATTGATTGCTAGGTTATTGAGGATTTTAGTTTTTTCAACATTGATCTCAGGCTTCAAATTCTTTATTACTCCTGTTAATATTTTATTTTATCATTTCTGCCTAATAAAAAGAGAACATGACAAACACGCCTAAAGTGGAAAGTAAAAACTGGAATGAAAGGAACGTGATAATTTAGGAACCAGTTTTGATATTTATCATAATAATAGATACCATGATACTTATCAAATCTTAACTATTCGAATTTAATATGAACGGTTAAGATTTGAATTTTTTAATTTTTTTTTTTGAAAAATATTTTTCTTTAAATGTTACGTAATTCAAAATAAATTTAGTCTCTTAACTGTAAGTTTTTTTAATAATTTTTATATAAAAATTATTAATTAAAAATTTTAAATCTAGACTATTAAAATCAGATTTAAATGGTGTAGATTTTATTACAGTGATGGGTGTTATGGTGCTGATCACTGCTATGAATACTGCCAAAACAATTTCGAATAATTTAGTCATTGAGAAAAAGGAATGAAAAGAGCAAAAACGGCACAAACCGACCCATTGATGAATTATTCATCATCACGCTGCGTTAGTTACTGTTTGAAGCCGTGTCCTCTGACTTCGGCCTCATACGATACGACGTTTCTAACCCGAAAAAATTATAAAAGGACGCGGCCCTTTCAAAGCCATCCAATGACATAATACTTTGCCATAAAGAAGTTTTGTAGAAAGTTTGGCGCTTTCTTGCGGGTTTCTTCTTCTTTAATTTTTATATGCTAATTAATTACTATTAGTGACATGATTGTGTTGTGTCCATATGCATGGCACGGGAATGTGGGTTGTGTGAATGTAATTAACCAAATAAACAACAGGAAGACATCCTTTTAATTTGGGTTCGTGTGATGGAGACAGAGAACACAAGAATTAATATCTGAACGCGCCGTGTGGAATAATATACAATACCGCTACTGCGTATGTGTGGGGGAAGGGACAGAATCGCGGAAATTGATGACATTTTTCGGTGGGAATTCAAAACATAGGATTCACCAAAAACAAAAAGAAGACGGGAAAGTGATTTACGTGGGGCATTTTTTAAATTGCGTGAGAGAAAAACACAGCAGAGCAGCAGCATCGCGGGCAATTAATTAAGAAAATACAAGAACAAGTTCGCGGCTGATGCCTTTGTTCTTCATTTTTAGATAAAGCGCTGCATCTGGGGAGTGGCGGATCAAAGAAGAAGACGTTATTTTGGTTAAATTCGAATGTGAGGCTGCTCTCAATAATCTAATCCAGTCGATTAGTGGTGTTAATTACGTGTTAAAAAAGGGGGGGTTACTTGACATGCAATTAAATTAATCACCCAGTATGCACATAGCCACGCCTATGCGGTTAGGTAAGGTAAACGCAATGTGAAGCCTGTGACATGGGAAACCCGTAGTCTTGGTTGTTGACTACATTGAGTGCGATGCAGACGTCCAGTGTTGTGAAAAAACTACAAAACCCCACTCCAACTTGCATTGTGTTTCATTTTCCGCAGCAAGTGGTGTCCTCTCAGGATCCTATCAAATATAAGCTTCTTCTTTTTTTTTTGTCGGGGTAGTCATGACATTGTATATCCAATGGAGTCCGAGTGAACTGTATTTTTTATGGCTTTAAAATAATATAACCATTTTTTCAAAAGAAATATATTACTACCTTTGATCTTTAATATAAAAATATATTTGATTTTTATTTTGATCTTAAATATAAAATCTTAATCTACTTTGTCTCTCATGTTTAGCTAATTTCTTTCAAGTTAGTCTTTGTAATAATAGTAGTTTTAGTCAATATATTTGATTAGTAAAAATATTTTGAGAAAGACAATACATATTTATTATAAATATTTAATTTAACTAGTTTTTTAAATATTTTTAAATTAGTTAACTAACTTTTATATTAAAAATGAGATCAATACATATTTTTTTGGTAGAAATCAGGTGATCTCTCCCGGTCGATAGCTAGAGACTAATCCTCTTAGAGTGTAGATATTATCAAAGTGGGTTTTGCCTCTCCCAACAAAACCTTTTCTATGCATACCGCTTATATCAATATATATGGAGTAATAATATCAATCTATTGATTAGTGGCACAGGATCGTATTATTTCTGAGTTAAAAATACGGTTTGTTTAGACTTCATGGATTCAGTGGGCGTAATAGTTTCCTAACATGATAACGGGTGTAATAGTAATAGTTTCTCCATGTGAGACCGGACCCAAATGCAGGCAAGTGTCAGTAAACCATCACAACTTAATGGTTTTTTTTCTCCCTGTGCCGTAATAGTTAACAGTAATACTAGTCATATATATGTTTAAAAAAGAAAAAATACTAGTTGCATAGAAGTTCATCTTGACGGTTATGATTTTATATAATTTTTAATTTAATTTCATATTATTTTAAAAATTATAATTGAATCCTTATACTTAGAATCATTTTTAGTACAGTCCTTTATTTTACTCTGAGGAATTAACTGTGCTTTATCTCATCATTGTGAATGCCAACGATTCAAATCAATTTTCTAGAGTTGCTTAATAAAGGTTGTATCACTTGCATATCCATAATTCTAGTTAGCAGGTTTTTTCCCCTCCCAATTTGGATAAATTTCGTTGGGGTCACAAGTGACATAGGATGTTACTGATTATCTATTAATTAATTTATTGTTTTGGTACAAATCTATTAATTAATTTTAAAAACGAATAATCCGCAGAAAACATCCATGTGATGGGCTGGGCCGGCCTCCAATCCTGCTTTCCGAAAAGGATTAGAGGCCCAGTTAGGGGAATATAGTTTTTGAATGCATAAAAATTCCTTCCCCATTTTACCCGAGGAAAAAAATGAAGCGTTCTCGGTGTTGTTGGAACCCCTGCCCAAACCTAATGCCGAACCCAGTGCCGCCGTCATCCCCACAAGGACGATGAGTCCACGACGGAGTCAGCTGTTACAAACCAAAAAGAAAATCCATGAATTCTAACAATTATGACTTATCAATATGGCTCTAACAGAAAGGATTAATTGACTTAGTTTCTCACATCATGATTCTTGATAGTGCTTAGAAGTATTTCGAATGAAATTACTCCTAATAAAAGAACATATAAGCGGAGCCCCAAAAAAAAAAAAAAAAAAGACTGAGTGGGAAAATTTTCAAAATTTATTACAATAATGACACTTCTCACCATAAATTTTGAGATACTTCTAGCTGCCTAATCTCTAGTAGTCTTGTCAACATGATTTATTTACTTGTAACTCTTAAAAAGGAACGGAGGTAGTACTCTTTTTAGGCATAATCAGAACTATTAGATAATTCTTTTTTTTTATTGAAATTATATTAATGACAAATACCCTTTTTTAATGATAAAAGGGATATTACTCCAGCTTATCACACCTAAATCGACCTGAAAATATTCAAATTTGACCGAACGTTGATTAGATCTTTATATTAGACAACTATACAGAAAAAGACAAATGTAAACTGAGAATGTAAAAGAAAAATTGTTTTTTCCCTAAAGAGAGGATGTACGTATTGGGGGGAAAAAAGGCACTGAAATATTAATTTAAATTATAACTTGTAATAAAATTAATTTTTCAAATGGAGGCAGCCATGCATTTAACTCGCATACTAAAAACATTGAAAGAAAATCAAATATGAAGGGAATGAGGATCTGAAGGATCTCGGGGACACAGCAGATTAGGTCAGAGAGAGATAAAAAAGTCAAAGGCAGAAGCCAACGGGCAACGGGCAGTGAACGAGGCAGGTTCATGTTACTTATAATAATCCGGTGCAGATGTCATTCACGTATTTATTATGCACTTGTTTTCAAAGTAGGATCCCAAGTTGGGTTACCTTGCTTCCCTCCCATCACCGTTTGCATCCCCCATTCTTGAAAATATATATCCCTTTCCTCGCATTTATTCTCTGTCTCCACTCCGTTTAAGCTTTCTCCTTCCCTCTTCTTTTCCTATCGCCACCCTCTTGCTCCACAGCGCAAACACCATAACCACCCCAATATTACTATCTAATGAACATACTTATCAATAATTTGCATCCATAATCAAGGCAAACTAAACTTATTTATAACTTCTCCCATCACCGTCGCTTTTCGAAAGCAGTAATCGGTGGATGAAACCAGGCGGTTTTAGAAAGAAATAGCAGGCAAACGATAAAGTGGAGTACTGAATTGAAGCGACCGGGGTTTTGCTGGAGTACAGCTTTATCTCACTTAATCCCATTAATGGCCGCTGGGGATTAGACTTTTTATAGGGGGCATTAAAAGCAGATAATAGAGCTTTTTCCCAGCGCAGTGTCATTGAATGCCACGCGGTTTTGAGAGCAACAAGCTGACTTTGGCCTCCTCTCTCGTTGCAGTTAATGCTCTTCCTGTCGACTTTTGACTCTTCCGCCTTCCCTATTTACTCCTGTTTAAGTCAGCGTCTTCCCAAACACACCCCTCTCTTCTTCCCCTGTTTTGTCTATATATTCACGCCAACCATTTCTTTCACTTTGCCTTGGAAGCTTGGCTCCGCATAAAGCACTGATCAAGTAGGATTGGAGGAAAACCAGATCAAGAGTTGCAGAAAGAGAGATAGAGGAATTAGAGAAACATTAAGGACAACTCATACGCAGTCATGGGAAGGCCGCCTTGCTGTGACAAAGAAGGCATCAAGAAAGGACCTTGGACGCCTGAAGAAGATATCTTATTGGTGTCATACATACAGCAACATGGCCCTGGAAATTGGAAGGCTGTTCCCACCAATACAGGTAGGTTTATTACCCCACTCTCTTTTTTACGTTGTTTTGCATGATTACATTGACTTTGATGGGGCGCCTTTCTCTAAAATCGGTTTTTTTTCCCTTTGGTTTTCAGGGTTGTCGCGGTGCAGCAAAAGTTGCAGACTCAGATGGACTAATTACCTCAGGCCAGGAATCAAGCGCGGCAATTTCACAGACCAAGAAGAGAAGATGATCATCCATCTTCAAGCTCTTTTGGGCAATAGGTAATCCATCTAAAACCAAACTATAGCGACATAGATATTACTATCAAGTGTTTAATATTAGGAGACACGCGCTGAACTGGAGAGTATTATTGATTGCGGTGCAGATGGGCTGCGATAGCTTCGTACCTTCCGCAGAGAACAGATAACGACATAAAAAATTATTGGAACACCCACTTGAAGAAGAAGCTGAAGAAAATGCAGACGGATGTCGAAGGAGACAGCGTGAGAGATGGGTTTTCGGCTTCGCATACATTGTCTCGAGGCCAGTGGGAGAGAAGGCTCCAAACTGATATCCAAATGGCCAAGAGAGCTCTTCGTGACGCAGTGTCACCTCATAATAAGCCTTCTGGCTTATTTCAGTCCAACATCTCTAATACCGTCTCCTTCTCTTCCACATCTGCGAAACCAACCCAATCCTTATGCTATGCGGCGACTGCTGACAACATAGCTCGTTTGCTGAAGGAATGGAAGAAAAATCCGCCAAAGAAAAATCCCTCCCGCACTATCTCAACAGTGACTCAGAACTCCCTCGGAAACTTGGGTGCTTGTAGCAAAGAAGCCCCAAGTGATGAATACAACAAGGGAAATAGCTGTGAAACATGCGAGACGTTTGAGTCATTGTTTGGGCTGGAGTCTTTGGATTCTTCAAATTCTGAGCTTTCCCAATCTCTGTCTCCTGACCCTGAACCTACTACTCTTTTCCAAGATGAAAGCAAGCCGGAGTGTGCCGCAGAATTGCCATTTTCTTTTCTTGAGAAATGGCTTCTAGATGAAGTTGCTTTTCCAGGAACAAGTTAGGGGTGGCGTGTAATAACATTATAAAACGTCAGTTGTTATTGCAGATGCCAATCATTTTAGACTGGTTAGTTTCGTGTCGCGTAATTAGGACTCGGACTTGTTGTTAAACTCGGTTACAGGACTCAATCAGCTCATCTGGCTATTCTTTTGCATAAATCAAAAGTGGGACAGAGATCTCAATCCTTCAGTCTGCCACAAGTGTATATGATATCACTACTAACTATCATATCATTCTCATGATCCTATATATGTATATATTGCATATTAGTATTTGTCCTAGTGTAAAATTTGCATTTCTCTCGTCCAGTTTCAAATTATGAGATTAAGCAGTTTAAGTACACTCTGATTTGTGTTCTGTGCGGTAAGTTTCAATGGATAATATTATGCAGAGGTGGGGATGCTCTACTTAAAATGCTGAAGCTTATAATTCTACACCGTCGAATCTATCGTAGTGTTTATCTAAAACTACCATTAAATCTCGACCGTTAGATTGCTTTAGTGAAAAGGAGGGTCCATCCGGTCAGGAGAGCTGTAATACTATATCCAATCTTTTTTGGACAAGGTCATGTATTTTAACTAATTTCCTAAAATCAAGGAAATTAATTAAAGTTAATCAAGTGTTAAGAAATTTTTTTTTTGATTGGTATAACTCATTCGAGGGAGAGAGAGAGAGGTGAAAAGGTCATTATAAATTAAATAGATAGATAGTACATTTTTGGAGATAAATTATAAATGTTTTATCTATCTTATACGAAAATTCAATAAATAGGATCTTGTAGTACTCCTACTCCCTCTAGTCTCTATTATAAGCCTCCTTTTAGAAGATATTTTTAGACCTTTTTATAAGACCTCTAAATAGTTTCAATGATAATTAAATTTTTTTACATATATGCTCATATTTAATAAAAATATTAAGAGAATATAAATTAATATAATATTAAAATTTAGCACTATTAATGAGAATAATATTAAAAATACTTAATAAAAATATGAAATAATAATTTAATTATTTTTATTAATACGTATGAATTAGTTAGGATGTTAAGCAAAAAGAAAGACTTGTAGGTCTCTATCTTTAAAGCTAACCATGTCAGAGATAAATATAGCTTGTCTGTGATAAACTAATCTCACTTGATTTTACTAGAGCAGTTTAGAATTGACGATTATTCAAAATAACTATTTAATATTTATCATGAACGTACCAATTAGTTTGTCCTGTGTCTACCTAATTGATTTAATTTTGAAAATGACCAGTGACAACAATGATAAACATGATTTCCGGTTGGGAAGGGCCTCGATTATTAATTTGCCGAAGATTTTAAAGCCATGTTTCACAAATATTTCAACCTAGGGGTAGCCTGCAAAATTAAAGTTAGCATCAAACGCAAAGACGAAAACTGTTTACTTAACTTATGTATCTGATCGAATTAAATACTACCTCCTATCCTAATTATAAAACCCAATTGACTAATTTGAGGAGATTAAAGAAAGAAGTTAAGTTAGTTATTTGTAATAAATAGGTATTGCCTTTTTTAAAATATCCTTACTAATCAACTATATTGGCTAGGACTACAATTATTAGAAGGACTATCTTGAAAAAAGATGCATAAATATAAGAGACAAAGTAGATTGAGATCTTATATTTAGGACCAAAATAAAAGTCAAACAGGGTCTTATATTAAGGACCGGAGGTAGTAATTTGTATTTCCACCATTTGCATTTTAGCCAGAAATATTAAATTATAACTTTTTATCTTTTTAAAAATATCGAATATAATGAACGATCCAGCGATAAAGTATTGCATCACAGGATACTCTTGGATACCCATCTTCCTCATGCTCTCATTCTCGTAGCAGTCTGTAAGAACTGATTGGCCATAAATGCACATGGGATACATACATTTTCTGGTTCACTTGTTTTTTTCTTTTTGGTTTAAAAAAAAACTCAGGTTCAATTTGTTACAGAGTTCTGTTCATGGCAATGCAAGCGGAATCCATACTGTAAAGGGATATTCGTAAATGAAGAGGAAGAAACCTGAGATCCTCATGAGTCCCGTTATGGCAAACCCAAAAAAGCATAAAAGTAAATAGTAACTCTCTCTAATTTTCTTGCATTTTGTTCTGAATATGGGACCATTCCATTAATAAATACTGCTCCTCTGCACCTGTGAATCTGTGACGTTAGATTACTACACCAGTGCAACAGATCTACGCAAAAGAACTTATTTTTGAGGTGTAAAACGAACACGAATTTCCTCGTCAGAAACCTCAACGATAATTATTGCAACTTTGCTTGGTGAGCAGCATCTCGAACCTTGCTCTTCATGTCATAGGTAGCTTTTTAATGCAGAGGTTTTGGAAACAACTCGAGTGTTGTCTTGTGACATGTGAGTTCGATTCTATTTGGGTAAACTCAGGGACGTTGGATCCTAGCGGGTACTACTCCCACACCTTACCAGCAAACTTGGGGGATTTGTAGCTGTTTATGGTTTATCGGAATTTGACGTATTGTGATGGTAGATGATATTTTAAAATCTGCGCATGCATGATAAAATATATTATCTATAATGGACCATTTGTTTTAAAATTGAACAATCTGTGGTTAGTAGCCGAAAGAAAAATGAAACTAGCACCCTAGAGCGGCCAGCCAGCCAGGCAGCAGAACAAACTTGCGAAAGAGCAAAGACAGGATCATGTGCCTCCCAAGGATCACCTTCTGAACGCAACTCATTTTGCATTAAATGCGGCATGTGGCTGGCTACATTATAATGCTTGCATTAATTGTCATGCGATACACGTAACTGAGGAGGAGGAAGAAAAGAACTACACAATCACATACCGTATATATATGACCACGAATCATAAAAGCTATCATCGACCAAAACTCTCTGGTGTGAGAGATGTTTAACGTTAAACCAATCAAAGATTAACCTTCGAACGAGTCCATGATCCAGTGCACCACCGGAAAAGTGAAAGCGTCGTTCCTAGTTGCACTTGGAGGCATTGAAGCATGTGTAGCTGTGAATTTCATTGAGCTGCTTCTAGAATATCGGTCTTACTTGTTGTGAAGCAGAACATGAAAGGGTCAAAACCGAAAAACCTGTTTCTAGAAAATTGAGAAAAAGTCTATGCGCACATGTGAAAATGTGAAGGGAAGCACAATTTTGCTCAGATTGACATGATGGGATGAGGCTGGGTGGGTCCTATCCGTGGAACATGATTGGTTCAATTTACAATACGCCAACTCCAGCAAAGGATGCCATTATATATACCAAAGCCAAAACCCATAACTTACGACTCCGCAGAGCTTGCAAAATTAATAATTTAGAGAGATGAAAACACAATATTTTAACCCATGTGCTTCGGCCCAAAAAAAAAAAAAACTACGGCCAGTGCTGCGGTCCTCTTTATTTCAGCGGGCAGGAGACATGGGAAATAAAGGATCCGTGAAGAAATATGAAAACCGCTCAAAATTCATTGACGGGCAATCTTGATTGTGGTTTAGATGGTCCAATCCAGGTTAATTTAATATTATCAGTGCAAGTTGACTGGGCTAAGCGAATGATGCGCAAGTTTCTTGAATTTGTTTTGTTGAAGTCCATGACAAGAAATAGTTCATTTGATGAATATATCCTTTTGTGTTTGATCTTTATAAGCAAATCAGTTTAGTTCCAGTAAAAGTAAAACCAAATGTTGAATAATTAACATCACGTAATTATGATTGCCAGCGTCTCATAATTATGTGTTTGACCTCATATTTCATTGAATAATGAACATAAAGATTAATCCGAGAGCTCAAATTTGAAAGCTCTGCTGCTTCTTCATTATTGCATTGGCATACCAAATTCGGCAAATTATACTAGTAACTGTAAAACAAAGAGTTCAAACTATCTATGTATAAAGAGAGACATAGTGACGCATGATGAGCACATGGTGTGTCAATCCAGGCTCGAATGTCAAACGAATTTAAAGTGACATGGTTTTGTTAATGTTAGTTTAGAGTTTTGTGGTTGTGTGATTAATATGGAACTAATTATGTGATTAGACAAGATTTGGTTTGATAATGATGATAAGAAAAGGGCCCAAGATGAGATGGTACAGAGTATGGACTTCTTGGAAGGTGGAAAGCGGTCCAAATAATTTAATCAAATTGCTAATTGCGGATGTGACTCCTCAATTCAACTTGATTACATCGGGAGCTGGCTTGCATCCTCCACGGATTGAATTGACGCATCGCCAACCCTTGCAACCCTCAAATCCACAAAATGTGTCAGTGACCCTATTCGCGAGATGATCCGCGCTTCTGTGATATATGCAACTATTTGTTTCAGTACCACATAAGAATCATAAACTTCTTCTATATGATATATGGAGAAGCATATGTGGAGTTTAATTAGTTTGTACTTTGTCTTAATTGGACCAAGTGAAAGATATGTTAGCTGCATAATTTTCATTTCTCAAAATCAATAAAAATAGCTGAAAGTTACGTGCATCTCTCGCTTAGTCACTTCTGATCACCTGAAAACGTTTTACCAAGAGTCGTGACTCGTGTGAATAATTTTTAAGGTTTTTTACGAACATGTTTTTTTTTTTTTTTGGTAGAAGCCGAATGCTGTATTAGTTTTTGGACTTCTGGTTTTAAGGCCTAAATGGACATTGAACTTGACAACTCGTTTCCATGAAACATCAATTACATTGGATGTTCGGTTCATTCTGGATTTTGATTCTGACAAGCCAGGTATCAATTAATAAGCCAGACTTCATAGATAACACATGGGGCTCAAATTAACTTGTGGAGGGTGTGTGCGTGTGAAGCACTTCTCTCTCATCTCTTCTTGCTTTCACATTTTCCATACAGGATTCTTTGGATTATTGCCGCTGGTATTTTGCTTATTACAGGCTTACACTTGCATGAATCCCCAGGGTTTTTACCTTGTATTGGAATTTGATGAAGCATTTGTTTGGGTGGGGGAGGTCCGAAAATACATGCGTGGCTATGAAATTTTTATGTAGCTAGATTATTGGAACGTGAAAAATTCACATGCAAAGTTTGGTATAGTTTGGATTAAGACTGAGTAACGAGCGGGACTAGCTAGCCCGAAAAGTAACTTATAGCTCGCTCATTATTGTTAAACAAGTTTGGACTAGCCTGTTACCAGGTGAAAGCCCTATTAAATAAGTTGGGCTGGGCCTATTTAGACTAATCAGATCATAGACAGCTCGTTTAACTTAAACTACTATAGAAGGACGAAGCAGAAGCAAAAGCGATGAGATAGAGAGCAAGTGACCTAAAAAAAAGAAAGAGTAGAGGGGGCTAGGACACTCACAGGCGGGGAACGGAAGGGATAGGGATTGAGAGGAATATTTTTTTTAACAAAATAATCACTAAATGGGCAAGCACTGGCACCCGCCCATTTAATCTGTTAATGTGCTTGTTTAAGTTTGTCCCGTTTTGGGCTCTTAACGGGTGGGCTCAAACAGGCTAAAAAATTTTGAGTTGCGAGTTGTTTGTTTAGCCTTAATTTGGATTTGAATTGTTGCATAAAAAATTTAATCAGGGATTGTTTAGTTGGGATTTTTACTTGGTTTAATTTGGCTTATAGACTTCGTTAAGAATGCTTGATCCTTGGGTATATATGTGAACTTTCTGAATTTAGTCTCTTGGGATGTCACTGAGTTTGCAAATAGGTCAAATTACAGTGTGTTATATATCTCTGCACGTGCATGGCATTGCATTATATGTCCGCCTATAATATAATTATGAATCATATTGTGTGTATACTCCATCAAAAATCGGAAGGGTCGCTTTGTGCTTATTTGTTAAAAAAAAAAAAAAAAGAATTAGTCTTCCAATACCAAAACACTATCATCAGAGGTATCCAAAAAAAAAAAAAACACGCGCGCGCGCACGCATTCATTAGCATTAGAATTTCCCAACTCTTTATTAAAAAGGAGGGATAATGATTAATGAACAAGCCGAATGTCAATTTCCCTAAGTAAAGATATTTAACATTTTGAAATTAATATTTTTCATCCATTAAAAAAGAAATGAATATTTTCTAATAACAATAAAATATGATTTAATATGAAATTTACTTAATCATGCATTCAAATATGAAATATTTTCTTTGAATAATACCTTAAAAATCAATATATCCAATTCTTCAATACTCTAACGGTCAGACCCGAATGCTATATATAATGAAAATTCAACTTGTATGGAATATTTCCCAAGAGAAGTTCAAAAATGGAAAGCAACCCACTTGTCTTTGAATTCACTCCAAAATGTGCAAAAAATTCCGTCAGAAATTTTTTTGGGCATACGAAAATGATCATGGCCCAGAATAGTGACACGTGGAAAGTGCGGTCCCAGTTAAAAAAAAGGAATCTTGCAGCGTGGAGGGCAAGGTTTTGGTACATGAAGGAACGCTGACAACTGCTCAGAGTGTCCAAGCAGCCCAGGTTTTGGTGTCAGCTGTCATTATCAGTAATCCATATGGACTTCCCCTCTCCCAACTCATTTTTTTTCCAGTTTTATCTGCATTATTATTATTCCACATCTCTCTCATTGCTTTTTTTTTTTTTTTAGCGTGGGGATCGTTAGGGTTTACGTCAATTCATAGCTCAATTTGGGCCTCATTTCACATCCTCCATGCCACTTTCATCTATATTTGGCCAATATGGACTTATAGTTATGTTCAACCGAAATTTACAATGATTTAATTGATTTTAAATTACGCGTCTTGTATTTTAAGTGATAACTATTTGCTTACTGTGACGGAGACGCATATGATGATAAATACATCTCTGATCTTAAATATATGAGTTAATTTGTTATCAATTATTTTTGTTTCTAAGTATAAAATCTTAATTCATTTAAAAAAATACTTATCCCAAGCTTCTTATTATATTTATTATGTCAAGTTCTTCAATCACACATAATCATGTATTCTAATTTTGTTATATAAGTTTATAATTAAATGCTAATATTTCAAAAAAAGTACACATGATCGAATTTGATATAATGAATATAAGAAATTTGATGTAAGTATAAATCCTAATTTATAAATTATATATTATTTAATGTTACACATAAATATTTTAGGAAAATTAAGTCACATTTCTTAGAATTAAATATTTTGAAATTAGTTAAGTAGCTCCTAGATTAAGAATCAAACGAGGAATAACGAACATACGGGTGTCGTGTATTATTTGTGACCTTTAAATATCAAACGAGATTTGTGATTAATTAAGAAGCCTAAGATGCTTAATGCGAAGGACGATGATAATGACGAGTCCTTTTACTGTTTGGGCATCACAATATGGTTGGGTAGTTGAGTGGCAAAAGACTCCATCTTTCTGTATTCTTCCAAAACATCATCATTCTTAAATATCCCCATCACCCCTAAATCCTTATCTTAATCAACTGCCTTTTTATATTCTCTCCCAGATCTCCCCATCTCTCAAATATATTATATATCCTGGGTCCTAGCCAGAATTACAGCTAATTATTATTTAGTTTCAATTAAACATGCTGAGAAGAACTTAGCAATCTGATGATGGCAAATTAAAATTGATTTAATTAACGCAGTTTGAATCATCTCGATCTATCTCTTATTATTGTGTTTCCAGTCAGTAAAAAGGATATAGAGACCCTGCTTTCAACAGATTTGCTTTTGGTAGGTGATAATTAATTTAGCCTGGATTTATATAGCTAAAGCACCAAATAAAGACAAGCACAAACTGGGTTTAAATATGACGTTGTCTTCGCCTAATTAAGCAAGCTAGATGCTTGCAATTGACATCCAAAATCCATGCATTGTCATAATTATTTAGGGATATTTCATAATTAATTAGGGCTCTTTGATTCCTTTAACATATATTAGATGGGAGAACAAAAAGTAACAATTCAATATAAGACATTTATTATTGGCACAACATACCAAAGTTTGAGCACAGAATAAACAGATCAGTAATTACTAATTACTAATTAAGTTATTACCCTTCTTATGTACAGAAATGAAGACAGATAATCATGATGCATGTTTGCATATATAAAAAGAAAACTTACCCAAATGGTCAATGTTACAACTATTCGTAAGTTGTCTGGATAGATTGCCATCAAATTCTTACAGGATGAAGATTACCAAGATGCACGTGAACTGTACTGACAATGAAACAATAACCCACTTGGTTACTTAAAAATGCCTCAAGTACCGAAAGTTGTCAAAACCATTGCCCAGGAAATTTTAGAACATCTTTTATCCCCATTGAATCACATAGGATAGATGTCCATGACAGAGCTTTAGAAAGTAATTAATTACTCCTCCAGTCCTTAATATAAGACTCATTTAACTACTTTAATTAGATTAAGGAAGTCAGATAAGTTAGTTATTAATTATAAAAAATGTGACACGTTTTTCCTAAAACACCATAATCATCTTTTTTAATACCCCACCTCTCTCTTCTACTTGATTATGGTTGAGGGAGGGAGTATCCATAGGGATAATTTAGAGAAAATTAATAAATATAAGAAATGGGTCTTATATTTAGAACCAAAACCAACTCAACAATTAGGTCCTATATTAAGAACCGAAAGAGTAATTAATTAAGGAGCAAGCTCAAAAGTTGAAACGTAACCCTCAATTTTAAAAATCAAAGCTGTTATTTTCACTGTGACCCTATTATTAATTCATCGTATAACTTGCATATCAACAATAACGGCGATTTTTTTTTTAACGGGACAGGAGGGAGAAAACTTAATCGGACACAAATTCTTTCCTTAAACATTGTCAATTAAAGTAGATTGAAGTTAAGACGCACAATCACACACTAGTACCTACGACTAAAAGTTGAAGGGATGTGGATTAAGCCTATGCCTTTTGAGCATCCCGGTGAAAATGAATAAGTCAAGAGATGGAGTTATGGAGTCGCGGGCTCACTCTGACGAAGAACACAGTTCACACACGCCGAAGTAAAAGGGATAACAAAGGGAAAAAAGGAATAAGGCCCTTTTTTCTTCAATCTTCCATTATTATATCATGTACCAGCATCACTTCACCAAATTCCAAAGGCAGTTAAAACGTTAGGAATTTTTGTCTTACTCTTGTATACGCTTTCGCCTCCATGGATCAGTTAGCATATATCGCTCCCATTCTCAAAATCAAAATCAAATTATGATACATTCTAAGGCAAGTATACGTATGTACGCGAAGTGACATACACGTACGGTAAAAACGTAAAACATGTACTACATTGACCCTCCTTAAATTAATGTTTTGGTATCTGAATTCATCTATGCACATTTCATCTGCATTCTTTGAAAAAACTTCCCCCATTTTGGTGAAACATATTGTAGAGAAAAAATTAATGCCGGGCTTGCTATCAAAACAAGAAAAAGAAAATTCAAAATTTGAGTTGATAAGGCCTTGTACCTTTATACAAATCCACGTATATATGCTTTATTGCAGTAGAATACTCTATCTACGCACACCAACACAAGAGTTATATATCATCGGGTGTGAGCCTGTCAAGACCCCCGCTAGATAGATGCGTGATCATGCTTTGAAGGCCACATCTTCCCTTCAAAGTTGAATAAAAAGTTAATTAGAACCCGGAAGAGTTGCAAGAATAATCAAAAGTACTGTTGACAAAGATTTCATCAAAATTGATCATACAATATAATTTAAGGGGAAAAAAACACATACGGAAGTTCTGCACTTGATAATCTTTGTTTATGCACTAATTAAGGCCAGACATACTTTTAACACTGCATTTATGATGGTTGATGTTCAGAGGGTGATGGAAAACTGGCATGGCAGAATGTTATGCGTAAAGAAGAATAAATAATTGCCTATACCAACTTTGCATATATATACATCACAGCGCACATCAACAGACAGCATATATAAATGAGCGCAAGTTTTGGCTCTCCACTTGTCGTTCTATGTGCCTTTTGTCTTCCAAAAAGAATTCAGGGCTGGCTTTTAATCCTAGGTAACCAGAATTAATCTAGCTTAATGGTAAATAATAGTTAGAGTAGCAGCAGATCAACATTATGATGATTGTAATTTACTGGGAGGATGAAACAGTAAACCTTTTTTATTGTGTAAATATAAATCCTACATAGCTACAAACAACAGAATCACGGTGATTTTGTCGTACAGGTTGGGCAAAGCTCGCCTATCATGTTCACGTTTTTAGGTCAAGAGCTATGGACAATTCTTATTGGCATCGTATCAGTGCACCCCACAAAGCTGCCTTTTACTATCAAGTTAGGGGCCACTGTACGTTTTCGGGTTAAATCCTGCTTAGCTGGTCCTTCCAAATTAAACCCATCTTTATTTTTTAGCTAAGCAAACCCATCACTATTTTAGGTGAAAGGAAAAAGTCTTTCCGAATCAAACCCATCACTATTAAGGATTTTCCTTTAACAAGGAGGAATCTCTTTGATTTGATTTTTCTTTTTCTTATTCATTATAATTCATGAATTACGTGGCTCAATATGAACCACAAATAATTCTATGGGTATCATGTTAGTTCCTGATGGGGGATCCCCTTGCGGCATTGCCATCACAACAGCATTAAGTCATAATTACCGTGCATTAGAATCACTAGCCAGAGCTCTAGCTTTAAATAATGTCCTATCTAGGGTTTTTAAGTGAACAGAAATTCGATCACAAGATCAAATTAGTACGCACAGTAAAAAGTGTTTGTGATCAGTTGTTCCCACTTTGGCTTAAAGATTTTAATAGTAAGGATGGAAATCGATGATACTTAATTTAATTAGCATTTAATTATAAATACATATTCTAGGGTTAGGGCTCGATGGGCATATGCATTAGAAAGTAAGCTGTATCCCCTCTTTCTTCATCACTTGTTTCTCTTTCCCCTTCTCTCTCTTTCTCATCGCCGGTTTCTGATTTTGAGCTCATCGGTAACTTGAACATAATATTTGCAGGCAGCGCTGGAACAGAGGGAAGTGACCAGATGAGGAAACGTCAAGTTGTGGTGAGGAGAGAGGAGCCTGCTCGGTGCTCAAGCTCTTCGTCTTTTACTGTTAGGAGTGTGAGATATGCAGAGTGCCAAAAGAATCATGCGGCTAACGTTGGAGGATACGCCGTGGACGGTTGCCGCGAGTTCATGGCCAGTGGAGATGAAGGTACAACCGCTGCTCTGACCTGTGCTGCTTGTGGTTGCCACAGGAACTTTCACAAAAGAGAGGTAGAGACTGAAGTAGTTTGTGAGTGCTCTTCACCTCCCTCCAACGGGACTTGAGCACTCTCTCAATTTATATATCAATTATTAGTTATGGTATTTCGTCTAGCATATCTTTCCTGCTTTGGTTTGCTTTTGATTGTTTGGATTTGGGGTTTTAATTATAACATAGAGCATGATATTCCGGTCTTGCATACATATGGTTTGGAGTGGCAGAACCTTGCGCAATCTCACTGACCTTATTCTCTCTTCTAATCAGCTAGGCCGGGGGAAAATTACTTCATAAACTAGGTCATCTTGTGTTGATACGCTTGTTCTGCTTTCTTTGAGTGTAAGTTCCGTTCTGGGTTTGACTGCCTTGTTGAGAAAGCGATTCTTGGTTTCGAGAATGAAGAAGAGGTGGTTTATATAGACGGGACTGATGCAATTAATTGATGAAGTTTTATAGCTTTTCAGTTTGTGTCTTTTCATAGAGTACTGAGTTTGATTCGGTTTGTCCAGCAGAATCTTTGAGGCCTCGACCAAAACCACGAATACTTCCACATCATAACAACCTTCATTTGCTTTGCGGCCCTCTGTCCAACGTTTTGATGTTTCTACTTATGTAAATGCCGTGTCATCAGGATTTGATCTCATCTCATGATATAACATGACAGTGTCTCCCGCAATTCAATCATTTTTACTATATCATGCATGCTAGCTAGTTTGCCAAGTGTGTGAAATCTTGTGTCGTGTAGATAAAGGTGTAAAAGTCACAATTTCAGCCGTTTCGATTATTGGCCACCACCATATTTATAGCAACATTTACCTACCTCACTAGGCCTTAATATTCTGGTAATGTTAATCACAAAGTTCTTACCTTTTTCTCTGCTGAAAGACGCTTATAACTAGGTTCAGTTAAGCTCTATGTGTACCACAATCGATCACTAAATTAACTTCCAAGAAGGCACTAACTGGTGGTGTTAGTTTGAGATCACTTTGAACACATGAACGGTCCACATGTCTAATCATGTTGGTTGTTGAAATAAAGAACATTTTATTAGCTACTTATTAAAACTTTATTAGCTACCTCAAACCGAAAAAAGAATGTACGAAATTCACATCGCATAATATGCTTCAGTGGTGAGTGCTAATTATATCTAGCCGTTAGTCAATGCAATCGATTACCTAAATTAATCAAATTTTGTAACAAAATGATTATGCTAAGCCAAGCCATAGTCCAAAATTCTATAAAAATAAGGAGTTCAATTGTCATACATAAACTGGTCAAAACTCCAAATACGTTTAAAGCACTGTAATTAAGGCTGCATATTGATGGAAAAATAAGGATGAGATTGAGATAAAAGCTTGAAAAGCAAATACTATTTGACAGACTCCTGTTGGGGCAAATAGCTGGACAGGGAGGACCATGGTCGTATGGGTATATATTTTCCATGTGAGATGTGTAAGCAAAAATGGAGATGTTAGGCTTTGGAGCATATATATAGGAACGGACTTTCTGGTATACATAGGAAATCAGGTAAATGTCAATTCCGAAAATGCAGATCGGAAGATGCATATACCTTGAGCTCCACACACTTATGAAATATATGCCTAAAGCTGTGTCTCTTATTACTCCGTTTTCTAATCCCTAGAAAGACGTTTCTAAATCTCTACTTTGTTCTAAGATAGAGTCCTTTTAATGGTATAGGGTAGGCTTTTGCCATATTTGATCTGGAAAAAAAATTATCACAAAAGTAATGAACCGGAGTTCCTAATTATAAATATTTCATTAAAGTAAATCATTGGCGCAACAAAACGCTCAAAAAGTAGATAAGTTGAGATTAAAACTTTCAAAATTTATGATAAGATCTTCTATCATACTGAACGTACACAAATCAAATACCCAGCACAAGGTAATTAAATTTTAAAGAATACTACATGATAATTCATGAAATGAAGAATTTTCAATCGCCTCAAATAAGTTAGTCCTAACTATATAGCAACAAAGCGTTGTGAACCTCTTCTTGGGGTATATTCTGAAAGAATGCTTTGTGGACATGCTATGAGACTATATCCAAACTCCCTCCCATTAAAATTTATAGCGTTTTTTTCCCCCCCTCTTTTTCGCTTTAGCCAGAAAAGCTATAGTCGTTTGAAGTAGTAGCCGTTGTTATTTTTCTTTTGAGCTTTGTGGTGCTCAGCTCTTGCGAAAACTTCACCTGCTAGCCAAGATGTATCTAGTAATTACTTTGAGTCAGGTGAAATGAACAAAACGGGTGACTGTTGAAGACATTAATTCTTTTAGATGTCCTCGTTATATCTGGCAGATTTTTCACGTACGCATTGTCATCTGTCTTCATCAATATTTGATATACGACTCATTTCTAGCAGCAAGTCCCTGCACGCAAGTTTGTCTTCACCCCCCACATGCTAAACCTCATCATATATATATATATGGGTCATGTCTTACGTACGAGTGAAATATGTGTGAGTAGAATCGTCATTTTCCTCTTCAGAATCCCCCAATGTCACAGTCCCGTATTTCTCCATAATCATGATAGAGCGAATTGAATTTGCAAATTTTATTCGAGAAGAATTAACATCACTAGCCAAACTGAAAATAATCTTAAATGTACATATATACAAACGAAAGTCGAACGGGTTTTTTTAGTGGAAAAGAATGTGTTAATCAAATATTTGCAAGCAAAATACAAAGCAAGACCATCTAAGCTCCAATATAAGATTTTGTTCGTGAGTATATAAGGAAGGAGACCATCCACAATAAATCAGAAGTCAAACTAGCGGCCATTCAGAATTACTAGGCTCACTTTTAATGACGAGTTATGTATTTTAGATTGCTTTTTCCCATCGCTCAATGCGCTCGAAAATACATCAAATAATCAAATCAATCTTATTCATAAGATTTTATCTGTTTTTGCGGTCTGATGCATGATTCCATTACATGATGTAACTCAATTTCAGTGTTTCCTATGCTGATCCAAGTGTTAGTGGAGCTTCCAATTTATATGGACAACAACTATATATGGGCGTGAGTGTTCATGGGGTTTCATAGGGATCATGGGGGAGATGAAGATATCTGGATTTCATGAATTTAATACTCCTCCGGTCATTAATATAAGACCCATTTAACTAATTTGATTAGATTAAGGAAGTTAGATAAGTTAGTTAATTATAAGAAATGTGATACATTTTTCCTAAAATACCATCATCATCTTTTTTAATACCCTCTCTTCCTCTTCTACTTGATTATGGTTGAGGGAGTATCCATAGGGGTAATTTAGAGAAAATTGATAAATATGATAAATGGGTCTTATATTTAGAATCAAAACCAACTCAACAATTGGGTCCTATATTAAGGACCGGAGTAGTTAGTTTCCTTTCTAGGTTTCAAAGGTCAGGGCAACTATATCTTCATCATCACGCAAAATATAAACATTCGCAGCCATAATATATTCACAGTTATGTGAGCAGCATGGTTGCCAAAACTCTCTGTCTCTCTCTCTCTCTGTTGATTATTAATACAACATCTAAAAATCAGATGGTCCCTTACACTTGGGTACGAAATAGAAAGAAGCGTACATTTTTTCAATATAAGAATGAAGAATAATTTTTTAAAATATGAAATCGAGTGAAAAAAATAAGGTAGCTATGCTAGGGATCAATGGCATATAAAGACTTCTCAAGACCTTTAACTACGCTTAAAGACATCAAATTCCGAAAATTTCATCAAAAAAGGACCCAGATTCTTAGTGAGAAATGGAAATCAAAATGCCTTGACAATTTTTTTAAGATTTTTAAAACAAAAGTACCTCACTTGGATTTTTAATAAGTTCACCAGATGAATAGTTAAAAAATAAAGGTGGCTGTATCAATACGGCAGGGATGGGCATTTTCGAGCGCTCAAAAAAATTTTTATTTCCCACCAACCTTTTGGTATTAAATGTCACGCATCTTTCCGTAACAATTTTCACCAAATTTATGTGGGATTAGTTTGTACTTAAAAACTTGCAATTTTCAAATATATGAATTTTTTTTTTTTGTGTGGATACCACAGTATGAGGGTGGTGAAACGTCGTGAAACGTCATAATCGGTGGGGGGTGAGTGGTGGTCCCCAAGAAGGAACACAGATGGGAAATGATGTTTGGGATATGATTGATAATCCCTTCATGGGCCTCACCCATCCTCTGATATGACCACCGCTCTTTGCATTTGGCCCATTTAGCAAATGGCCACAACTTTGAGACCCGCCAGCGTCGTTGACTTTGTCGCCCTTTTTTTAAAAAAAAAAAATCCAAATAATATATTTTAATTTCTCCCAAATTAAAATTGGTGTAATGGGCATTGGATATGCTTGCACGTGTAACGGGGCAGCTCCGTTAGGCGATATGCGGCGGGGATCATTGCATGGATATGGACCCCACCCTCATGCCCTCATGGGTCGAGTCACTAACCCTTTTCATCAACGCCGTAAAGTAGCCGGTGGCAGGGAAATTTAAAAGACAGAAAAAGGAAAACACCGCAACGAAGTTATCAATGCTTAATACAGAGATTTGAGAAACACCCCCTCCGATGGTTTGCTAGTTAGTTCATGGCTATGGTTTTCATCCTTCATGGATTGTTCAAGAAAATTATATTCAACTTGGGCACTACATAAGAGTTGCGGGTCTTCTCGTTGGAAACCAAGATAATAAAATGCCACGCGTTCCTGAAATAGTTATCGGTGACTTTCTACATAATCCAGTCACAAAAGCAGCTGAGTATAGAAGTCGGGCAAGTGCGAACAGCGACAAAATGGCCGATGAGATACTCTACTCGCTTGCTGTTTCGACCATGGAGCGGGCCGATGCAGAGCAGACATTCCTACCCAACATTGGAGTTGCTCAGGATTGATGGGTGGTTCTTCGTTATGCCAAGAGAACCAAACCAAACCAGAAAGGTGTGAAATTTACATGGGAAAAACCCGAACAAGGGTTCCAGCAGTTGTGGCTCTGGCCCCCAAACCATCTTAATGGGCTTCGTTCATAAGTGTGGACGGACTTTTTGTAATAGGCCCAACTTTTTTATTTTTAGGGTTTTGGGTCAATAACAAAGAAAATGACAGAAAACAAATAAGTATTGTCATTCTTAACATACCCTTACTAATAATATGTGTTAGCTAAAAATCTTTAACATATGTAAATATTACAAGAACTGTATTAGAAAAATGAATAAATATGAAAAATAAATTGGATTGGGATCTTATATTTAAGATCAAATTAAAAATCAAACTGCTTCTTATATTAAGAATTGTGAGTAGTATTCCTCCAGTTCTAAATATAAGATCCTTATTATACTAATGTGTGTAAGAGTCTTATATTTACGACCGGACGAGTTGGAGGGAGGGATTGGGATGGCATAGTACACAAGAGAATTGGGAGCTCTCCGACCACTCTCCTATGGGAATCCCAACAACGGTGCCTGTTATGGTTTTCCTTGTGGGCTTACCCATCTCCTTCCCTTTCTTTCTTTCTGATCCATTCGCTCACCATCCTCCCACTACTAACACACTCAATTACCTAACGCATCACACTCTGCAACTATGTGTGAATTAAAGCTTGAGCGAAGACGGTACGGGAATAAACTAGCCCCTTGCTTGTTACTTTGTTTCGCCCGTAATGTCAATCTCGCCGTAGCATCATATATTCATACACAGAATATAATAGATACCTTTCATTGGGTAATCCTAACACTATATGACGCACCCACCACCTGTCAACCCGCGCAAAGTTTGATAAACTTAATTAAACAATCTAATCGCTCAATGGAGACTCGTAACATCATAATTAATTAATATCAAATCAATATATTATAAAATAAAACTTCATTCATGTATCTGCCAATCCACGCACAGCGTCTGACACCAATGACTTGTCAATAAATATTTATCTCTGATAGCTTTCCGCTAATACAACTGATAATATACTCTATATGACTTTCTTACGTTCATTTTGCTTTTACCCGCATGAAAAGAAAATAACTCATTACTCGCTTAAAAAGTTCAGACATCAGGCTCTGTTACTTCATGGCGCGGCTTTCCTTGCACAGCGAGTGCGAGAAGAACCATTATGTCCTGGAGCGGAAAAGATGGTAGGGACAAATAGAGAATAAAATGTCCCCAAAAGATACACACACAACATATATTATATATATATATATATATATATATAGAAAGAGAGAGCCCCGGGCTGTGGGAACGATTAGTTCCAGAAATTAAATTAAGGATATGTCATGTGTGGGGATAGATATATAAGAGATCAATCATGCCAATCCCTATCCGAAGTTTGTGCGGGGATCGAGGACCAGCATGTTAAAATTAAAGAACGGTGAAAAGGCCCACGAGCTGATGCACAAGAATATTAAGGATGGAGATTGTCAGAGATAGACCTCAAACTAAAATCGCAATGGACCACCACATTCGCGAGTCCATTAGTATATCTTTATGCTGTAAAATAATTATGTGGTCCATTGTTGACCTCCAACGTGATTGGTCCTTTTCCATCGCGTTGCTTTGCTTGCTTTTCTAAGGTGTTTTGTCCCCCCCCCCCCAAAAAAAAACTCTCTTGGACAAAATTTATTGAAGACAAACAGTCTGTAGCAAAATACAAATCTCTTAATCCCATCATATGCAGAGAGCACGCTAGAGGTGCCTATACTCCGATGAGCCCATTTAAGAACAATTTGCATGGCAGTTAGTAATAATTTATGGTTGGTCATTGAGGTTTTTAATGATGTCAGTGAATTATTTGTACTGACGATGAAAACTTTGATAGGTAAATTAAATTGGTCAGTCCTTGATTTTCTCACGCCCAGCGGATGAAATGTTGGGTAAAAGAATACTAGTGGAGGGGGCTTCAACCTTCATTCCTGATGCAGAGGGAACATGCTTCATGCCCAGGGTTTTAAGGTTGGCAGCCTTCTTTTTTTCTGCTCAACACAATAAAGAGACCTACATGTGTAGATGTATTAAGATCATGAAATGACTGCATAACTTTCCTTACCCAATGGAGCTTTCTTGAAAGTGACTCCGACCTATGATATGCACATACAATTTTACTGCTCAAAGCATTTCCGTAAAAAAGCCTACAATTATCTGTATGGCACCACCCTACGCGTGAAGTCAAAGAGAATCCAAGCCCCTAGATAGTGCATATGAAACTCTCTTTGAAGAGACCCCAAAGCAGCCTACTAAGTGATGAGGGACGCCCTGTGAGAATCCAATGAAAAGTAGCCTAAGACACCGACCTTCTGGACCTCAAAAGCTAGCTGCAAAGACTGCAAGTGGAGAATCTGCATACGTATAAGTGAGATCACCAAGTATTGCAGTTAAGCAATCTCTGAAGTTTTGAGCTCGACGAATTTGCGCGCTTATCTGGAATAGTGTGTAGCAGCACATGGAGAGCATTTTAGTGGTGCAAATCCCAAATCAGATGGGACTACAATTACAGGAAAATTAGGTTCACAGCTACATGACGTTCGGTTTCTGTCTTTTACATTTTCAAACCCGTTTTTTTTCCTCCTTTTTATCTGAGATGCACTTGGGCAGTTTAAGAGCATCCATTAAGCCCGTGGAGAGATGCAACGTGTTTTCACACGCAGTTGCTTTAGAGCAGTTATAGTTAGGTTGTTTCTGTCACGTGGATCAGCTAAAGCCCACCTCCTCTTGGCCAACATCGGCCAATCCGTTTGAATTATTAAATTATTGACATGGCTAAAGTTCTATTTATATTTCATGGCCACACATGTTCATCCCGCAACAGACACGCGCGAGCGTAACCCGTATGGGCTGAAATTTTATTGCGTGCGCCATCGTTATATAATATGTCGATCTATATAGTTTAACGAAAAATAAATGAAGGTATGTGAGGCCAAAGGAGTAAAAGAAAATGTGTTAAAGGCACGAAGAAGAAGAGCGAGGAAGGGGAAGACAAGGTTAGAAAGTTGAAAGGAAAAACAGAATGGCTCGTCCATCTAATCAAAGGAATACAGGGAGTCACATCAGTGGACACACTATTCTGGTGCAATATTCAGACGCCCTACATAAAGTTGGCTTCGCTGTACGTGATGTTAACCTCGTTGATTCACATGCCTCTTCATTCCCCTAACCTCCTTGTTAAGCAAAGCCGCACCCCGTCTTACGTGAATGACACCAATCTCGTATCACGAGGATGCCTGCCTCTGGGAATTTTGGAATTCAACAAGGTTCCCTATTTTTATCCATTTCGTCCTCACACCATCATAATAAGTAACAACACTCCGCCAACATTCAAAGGATTCCTGATTTTGTCGCGTCTAATTAAGATTCAACGGTACGCAACAAATGCACTCATAAATTCACTTGATGATCCAAGTTGGAATTCTCATCAGGCGATTCAAGTTTAAACGTACCATGTATGCATGTGCACACGATGGAGGGAGAGAGATGAAATGAAATGGCCATATTCTGCCAGTGAGTTAGTGGGGTGTTCAGTGGGAATTTGAGACAAGGCCTCATCGCTACCGTGTGAAGTTCCAAGATTGTCCCCATTTTGTGAAGGGCTAATCAAGGGCTAAGGACGACTAGCCCCATGCCTAGCTGTTCAGGGGCACCAATACAAGATTGCTGACCTCATCAGCAATGACCAAAACCATAACAAGCCCGTGGTGCGGACCCCAAAACTACGTACTAAATTTAAACAAGGAACGTGAACCCGCTAAAAACAAAAACCACCCATACCTTAGGTTGTGCCCATTGGCCTCCAAGCTATAACCCAGATCCTTCTTCGTAATGCTATGCCGCCCTCTCCGGTCATTATCCTAATTCAGGATTAATTATAATATTTTCGTTAACAGCGGATCTACTTCCCTTAAATGGACATGCCCCGCTCATGTCGTCAACACTAGGTTATGTGATAATCTTGTTTCAACCTTAAAATAATGGGATTAGGATTCCCCGAGCTACGTACGATCCCACGAGTCTCCATCACTTTCTCATTGTAAACCGTGGAACAATTAGTGCGGCAGGAATGCGTGCTTGATTACAAAGAATAATTAAAGAGCCCTCTGCCACGTCACCGTTGTTCGCTGCAGCATTCAGCTCTATTATCTGAAGTTAACCATGATCTGATGCAATCAGACTGCGAAAAGTTTACAGCTTGATAGCACTCCATTTTAGAACACGACTATGATTTTGTTTATGCCTCTCTTTCCCTCGGGTCCCAACACAATTTGATTCTGAATTCTGCGCGGCCAAACTTTCTGCCCTTTTAATTTCTCCAGGACATAACTTCTGAAGAAAAATCATATTCTCCCTGACCCGAGAAAGAGAAAAAGCGCATCATTCCCTTTCACCTTCCCTTAAGAAGAGAACATCAAATAATCACACTGCTAGTTCACAGTTCATCACCCTCTAAAGCTCCTTCAGTAAAACCCAACCACACACTAAAGCTTGACCAAGAAGGCAAAATAAAATCATCTCAGACAGAAGGAAGGGGGGAGGGGGGACAAGACATTTACAAAACTCGGGGTTGGAGTAGTGACTAATAAAACAACTAAATATACCATTAATAAGCATAAAGAGAAGGTGAATCCAGTAAATAATTAAAATTCGCTCCGACTATCAATCTCTGCCGCGTTAAATATCCTGAAGAAGTTGATCATGATCATCTCATTGATAAGAACTAAATTAAAAGTGGAAGAAAAGAAACGGCTGATCAACCAGCAACGATCTTACTCTAATATATTATCTCTTTCCTTTCATCGATTCTTTCATCCACCACCAAAGATTCAAGAGGACGAAGAGGACCCATTAGTACGCAGGTTTGGCCCAGGATTATCGTTGGTGCAGAGATGATGATTCGGATCATGCGCGCTCCCGTTGTCGTCGTGGGCGTGGATTTCAACGGTGAGGGTGTGAGGTTCTTGCTCTAGGGTGTTCCTACCATCATTATTATTAGCGACATCTCTCTTGCCAAAAGTATTCTTGTTGTTGTGCATCCAAACCTTCAACACTCCCCTGTTGACCCCAACATCATTGCAGAACTCTTGAACCAATTCTTTGTCCCTTTTCGGCATCTTCCACCCCACCCTCTCCGCGAAATGGTACATCTTTTCCTTTTGATCCTGGGTGAACTTGGTCCTCAACCGCTTCCACGCATTCGGGCTCGGCGTTGCAAGAGCGTTTGCGGGAGCAGCCGCGCTCTCCGGAGGAGCTTGTATACCGGCTGATGGGAGAGCCAGGAGCATGTGGGGTGCGGACGGGCAGTACGAAGAGGAGATCGGAGGTGGCGACGCCGAACAGGGGCTTCGATTGGGAACCTGAAAAGGAAGAGGCGGTGGGGGATGGTGTCGATGGTGAGACTGGTACTCGATGACGTGGGTTGTGGAGATAGGCTCTTCTGGCTCACGGCGGTGGAAATTGCGGTGGCAGCCACAGGCGGCGCATCTGATGGAGCTTGGGTCGGCGGGGTTGGCGCTGGGAGAGGCCATGAACTCGCCACAACCGTCCAAGGCGTGGCCTCCCAAGCTGGCTGCATGGTTTTTCAAGCATTCCTTGTACGTGAAAGGCAGTGGCTGGGCGGCGAGGCGGCGGCGGCGCTTTAGGACTCCGTTGGAGAAGCACAAGGGCTTGGCGGCGGTAGGGATCCTCGTCGGTGTTTCACTGTCATGTTCCGGGGATTTTGAAATGGTAGGAGTGTTGGGGGCGGTGTTGTTGGCGATTGTGGGGGTTATGTCCATGGCTCAAACTTCAAGGGTCGCAACAAAACTAAATACTACCTGTCCGGTCCTTAATCACGTTTTACTTTTTATTTTGATGTTAAATTCAAGATTAAGACTCAGTTCAAAACAGTTTTCATAATAATAATTATACCTAATATATTTAATGAGTAAGGATATTTTTTTAAAAATTATCTATTTATTACAAATAACCAGCTTAACTAGTTTTCTTTAATATAGTGAAGTTAGTGGTTTAATCTATTCAAATTAGTCAATTAGCATTTGTTCCTCTAGTTCTATTTATAAGGTAGAAAGAGCAGATATTTTTTTTTATTCTATTTTAAGGCAGTGAGAGAAACTTTTTATATAGATGTATAATTTTACCTTTCATTTATTATTGTATTGACTTTGTTTACATGAGGCATAATATATATTAAATAGAGATAAAGTTAAAAAGTTATTAAATTTTAAATGAGAGTTGATGAAATTTAAAATTTTTCTTAACCTGTATAAAACATACCGAAAGTGATTTATAAATAATACTAGAGGAGTATATTACTTCCTCCGTCCCTTATTATAACATCCTTTTAACTAAATTATCTAGTTTAAGAAAATAATTAAAATTAGTTAAAAGTAATTAATATATAGCAAATGTAATTTTTTTCAAATATACCCCCATATATAAATAGGTAAATGTGATAGAGTACAAGTGAGATAAAAAAAAAAAGAGAATGTATTAAATATTTTAAATTAGAGGTAAAATAGGTAATAATGCATTAAATACTCATACAAATTTAAAAAGGATCTTATAAAAAGAAACAGATCTATTTAAAAAATTGAATCTTATAATAAATAATAGAATAATATATTATACTACCATCGATCATTAGTATAAGATCCCGTTTGACTTTTATATTGGTCCTAAATAGAAGATCCAATTTATTTTGTCTCTCATATTTACTCAATTTTGTCAACGTACTTGATTAGTAAGGATATTTTAAGAAAGACAACACCTATTTATTACAAATAACTAACTTAACTTCTTTTCTTAATCTCTTCAAATTAGTCAATTAGCTTTTATAATTAGAATCAGAAGCAGTATTAAGGAGTAATACTAGTTTTTTTTTTTTTCCCCCTTTAAGGAGATGTTAGGTTTAGGTCATCTCGGAAAATTACAGGGAAGCAAGAGGATAGGATGCGGCAGCCGAAAAGAGAAGAGAGAAATAATAGCCGCTTTTTGGAAGGTGGATACATGATAGTGGGTATCTGCGAAGAAGCCGCGGTGATGGCTGTTGATAACAAAAAGGCCAGTTGCAGGGTTGTCCCTCTTTACCACGGGAATTTTTAACTCCGGTTCTAATCCGTGATTAAGTTACTGACCTCGCTCGGGGTTAGAATTAGGTAAGGGTAATAAGCATGGCCTCCCGTTGGAACTTGGAAATGAAAATGGGAAATGACCTTCAGCTTTATCGTTACTACAAAGTAGGTATAAACTGGAACACAACACAAGCTACGTCTTTAATTAGTGAGTGGGGCGAGTGTGCAAACAGAGAATTAAAGGGGCGATTAGGACGCCAGGCTCGGGCCGCAGCGAGTGGCTGCTGCTTTGCCCTGGCACAGCACGCAGATGGCAGGACCTGCAACTTCTGAATCATCCACGGCAAGCCAACTTAATGTGATTCGGAATAGTATAAATCTCTTATAAATATATTTTTAAAAAATCAAGACAAAACTTTTTTTATATATTTATTCTATAAATTATTATTAAAAAATAGTTTATAAACACCTCATAACTGTTCTAAACAAAAACCTATGTCGAGTTGGCAACCAAGGACGGGATGGCACAGCTTTCACCGTAAATCATTGAGCTCGTTTTTTTAATTTTTACCCTTCTTCTTCTTTTTTTTTTGTCAGAGTCCTTCTCCCTCGGCCTTTAAAGCTGGGGGCAAATTCGGGAATAGGCGTAAGTGGAAACGTTTCGGACGACGGTGGCAAAAAAAAAAAGAAAAAAAGGGAAACGTTTTGGACGACGAGTGCATCCACGGTAAAGCGTCTTCGTCGGCAACGGAGAAATCCCGGGACAACAGATAAGAAGCAGGCTGGGATGAAACGACACCGCTTTGAGCAGGGGCCCAACAGGCCCCGACAAAAGAAACACGTCCTGAAAGGCTGAAACGGTACCCTAGAATAGG
Source organism: Neltuma alba (assembly GCF_004799145.2). Classification (NCBI taxonomy): domain Eukaryota; kingdom Viridiplantae; phylum Streptophyta; class Magnoliopsida; order Fabales; family Fabaceae; genus Neltuma; species Neltuma alba. Next base: position 217,295 of record NW_021637635.1, on the reverse strand, counting down.
GGCCTAACCTTTTACTTTTTGGGTGTGATGCTGACGGGATCGAAATTGCCTCGGGTGTTGGGGAAGACATGCTATCCTATTACGTTCCGTTTGGCGCAACTAAATACAATGAACTGGGATTCGTCATCGACGATAATCGTAATTAATTAAGAGGTGAGAGGGGCCTCCCTAATCACACGACACGTGTACATGAAATGCCACGTGTGAGTCAGACGAGGCGTTTCTTTGGTGCCACGCGGTAGGTTCCGGGAGACCAAAGTCAAAAATAATACTATTATAAGACCCAATTTGACTTTTTATTTGGTCCTAATTATAAGACCCAATCCATTTTGTCTCTTATATTTATGCATTTTTTTCCAAGATAATCCTTCTAATAATGATAGTTTTAGCCAATATACTTAATTAGCAAGGATATTTTAGGAATGACAACACTTATTTATTATAAATAACCAACTTAACTTACTTCCTTAATCTCCTCAAATAAGTCAATTGGGTCTTATAATTAGGATCGGAGGAGTAAAATACTACTGCCCATGAACAGGCACAGGAGGCCTTGTTTGACATCAAATCGTAGTAGGCGGAGACTGAAGTGCGGGGTAGAGTGAAGGAGGGCACTGACTTTAAAGCGTGGCGTAGTCTTACACGGCAAATCAGAGGAGCTCAGATCAAATTTATGTGTTTTTATTTTTTAAAAAAACTAGTGAAAAGAGGGAATAATTTTGGGCTGGGGGGGAGTAGGGGTGTTCAAAGTCGACCCGTCCCGGTCGGTCCGTTCCGGTCCCGGTCTTATTGGGACGGGACAGATCCGTCCCGAAATTTTTCGAGACGGGACAAACCGGGACGGGACAAAAAAGGGACAGGGACGGGACGGGACACGGGATGGAGTCGTCCCGTCCCGGTCCCTTTTTTTAAATAAAAAATTTAATTTTTTTAATTTTTTATATAATATCATTTTTTTAATATTTTTTTAAGATTTGAGACTATTGTATGGAACTATGGATATATTTATTTAGAGTTTTTATATTTGTTAATGATTTGAGATTATTGATGATTAGAATTTTTAGCAAGTTTTTATTATGTTAAAAGCTTTTGTTTAGAGTTTTTAATAACTATTATATGTAATATTTTGAGCTTTTGTTTAAGAGTGCCCAAACAAATAAAAAAGATGCTTTTTATAAGATTTAAGCTCAAAAAAATATAATTAAAAAAATCAGATTTTTTTAAAAAAATTTAAAAAAATTTAAAAAAATTAAAAAAAAATTATTTCGGGACGTCCCGGTCCCGTCCCGGATCCGTCCCGTCCCGACCGGGACCAGGACAACCCCGGGACGGGCCGGGACACGGGACAGAAAATCTGTCCCGTTACTGTTCATCGGGACGGAACCGGGACGGGCCTGTCCCGGTCCCGATCCGTCCCGTGAACACCCCTAGGGGGAGGAAGAGGGTGACGTGAGCAGCGCAATGATGGAGGAGCAAAGGTTTAATCGTGCAATGGCGTGTAAACAAGCATCGCATCGAAACTCACAATCAAACCCGATTTGAAATTTTATTAATCCTTATTTAAAATACTTTTTAATTTTATTTTTACTTAATATATATTATTTCTCATGTAAATAAAATTAATATAATAATAAATAAAAGATAAAATTATATATCTATATTAAAAATTTCTCTCGGTATATTTTAAATAAGATAAAAAATATCTTTTTTTTTGTCTTATATATGTTACTCCCTCCGTTCCTTATTATAAGAGACAAATAACCGAAGTACGTTGATCAAAAAAACAGTTAAAATTAGTTAAGAACAATTAATGTGTAAAAAGTATAATTTTTTTTCCAAAAATGCCCTCATTAATAAGGAGAGAGAGCATGAGAGAGAACAATTAAATTATTAAAAGAAAGAGAAGTGAGAGGGAGAGAGAGTGTGAGTTGGAGATAATAAATATGGGTAAAACAGTAAATCAGCACAAAAAAGTAGAGACAACTTGTAAGTGTCTCTTATATATAGGAACATGCCATAAGTATCAAATGTCTCTTATAATAAGGAACGGATGGAGTATATAAGAAGAGTATCAAACAAATTAATCAAGCTTGCCGGTTCCTGAGGACCACCCCCGTGCTCTCAACTGCAATTTCGAAAAAGGAGGCAGCATAACAAAATAATTATGTTTAGCTAATTCGTGGCTGTGGGAACTGGGAAGAAATCAATATGAATGGAGTATATTGCCTTCTGATTTTTACTCCTCGTCAGTGCTGTGGTGACGGGCAATGTTGGAGGATTAATCTGGTACGTAAATGAGCTTGCACGCGCTTCCCTTCTTGATGCTGTCATCTCAGTTTCATTGATTACTGAGCGTGTCTTCACCGCCCCCGGAAACAGTAGCAGAGAGGGCGTATTTTTGTGTGTATCATGATGCATCCAATATTTTTTAAGTATTTTTTTAAGTATATTTAATATTTTGTGATATATTTTGAAGTTTTTTTTAAGTATGTTCATCATTTTGAAAAAAATTTTGTCTTGATGTTAAATGCATCAAAAAATATTTTTAGATATTGAACGCACCTAAAAATAACACTTTGAGATGCTCGATACATAAAAAAATGCTTCATGATATTGGACGAACTTAAAAAATATTTCAACATGTTGAATGTGTCAAAAAATACTTTAAGGTACTGAATTCACTCGAAAAAATGTTTTGAGACGTTGAATAAATTTTTTCTCTGTGTTAGAAGAAAATACTCCACCGGTCCTAATTATAAGACCCAATTGACTTATTTGAGGAGATTAATGAAGTAAGTTAAGTTGGTTATTTATAATAAATAAGTGTTGTCATTCCTAAAATATTCTTGCTAATTAAGTATATTGGCTAAAACTATCATTATTAGAAGGATTATCTTGAAAAAAAATGCATAAATATAAGAGACAAAATGGATTGGGTCTTATAATTATGACCAAATAAAAAGTCAAATTAGGTCTTATAATAAGGACCGGAGGAGTACACAGTTTGTGCTCGTAATTCCTTGTTTCTTCGAGTAATGACAATTTCCTCACTCAATGCCCTGCATCCGGTACGCAAGGCATGTATACACCCCAGAGCTTCGTTGCCTGTATCTTCCATGGGAGAATGACGGTTCGAATTTTAAACAAGGAATTAATCAATGTTGATTTCTGACAGGTATATTTTAAAATTGAGTTGTAAATCACAATTGAAACAATTGCAAATTTAGGATATCCAAAAAAGTGAAAAAAAATAAAAAGGGGATATTTAATCGTAAATAAAACATTAAAGTTTTAAGGAAATTCTTGCAAGGGATATTTTTATTGGTAACCCTCTGAATCGATATTCTGCTCATTTTATTTTTTAATTCCTTTGAAGACCAGTCTGTCGTTATCTCTTTCTCTCGAGGCTCATCTTTCAATCAAGCATCAACACATATGCTAAAACTCCTTCCATACTCTCCCCCTTCAAAATTGCAAGACAGTTGTAATCAATTTATACCGCAAATTAAAACACTAATGGCAAAAAGAAATTATACTTTCTCCCCACGTTTATTCTTGTAAAAAAAATTGTATTTTTTATAAGATGATTTATGAAATGTAAGTAATAAGTAATATATATAATTGTTCTAAACATGCCTTCTGAGAAAAGTTTTTTAATTAATTACCAAGACACTGGGTGTGAGCCGGACTAAAGCATATATTTGTTCTAATTATAACATGTTCCTTTGTTGTCCCACCCTCTTTGAACTCTAACTCTATACCCGGGTTCATTAAGGCGAAGGACAGATAACGAAAGGCCGCTACTTAATTAATCTCCGTGAGAGGTAAAATTGTGCTAGCCAGGCTTTATGCGTAACAGAGTGAGAGTGCGCTCTCTCTGTTAATTAAAAAGGTTGAAAATGAGGCTTCACCTTTGATGGAGACGGTACGGTGAAGGCGGTGTGAACCCCACCTTGTTTATATCAAGAGATCAAATATTAATATTTAACATTAATACATCAATACCTACCAAATTAATACACTGACCGCTTTATTTTTTATTTTTGGCCCTTTTTTATATGAAATATGATCACAGACTCTGGTATGGCGAGTAGAAGCCAGAGCTCAATGATTTTACGCATAGTCAACTCGCTGCATATCCCATTAATAATTCATGTAGACCCGGCAAATTAAATATAATCATCGCTTCAATAATTGCTATGTTTGTTATTTTTGTGGCCTTCAAATTTTTTTATTAACTCATTTTTAAAATATTGGGACTAAAAAAAAAAAAAAAGATGCTGGCGTAAAACATAAAGGGGTATAAATAAATGTCATAAAATGAGTGTTAATTGATTAGTTAACTGATGAGGACGGACGGCTTATGGTGGAAGAACAGGGCGGCGAAAAGATGAAGCGTCGACTTACGCTATGTTTGGTACAGGGTTTTTGGAGGGGAGAGGAAGGAAGTTGCTCCCCTCCCCTTATTTGGCTGGTATAAATTTTTAGAAAGGGAGGGGAGCTCCTCCCCTCCCCTCGTTTGATTAAGATGTTTTTTAAAGAGGGGAGGGGTTTTTCTCCCCTCCCCTTCCCTTCTAGCCTCCCCTCTAAAAGTAGGGTTTTTTGGAGGGGAGGCGAGAGATGATATTTTAATTCCTTATATGCTCTTTCGATTTGTTAATCTTTAATTAGTCATAAACATTTATACATAAGAGAGTTCTTTTGAGCATCTAATAAGAGGTTATTAAGATAATTATCTCCAAAATCAGTGAGCATTTGTAAACTTTTTCTCTCTTCTTCTAATTCTATAAGAAGCCGTTGGTATTTTATTTCACCTTCAAGGTCTTTTCTCTGATTGAAATTTATCACTTGTGAGTTTTTGTTTTCATATTCTATAAGTGTGTGACTGTATCTTGTAAATCAAAATTAGTGAATTGTATTATATATATAGTTATATCTTAACAAAATAAAAAGTGAGAAAATTCATTTAAATTTTATGAGGCTAAAATAGTCAATTTTTATTAGAACAAAATAAGGTATTATTAAAATTGCTCCCTCCCCTCCCCTCCAATCAATCTAAACAGGAGATCATTAAAATCCCTCCCCTCCTCTCCCATTTGTAGCTACCCTTCCTTTTCCTCCCCTCCCCTTCCATTCCCTTCGTCGAGCCAAACATAGCGTTAGCCAAAAGTGAAAAGCAAAAACTGACAAGAGGCAAATAACCAGATGCACATGTCGAATTGGGGTTGCACGTGTCTGCCTGTGAGAGAGGAGACGCCCAAACCAGTTTTTATTACTGTTTAGATCTTAGCATATTCCCAAATGAATTCAGGGCGTGTTTAAAAGAAAAATAAATCATAGTTATAAAAATGATTTTAATAATATGCAGTAAAAAGGTGTTTAGGTATCAATTTTTTTTAAAAGTATTTTTTTATAAATTAAGATAAATTTCTTCACATATTTATTTCATATATCGTAAAATCACTTTTAAAATCATGATTTGATTCTATCCAAATATCTCTATATATTAAACAAGTTTTGTTTCGACATAAAATATTTTTTAAAAGTACTTTTTTTATGATTACCAAATACCCCATACATCTATATTCTGTTTTATTTTTATTCTCAGTGACTAACTCATAATTCAAGATATCGCTTGATTTTTTTTATTGTGATGTTTTAAAGAAATACTATATTTAAATATATAACATGATTAAAATATCATATTAAATTTTAATATCCTAGTAATTTTTAGTTAAATCATTAATATTTTACTGCAAAAAACACCATCATATTGCTTGCTAGTTGCTGTCTGATTTACCATCCCAAAATAAGCCTCCAAACAATGCTAAAATATTGACGAAGCGAACCACAAAAAGAACATACTGCGGTTTTTTAGATGTTTATCAAAAATTCAAAAAGACACTTCTATTTAAGTAAAGTTAATTTACTTCAAACTCCGCGGGGTTAGATCGACTGGTTGGGTCGTCCTAGCTTAACCACGGATCTCGGGTTCAAGACGTGGGAACCCAGCACTCCAAGGGGCCAGGGGGCGCCGTCCGTATGGATCATTGCAAGCCCCCGAATCTGGATTAGTCTGGGGACGTTGTCACGGCTGAAAGACGCCTATTTCCCTGAGATACCGGATGGAGTAATCCAAAAAAAAGTTAATTTACTTCATTTTACTGTATTTTGTTAATAATTTTATTGGAGCTCATCAAAAAAATGAAAGGACGTGCATTTAATTGTTTGAGTTCATGGGTCCAAATCAAAAGAGAAAAGACTAGTTTGATTCATCTTCACACGCTGTCTTTCGTTGTCGGAGATTTGTTGCGTCGGCAAAGCATTCACTAATTTGCGGTTTATCACTCACAATTCCCCTGAATTGACGAACACCCAAGAGTGGGATAAATATAAACATCGTTTTCTTGCCCTGTTTGAAGCAATAATTGAGCATTTGACCCTCAATAATGCATTGCAGTAGTTTTGTGCTATTCATCTTTGTATCCATAGCGTATTTGTTATACATCCAAATAAACTATCATTTTGTCGACTCTATTGTTAAAATGAAAGCACACATGATGCTTTTCAAATAGGAAAAATATGAAACGAAACTGTTCACGATGTTATTGAAAGCGCAATATGCTGCCACACTAAAGTATAGTGGGTTTTTACCGGATATGTACAGTAGAAACATTTTCGCTTTTTGAAAAGCCATATTTTTTCCCACAAAAATTCTTTTCTTAAATAGTATTTTAAAAATTTTTTCCTAATTTCATTTTTTGAACTCTTCCTATATTCATATTTATTTCTGCAGTATGACCCTAATCATATTACCAAGATCACAGTTCTCCATATTTGAATTATTTACTTTTCTTGCATTATTGCCGCTCTTTCGTTTTTTTTTTTCCCATAGTATTCCGATTCTTAGTCATATTATTGAATAATATCTCACGGGTCAGAAACTTGTTCTAATTGAGAAAAAAGGAATATAGCACGTAATTAAATTTCGTACGTATGCACATGATCTTAAGTTCACGATTGCTGTGGGGGGAAAAAATCGTTGAGCCAGGATTATATATAACACAGACTGCGTGGCTATCATAATCCTAAGAGATTCCAGTGTCCATCTGGTTGGTCGTGATGTAGAAGAAAGAGATCGGAAGAAAGAAAAGATCAAAGGTAGTGGAGGTTCTAGGGTTGCAGGCATATGGCACTAAAAGAGTCACTGGATCTATTACACGGCTCATGGCCGTCTCTTAAAAACTACTGAAGAAATGGAAAGAAGTAACTGAGAAGCATCGAACAACTCCAAATTATACTGTACAGAACTTGCGTTTGATATCCCACGGTGCTGTGATATCTATATCTGCTATGCGACTGCTAACTGCATTGTATCACATAATAAGTATTTACATATTAAAAGTCGTTATATTAAATTATTATGAGATTATTTTTATTTTTCTTTTTACAATTATTTTCACCTCATTTTTATATGGTCTATGTTATTCCTATTAGCCCATTACTTCAGTTTTAATATCTTTTTACAATCTTTTAGGTAACATTTAATTTTTGCCACTTAAATGGATAATTAAGTTTCTATTACATCGCCATCCCTGGCTCCTAATGGAATATCTCAATGTGCTTCAACCCCTCTTCAATTTTTTCAGATGTTTTATTCTTTTCTCAACTTTCTAGAGATTAATGCAAACCGTTTGAATTTCAAGACTTTAATTACAATCTTGAGAGTTGTTTTGTTCTAAATAGATTATGAATATTATTTATTTGGATATTTGCTAAGACTTGTTTTGAATTATTTTTGGATAATTTTAATGTGTGAAAATATAAAATTATGAAATGTAATTTTTAGGTATGGATGAAAGTTTTTTTTTACATGTGATATCGGTAGGTCATCATCATTTGGGCAGCAAAGCCCGCCCTGCCCAGCCCGCCCATGCCCAGCCCAAAATGGTTAGGGCTTCTATGGGCAGGGCCGGGCAGCGGGCTGCAAATGCAGCCGTTCATGTTTCGGGCTGGGCATCGGGCAGGGGTTCTGCCCTGCCCAGCCCAGCCCATGTGCACCCCTAATCAGGGCTTCCGCAAGCCAGCTGTGATTTGCTTGATAATCTCGCCCTATTAAAGCAATATTTTTATCAGAACGAGCCATTATGCTAAAAGTTAATTTTGAATTAAAGCATGCATGGTTTTCATTTCTCCAGTTCAACGGAGAGCAGATGCTAATTAATCAAGCTGGACCTAATTAAAGAACAGAGTTTGCAGTACAGACTAAAATCCTTCAGCCCGTCGTTGACTCCTCCCTCCCTGGTCTTTCTTTTCCCAACGTCTTACTCCTTCGATTGTTTTTTAACAAAACAGATCAAGTAGCGGTTGAAATGTTAGATGATAAAAGAAGATGATGAAAATAGGAGGTGGGGGGCCTGGGAAGAAGGGTTGTACTTATTTAGCGGTCAAATTCATTCCCAGAAGTGGAAAGAACAAAACAGAAAAGGCGATGACAGCTGTGGGATATGTGGGCCTCTCGTAGTAAGGAAGGGGTGTATCGTGAGACGCCCACAGCGGCCTAAATTGAATTGTATCGCAATATAATCTAATATAATGAAGAAAATAAATCCTTATAATGGCATCTGACAATTCTACCTAACTGTGCCTTTGAAGGGTGTACAAATTTCCCAAAGGTGGGAGTTCAATTCCGAGTAGTCTCTGATGGAGAAAAACAAGTGCTGTTCTGGGCCTACATACGCTTGTTTTGAGAGCTTGAACCAGTAAAATCAAGCAGTGAGTGGAATTAATTACTAGTGCAAGAGAGTGTTGTGTTAAGTGGGTATTAGTTCGTGTAATGTCACTATAAGAACTGGCCATTCTGTTTGCTGTGCTTCCTTCTTGCTCTTAACCTCCCACCACTCTGATGTTTCTTCTGCCTTGACCGCCTCAATTATTATGCCCCCTCCATCACCACCCTTCCTTGAGCTTTCTTGATCACTTATTTGGGTTACGCAGGGCAAAGAGACTGTTGCGGCTGAAGCCCACTCCGGCCTCAGTGGTTGGGCCTTCTATTTGCCTGGCAAGCCTGCAATTAGCCTGTGTTGTGAACAAAGTCCAAATAGATGAATCTATTCTGAAACTAGACGAGCCGTTTCAAGGATCGGCGAAACAAGCACGTTCCGCCTCTGGGAATCGGGTTGATAAAATATTTTATCAACGAATTTTATTTCCTTTGTGGGTGTAAACTGATTCTTTGGGCCAACAAGTGCTATTCTGCGGCCATATGGTAAGATGTGCGAACAGAGCGGGCCTATCCGCACGGAAACACATATATGGCAACAATTAATCCGTGCTTTAATCTCGACACTAGTGTGTGCCATAAATTAATTATTCCCCCGCAATCTTCTTTTGAAATGCAAAGCTTGCTGCACCAGTTGAGTGAATTGAACAATTACAGGCTGGAAATGAAGGGGAAAGGCAAAAATAAAAGTATAGGTGAATTTTCATCTTTTTGCTGAATGAAAATTACATCGCAGGGATATACTTATACAGTACCTTCTTCGGTCCTAATTATAAGACCCCGTTTATAGATTATAAATGAGATGTTAGGATAGGAGATAGTAAATAATACTTGCTATTTTGATTTTTGAGCGCCAGAAAATGATTGGACTGCTCTGTAGCAAAGTGCACCCCAAAATAGGAAACCCAACCGGTAATACTGAGGCAGGGGCAGTTTAGAATTTAAGGCAGGACCCAAAGCAAAGCCCACTGACCCTGAGGGCTGGACTTTCTGCCGGTGTCCAACATTACGCTGGAGGGAAGTGAACATGTTTGAAAAGATAATAGTGAAGGGAGAAAGGCACATGGGGGTGATAATGATTAGGGTGGCAGATTTGTTGATTAAAAGAAAGAAAGATATTTGTTTCTGAGGGAAGTGGGAAGAGGGGGCATGTGCCCACATGCCTCACCGGGACTCCGTTATCTCATGACATGTCCCCCTTGCTCACTTTAATCTTTACACACACACAACAATAAAAATAATAATTTGTCTCTAATTTTCTGCATTTTTTTTATTTTTAGCCGGTCCATTATTATTCTGTAACCGCATTAATAATCAACTCGCTCATTCTGTTACCCAAAAAAAAAAAAACTCGCCCATTCCATCTCCATAAATAAATATATATTAAAGAAATAAGTCTCATTTAGATCTATATATCTGTTATTTCTAACCAATTTTAATTAATTTCTAAAGTGTACTGTCCAATTGATTATTTTATTTGAATGTTGGCAGTATGACATTTTTATCCCCACTTGTTGTCGGGCTTCTTTATGATCATGATGCACATACCATATTCGAGACCCGAGGGTGATATATATATATATATATATATATATATAAATGCATATTCAGTGGCACAAAATGCATTAATTGGAGGATGAGATCCATATACTCATTTCCATGTCAGGTTTTGCATCGTAAACTTCACATGCTCCCACATGCTCTTCCAATCCCCCAAACCCTCCCTCCGCTGCCTTCCCTTATATCCAAATCCACTCAGCTAATCACACATCTAACCCATCTTCGCTACTTATAATACTGTTAATGACCCTCCCTTTCGTCCTTTTCAGTTCCCCCTTTTCTCTTTCCATGAACGCGCATACTCACTTTTACATCTACGCGATGCAGCGTACCTCATCCATGCAGTTTCCGCCCCACACACACTCCGACTGCTTTTATAAGCTTCCATGTCCCGTTCACTTTTTCAAAACCCGGTTATCTTGCAGAATACATATATGCCCACAACTTCCTTATCATCACTGACTATTCTTTCTTTTTTAATGAAGACTGAATAACACTACTCCACAAGTAATCACAACCGAAAACAGAGACAAACATTAAAACTGATTGTTCTTTCTAGATCCACCCCCTCCCCCCCAATAATGTACACCATTTAAGTGACTCGTTTGAAACTCATCCTCACCATAAATACAACATTTGAATAAAATATTCCATGCCGCCTGTATAGCCATCGAAATTAAATTCAACACATGGTTTCCAGCACCATATATTAATCTTTCCATGCAGCAGAACGACTGTATCCGGGCAAAAAATTATCACTATGTATTTCCCATTTCTAGAAAGCAGTATTAGGACAAGAAACTAAACAAAACAATGCAGAAGAACTCGCCATAATTAATTTGTTTTCCCCTACTGGGGTTTATTTGGGGCCCACTCTCCGCTTGTAGTTTAAAGCGCGGCAAATTGCTAGCATGTGCAGTCTGCATTCCCAGTTCATTAGCTTCTCCACTGGGCCACACCGCCACACTAAGTGGCCTGTCATTTATAATTAGAATACTATTCAGTCATAAATGAATGGTTCGAGCCCAACCAATATTATTCCTACCCTTATTTTCTTATTCAAATCCCCACCCACAATACGGGCGTACGAATCTCAACCTCAGCCTTGCTGCCACACCTTTGAATCTGGGCCCATACACGTGTCATGTTCTAACTTGTGGCGACGCATGCTAACTCTGTGAATGCATGCACCTGATTAATTCTGCGGCTGAATCCCACCGCTCAAAGTTCCTATATATACCCCCACACTCTGGGTTCAGAGATCCCACCAGCCCCGTCCTCCCCTTGCTTTATATACGCGGTTTGCTGAATCGGGAGGATTCTTCAAGAACGGCCATGGCTAAGTTCCTCGCTGCTTTGATCTTAGCTCTCATTGCCATTTCCATGCTTCAGACTCTGGTAAATCTCACATTTTCAAGGCACTTTATGTTGCGAAGCCCCCCCCCCTTTTCTCACATTGTAGTATCCCTCATCTTTTTGCAGGTCATGGCAGCTCATGGGCAAGGAGGCAACTTCTATGATAACAAGGTAACCCGGCCTGATCTTGTCTTTTGGTTTTTTTCTGTCGGCTTTGGTGTGAAGAATCATTTTGTGTTTTCTAATGTTCTTGTGCTGCTTAACTGTGGGTTTCCAGGGACGAAGCCCGTATGGACCCGGCAGTCTCAAGAGCTACCGTAAGTAAAGTTCACTCCTGTTTTTTGCTTCGCTTCATTTTCTCTGCCGTGACTGTGAGCAGCCTTTCTAATCCATGGAAGGTGAAAAGGAACAATTTTTTAATTTTTTGCACTCAAATCCACCAAGTAGTTGCGGGGTAGTTTTCTGTTTCTTTGAAAAGAATCAAATATTTAGAAGGACGTTTTTATCCTCGATTATCGGTCAAATTTACTTGGACTGTAGTCAAAGTTGGGCTTGTGAAAAGCTGCAGTGTTTGACCAGAGTGCATAAAAAGAGGTGAAGGCGGACGAAAACTAACTAAAGTTTTGTGTGATATGACCAGAATGCCCGTCGCAATGCAATAGGAGGTGCGGCCAGACTCAGTACAGGAAGCCATGCATGTTCTTCTGTCAGAAGTGCTGCAGGAAGTGCCTGTGCGTGCCCCCGGGGTATTATGGGAACAAAGCCGTGTGCCCTTGCTACAACAACTGGAAGACCAAGGAAGGAGGACCCAAGTGCCCTTAGGCCATAGTTCTACGATTTCACCCACCTCAAATATCCTTCCGCTTGTGTTGTGTCCCTTGCTTGTCACCCGTTATGACAATAGCTTACTACCACAACCACCAACATATTTCTTTCACATTCTCACATGGTTTGCTCTTTTTGCTCTCTTAAATGTTTTGTTGTGCTCGAGGATGTCTCCTGTTTTAGTCAACCTAATCATAGACTCCTCTGTTATGTTGTCACTCCATAAGGCTTCGCCTTCGATGAGAGTGGCCCAGTCCTATCACTATTATCTATGAAACTGCTGATGATATTTTATATATTTCCACTCGCTTTGTTTCCGGCAAATTATAGTTTGTTGTAGCCCATAACATCTAAGAATCAGAGCAATGGCCTTTTTAGATGCACTACAAGACAGTGTCGAGCTTGAATTAACAAATGGAATTGGGCATAATCAACTGCAAATGAATAAACTTAACAAGGGGAAATAAACTAATCAGAGGAACCCGGATGTTCTAAAAGCCAACAAATGAAACTCATTGCAACGCTTCTGCGTGCTTAGATGTTCCGGCCTCGCTAGTTAAAAGAATGAGAGGGGAAATAGTCAAACAACTTAACGAATGTAAGGATTCACGAATTTTTCAATTTACTCTATTCTTCCCTCTGGTTAATGCTCATATTTAATATTAACATATACTTCATAAAAGTATTATTGAATCAATGTTCTACAGATCCAGGAAAAAAGTAGAAAGGGGGAAACAGAAAGAAATGGATAAAATTGACTTGGATAACTTTAGCAGAGAAAGTGTCAAGATATTATTATCCCTCTTTTATAATTGGTCGACCCTACACCAGGAGGGTTCAAATGCTTGAGATTTATGCTGCTGCTTCTGTTCATGAAAAACACGGGATTTGGTAGAGCATGCTTGCGCACTCTGGGGCCCATCTGAGATGAAAAGGAGCGACAAAACGATTAAATTTACAACACTTTTGGGCTGGGCCAATATTTGGCATTCGTATTATGACTAGGCCCAGTGACTGAGCCGAATGTTAGATCGAAACCCTGAGGTTTCCGCTTTACAACCTCCGCTCAGTTCCTATGTCGTATAATACTTACTGCGCAAGATTATCGTATCAAACGCCTTTTATTTGATGCGACCAAACAACAACTAGATTTTAATTACTTCACTACTACCACAGCACGAAGAAGTACTTACATCTCCATATTTATCTACAACCAAACGTACTGATTCCATAGTTACTGTTAATTAACGAACACAATTAAAAGCGGATATGAACATCTACACACACACATACGGCCATTTGTATACGTATATGTCCCGACCATAAGTTAGTGCGCTTTAGCTTCAGGTTCTCTGCATTACTCTTAAGGATGATTTCTGATCTGCAACTCGTCCCCAGATCCTGATTTTGTTGCAGAATCAGACCCTTCCCTGGAGCACAAGTCACTATGATCGGTTCCTTTCTCGGAAGTATCTCCACAGTCTAAATAAACACAAAATCGTAATAAAAGTTATCCATTGAAAAGAATCATGTAGCAGCTAGGAATTCTCGCACAACCGTCCGCGAAAAGCAATTTACCCGCACTCGTAAATCAAGGACAATACGTAGAACGGAGGCAGTGAAAGCAGCAGACCCTGCGATGCCAATGTTTCAATATTGAATGCCGACAGGTAAAACGTAAATAACTAAATAGATAAAACAATGGAATTGTCTGTCATCCACACTCACAAACATGAAGTAATTGAACATTTTGTCCTGCTGCTGAGGTGGCCTGTAGTAATAAACGTCCCTCAGAATCATCACGATAAAAATCTGCAAGAGCAATTCATTACTAAATTAAAAACCATTTTTTTGTAAAAAAGTCTTCTTAACATGAGGAAAGAGTACAAGTAAGTATGATATAAAGTTGATTAATTTTTACCATTTTAAATAACATGAACATATAATACAAAGAACGATGATGCTTATCCATGTTGTAGGCCCAGAATGAAGAGTTGTTGCTGTGGACGCGTTAATATCAAAGACTAAAAGTGGTGATGAGCATGAAGGCTTACGATGAGGACGCCGGTTCCGCACAAAACACCTCCAGTGGGATGTCTGAAGTCACAGTCTTCATTCAGAGCTGCCGCCATGCGATCAGTCGCCATTTCCGCCAGCGTTAGCGGGGAATAAATCTGTGCATTAGTGCTCGGAATTCTCCACCCTTCCCTGCAATATTAACAATTCCAACTCAGCAAGTAATTAAAATGTGCCGGCGCAACAACGCATGAGAGATCTGTAATGATGTTAAAGACATGTAAAGCTGTAACTGACCTCTCATCATCCTCGTCGTTATTGGAAGAGCTCCGATGCGTCACAGCATAACCTGGACCGTAGGGCTGCATATCCGATCCAAATCATGATAGGATGGATCAGGATTTTAACATGATTAACACACGTAGCTGCTATATATGCACAGAGGTTGGTGAACGTGTGTGTAGTAGTTGGATTAATTCTCTTGTAGGACGATGGTGTCCTTGCCCATGAGAGATATAATCCGGTCCAGTCCTTACCTGGCGGCAGATCTCACAAATGGTGTCCCCTTTGATATTGCACCATTTCTGGATGCAACTCCTGTGAGCATACTAGGGCATGTGATGAAGAGGACAAAGTGTAAGAAGTTTATTGTTGTACATATCTCTGTCGTAGATATAAAGTCAAACTACGTTATGGTTTAACAATAACTGCTCAGTGAAAAAAATAACCAAGATCATACAGTAAACTTAGCATATTAGTTTTGCGTTCAAAAAATATTCAATAATACACCAAAGATGACTTTTTTAAAGCAGTCGCAAGCAAGATGGATATTATACTTCATAATGTGAGAATGAGCTGCTGTCTGGACTAAAAGTTTAGTTTTACTTCCGTCGGTCTGTTAGAAAGACTTCATGTCCAAATGATCCACTGGAAGACCTCCAAAGAAATTAATTACTAACGCCTTTGTTATGCATCTTGAGCACTTGGCAATTAATAAAGCTGATTGACGAAAACGGGACGGAGATGGGGAATACACCCAAAAAAAAGAAAAAGAAAAATGGCCATCATTTTAGTGATCAACACAGGCTACTTGTTAATAATTAATGAGTAGACAAGAAAAATGAAAGTTTGACGAAGTCAAAAACTCGAACGCACAATATATATAATAATTATCACTATAATCGTAATTTATAACGCAATTGTATACGTACACATGTTTATGTAGAGGGACATTAAATATATATATAAATAGAAGTATATATATAAACCTTCAAAGTGCCACTGCAACGGCAAGGCGTATCAAATCTGGAGACGCAGTCCTCGTCGTGACAGAAACGACATTCCGCTCTTGGCCCGCCGCCGCCTCCTCCTTCCTGCGGTTTCTGGACCTTGTCCTTATCATTGCCTGCGGCGGCAGAGCTCTTGGACCCATCAGCCTCCATGGCTGCACTCATTATCTCATCCATCAGAATCGCAATGTGGCTTGGGCCAGACGAACGAGATGCCAGATCGGTTGGGTTGGTCAGAAGCTTTTCAGGACGGATAGTGATGTAATCTTCCATGTCGATCTTTCCTCAGGCATGAAAAGCATGTTTATAAAGTTAAGGTATTCGTTAAACAGAAAGAAGAATCTCTTTTATATAGATATGGATCGGATATGGATATCTTTGTTGAGAACGGTGCAAAGGTCCTAATAATGGTGCCTTCACGTCATCTGATCAAACTAACACACACTGAAAGCCAAGCGTACACCGCTTCACAAGTTTAAGTTGAAAAGGACAAAGTTTCTATTACACACACACACAAACTTTTTCAAAAACCCCTATTTCAGACATGCGCAAGTCATCATGAACCGCATTTAGTTAAACTCATCGTGCAAAACAGAGTATATGTGTAAGAAGGAGGAAGAAAGATAAAACTCTCTTATAATAAATCTCTCCACTGGCATGCAAATAGACGTGAATGACCTTCTCTAGCCATATGTTTTATGTTTGGTGTGTGGGGAAGGAAAAAATTTTAATCAACTCGATTTAAAAAAATTTTAAAAATTAAGATTATAAAATTTTAATAAAAAATATAAAATAAAAGAATAAGAAAAATTAATCAAAAAGTTTTTAACTTCACTTCTTCAATTTTTTTAAATTGAGGTTATTAAAATTTTTTTCCTCCTCTTTTCTCATACCAAATGTATCTTAAAACATTCACACCACTTCATGAATAAAGGGAAGAAATTAAACAAATTAAGCGTCAGAACCCAGTTCATGTTTGGCCAAAAAAAAAAAACCCAGTTCATATATATCTCCACACAAGCTAAGCTTCGAAATGTAAGAAATGAAAAAAGAAAATTAATAACAGAGGATGAAGGAAAATATTCTGCGAGGCCCCGAAGAAAAAAAGTTAAAGCAAGTGCAGCAGTTATCTGCTTTATATATCGAAATCAGCTGCCTAGAGGCTGAAGACTCGTAGCCAGATATGGCCTAGCCACCAAACCACGAGAGAATATGAACAATCAAATTTGAGTACCGGATAAATATAGAAACTAAAAGACTGAGAGAAAGAGAGAAGGAAAAAGAAGGAAAAATATGAAAACTATATATAGTACTCCAAGCTGTTGTTCTCTCACCCTAATTTTCTCTGGCTTCCAGAAATGAGAACTTCAGTGCAGAGGAAACGCAGGCGAGTGACCAGTACTTATCCAAGAGGTGAGAAGAGTCGAAAATGTTAAAGGGGAGATAAAAACTAAAGGCTTCCTGAACCTGTTAGGTTCAGAGTTCCATATGGCAAATGATGAACTATGCGGCTGCGGGACGCGTAACAAAACCTTTCTGCCACATGCTCTGTCTCTTCGTCTCTTCTACATATCTCTCCATTTCCTTGGTTTCTTCTGCTTTCTGTTCCGCAAAGGCTGCTCATTTATCACTCTGCCCTTCCCTCGGTTTCTATTTTCTCCCACGCCATCTCCTTCTCGTCTGAGGTTTATCCTAAATTTAAGACAAAGCAGCCCCCCACCGACAGCTCCTTTCTTTATCTTGTCTTCTTCTTCCACTTTTTTCTCTCCCCATTTTTATGTCTTGCTTCCACACAATATTCATTTCTCTTTCCTCTGCTTACACATACCTGGTTATGTGGCACGTTAACAATAAAATTAAAGTTGGTTTTTCTTTCATGATGATATGCTCTCAAAAGTATATATAATGAGAGATTATTTAATCAGTAATTAGCTGCTTTCATGCCAATCGTATAATCGCCTCGCGGCAGTAGTGACAATATATATTCATATTTGGAAAAAAGTTTAGTGCTAAACATCTGTGCTGCCTATTATTGGAAAGGAACTCTCTTGGAAAGGCTTTTATGGATTACGTTATCTGACTTCATTCATCAATTGCGTGGAACAAGCAGGTGGTGCTTTCATATATTGTTCCCCTGAGACGTATGTTAAACATCATTTTCTTGTTTCGGGTATAATTTAATTTAACGAGTGGATTATTCTCCCTGCTATGCACAAAATCTAACTCAGGCTAGATACTATTCATAAGTCAATTGGCTTCCTATGATTTCTGTATATGAATAAGTATATACACGTCAAGCTTATGCTTGACGCCTTGACCTGTTGCTAAATCGCAAAGTACGAATGACGACTATAGTTCAGGGAACATGATGAAATCTTTAATTACTTAGTTTTCCTATTAAAACTTTTAAGATGTATATTGGTACTGTCTATGTTTTCATCATGAAGCGTATCGATAGTAGTGTTTTTCTCTTTAAGTTGGGCTCTCAGCTGATCTTGTAGATTTTATGGGGAAAAAGAGATGAATTTAAATCCACAGGCCTCTGCTTGTTTAGCCTTGAGACTAATGGCTGTTCAATCTGCTTATTATACCTTAAATATCCGTGTAACTAACTTCAAAGTCGCTTAACTTTTCCCCCTGCGGAAGAGAAGATTCAGACATCCACCCCCCTTCCCCCACCCAAAAATGTTGGAGATTCAGATGTCGATGGATGTTTTAAACCGACAAATTTAATTATCTGATTCTCAGCTATGAATTTTTTTAAGAAGGCCATCTTCAAGAATGTAATACTTAATATTGGTTAATTTATATTTATAAATTTATAAAGGAAAGTCCACTCGGTCGAGCAATTTAATTCTGAGTACGGGAATGGAAGCAACCGATGGTCCACTCTTTTAAATGATACTATGTTTTAATTGATCTAAATGTGCTCTTGATTGAATACGAAATCAGGGACCAGTCATGTCTTAGTTTGTTCTAATAGTTTTGATATACGTTGTTCAATTTTTTTCCGGATATACTGATAATACTTGAAAGTGCTTATTTTTTTATAGTTGTAGACGACATTGTTTTCTTGTTTTCTTATCCGGGAGAAACAAGTCGATTTTCTTCCAAAGTTAAAACAGAACGCAAGCAACCCAGAGGGAGTTCCACGCCTTTACGATTTAGTGAAAGTTCAAGATGAGAGAATGAAACTTGCTTTCTTTGCCGCACAAGGGAACACAGTCGTAGCTAATGATCTTTACCAGATCAGGATCCATTTCTTAATAGATTTTCTCTTCTATTATTATCTTTAAATCGTAATGCCTAGTTTCATCCGTGAAAATTCCTCCTATAGACTTGTTGATATGAGTCTCTAGTTTAGACTATTGGCTGATGACAAATTTTGTTGCTTGTTCAATCTTTGTTGCTCCGAATTTGCTTGCATGTCTATACCATGAAGTTCATTAGCAGAAAAAACAAGGAGATAATAATTATTTCCTGGGACTTACGTTTCACAATATATTTGTAACTGTTCTTTTCAGTGAGGAAAAATATGAAGTAACGTGTTTTTCTCTTCTAATTGTGGGCAATACGTATTGCACATGGTAGAAACAATGATTTTCGCCGAGTTGTTACTCTAGATGGTGCACTTTTTTAAAAATCTGGAACAATGAGTCGTGGAGGCAGTAAGCAGCGTGGTGGAAAAATGGGGACATAAATTCGACCTGGCTGTGTGTCTGCAGAAGCTGTTTCAAATGCTGAGAAGGAATTTTCTGGGATTTCTAATGCATTGAATACCATTCGCCCAAGTATCCTCGATGCAGGGCAGCGATACCAGGCCTCAGAGAAAGCTGCCACAGCCTTGGAAAGGGGGTTAGCTAAAACACAGAAGGGGGTAATGCTTGCTTCACATTCTCAGTAAGGTTACGTTATGATAGAGCTACTGTTTGTGGTCAGACCTATAAAAGCAAAGTCTAAGGGACATTGACGTTTAAGGAATGAGGGGTAGGGTGGCGTTAGACTTTGACATTTCAATAGGGCTCTTCTGGTTACTTTTGCTGCTGCTTATATTAAGGAAAGGACTTTCTTTTGGGGGTACGATGTTTTCTTTCTGGAGTGTGATGCACTTGTGAGGACTGGTGCTCACGGGAGGTCAGTTGGACCTTGCTTGGGCTTGGTTGGTTTCTTTCGATTGCTGTGTTTGCATTAGGGAACAGGATTTTGATCTGAATCATTGAGAGTCCATTGTAACACTGATTCAGTTATTTTGCTATCATGATCAAAATCTCAGTATTTCCCCACTTCCTTGTGTTGTTTCTCTATTGTTTTGCTCTGTTATTGGAATATATTTTCCAGGACCTATCATTTTGATATCGGAGCAGCTAGATCCAGCGGCCAGCAGCTGAGAAGAACGGGGGAGAAGTCTAAGACGGAAGTGCAGGAGTTGAGAGAGGAAATGAATGAGAAGGCAGGGGGACTACGGAGAAACATGAGCATCCTCCAAGAGATGATTTTGAGGATGGATACGACTCTGGAACACTTGCAGAAAACCGTAGCCGACCCAAACGCTCACAAACCAGCAGGCATGCAAGGGGAGGATGAAGCCGACAGCCACCGAGGAAGAGAGAAAGACACAGAAGGTATAGGAAGTTGGAGTTACCACTTTTTGCTGGTGAAGACCCCCTCAGCTGGTTCTTTAGAGTCGAAAGGTACTTCCGCGTCAATGCAATAGGAGAAGATGAGAAGCTAGAGGCAGCCATAGTGTGCCTAGAAGGCAAAGCGTTGAACTGGTACCAATGGGTTGAATCCTAAAGAGCCCTATTGAAATGTCAAAGTCTAACGCCACCTTTTTTTTTTTTAGAGGCTTTGAAGCTTCAGAGAGATACTGAAAATGCTGGGGGTGAAAGATTGAAACTACAGAAGTCAGAGGCCGAGACAATTCAATCAGTAAGCATCTACTACAGTGAGAACAATCTTCAGATAAATTTGACATGATGTATGTGCTAATGGCATTCAATTGCTAGGATATTGTTAAGAATAACTTGGAGATTAACGCCACAAATTCCAAATAGAGACAGGACAAAATATGATTAAGAAGTTGACTAAAGGAATTGAGGAATCTAAGAAGGAGAGAGAACGGCTAGGTGAGGAGAAACAAAAGTCAAAGGCTACCTCAAGAAATAGAACAGAAAGCATTTGTGGTGCGAGAAAATTTTAAGAAAACACGAGGTTTGCCTTTCTTATGGTTATATAAAGTTGCGTTGACACAATAATATGCAGAGTAAACAATGCAACATATCTTTTCGTGTCATGTATATATTACTTCTGCTGTACAGATGCTTGAAAAACACAGAAGTCTTGGATGAAGCAAAATGTGAATACGATCAGGTGAAGAAAACAGTAGAAGAATTGCGTGCTTCTGAGGTACTTTCTCTTGTGGGTGTTTTCTTTTGATTTCATGTTACTTTGTAGCATGAATTTATCTTGGAAGCAATGATTTCCCACGTTGACGCTGACTTTAAATTGAAAGACATGAAGAGAGAATACAAGGAATTGGAAATGAAGGGGAAGGGTTACAAGAAAAGACTTGATGAATTGCAAACATCTCTTCAAAAGCATCTGGAACAGTATGTCATTTGGTAATTACATGGAATATATAGTCTTATATTCTCAAGGTTCTATGAGATTTTAAATTTGTCGCGGAATTCAAGTTGATTTGGTGGATCATGAGAAGGTTCAGGCTACAATGGCTGAAGATCATCTTAATGAATCTTGTGGTCTGAAAAAGGCCCTTGGAATGGTGGCATTGCTGAAGCACAGATGAAGGAGATGAATCCAAATCTTGATTCAATTTCAGAGTACGAGTTTCCAAGTTTATTTTTTCTATCATCTTTCCTTGGGAACTTGCATTGATAAACTTACTTTTGATTATCAGATATCGTGAAAAGGTATTGTTTTACAATGACCTGATTGAGGAACTTAACAAAATCACTCAAAACAGAGGAAGATAAGGTCTTCAAACTCTTTTGTTCTTCGTATTCACTTCATGCATCCTTTTGTGGCAATAACCTTAACTGAATTTGTTATTTCAGATTGGATGAAATTATGGCAGGATTTAATGCCACATCTTTAAAGTTGAAAGAAATGCATCAGGTTTTAGATCATCTCTCTCTCTCTCTCTCTCTCTCTCTCTCACACACACACACACACAGAGACACTCACTCACTTGCTCTCCCCCTCTCACACATACACAATCTTCAAACCCTTTTGATATATATATATATATATATATTTAAAAAGGACATGCTGATTACTCATTTTCCTTAGTTTAAATTGTTGTACTCGTAAATTCTATCACAGTTTGACCCTTATTCCCACAGGTTGGCATGATTTGCATGCCAATCTGATTTTGCATTGCTGGCAATATGGTTCTGGATCTAGAGAACATTTCCATTGAAGTGTCTGGTTTAGTTCCTTTTTCAGAATTTTCCGATCAATGCTCCTTTATTTAGCCATGGATCTTTTATTTGGCTCTCCTTGCTCGTTTATGCCTCATTGAACTGTCTTGTGCACGCACCTTGTAGGGTTGTGACAATTAGCACGCAACTCCTCTTTTGCGCCTTGCAGATGATCACACTTGGAGCCGATGCTGAACTTGAACAAGTGGATTCTTTGGATCCTTTCTCTGAAGGTGTTGTGTTCAGTGTTAGACCGCCAGAGAAAAGCTGGAAGAATATTGCAAATTTATCTGGTGGTGAAAAGTTTAGTTATCAAACTTGTTGGGACTTAATTTTTGATTTGATTCAAATTATGAGCATTTCAAATTATGTTTTTATGAGCATGTCTTCCATTTTCTGGGCTAACATGTAATAGCATGCTGTTTAAATTCTTTCATTTACTTGCAGACTCTTAGGTCATTGGCGCTTGTTTTTGCTCTTCATCATTATAAGCCTACCCCACTTTATGTAACCTTGTTGCTCAATTCATTAAATGCGTTTTTTCATTTGCATTATAATTAATTTAATGGGTTATTTGGTGTGATAGATTTCAAGAACGTATCTATTGTGGGGCATTATGTAAAGGACAAGTTCATTATCATAAGGTTGGTTGGTTGCTCACCTCAAGGTTCTATTTAGGATGATTCTTGGTGCAGCTGATGATGATTATTGTACTTACCATGTTATATTTTGCCTTGAACAGTCTCAGGAACAATATGTTTGAGCTGGCAAATCGACTAGTTGGGATTTACAAGTCTGATATAGTTGCACTAAAAGCATTACTATAAATCCAGGAAGTTTTGGAGCATGTAAAAAAGCTGCTTGATGGGATTTGTCACTAATGATGCTGTATATAGGAGATGCTTCATTGCTGTCTCATGTACTAGTTTTGCATAATATTGTATTATTGTTATTTATATATACGGGCTCTAATTGATGTAACATATTACTGCTGTAACTGACCTTTTCGCATAGTACGAACCTATGGAAACATAAATGAAAGACTGCTCCATCAGATTTGTAAACTCTTGCATGTTTTTGAAAAGTAGGTTTCTTATCTGTTAGTCGTGCTGCCTATATTGTAGTCGTATGCAGAACGCGTTTCATCAGTATATAGTAGCTAAATGATAAATGAACTCAAGAATCGAATGATACACCATTGAGAGATCTTTCGATATCCAGTATTGAGAGTGCCGTGGCTGGGTTTTGAACTTTATTATCACTCATGATTTGTGGCCTGTCTTGGTTTTTAACTTGTTCAGTTTCCCTATTCTTTGAGTGTAGCTCGAATGGAAATGATAGCAGTGAATTGGCTGGAGCTGACTCATCCGTCTCTTTAATAGTAATGTAAGACCATGCTCCCAAAAGTGCCCCAAAAACTGGTCCAACCAGATAGACCCAAAGTCCTTTATAGGATCCACTTGCTATTGCAGGACCAAGTGTTCTTGCTGGGTTCATTGATCCCCCTGATATAGGTCTGCATGGCCAGCGAACCGCCATTAGCTTTACCTATCTGTTTTGAGGGGTGCCTTCATTTTTTTTTCCAAAAAAAAAAGGTGCATGTGGGTGTGTGTACAATGCCACTGCTTACCCTGCAAGGATGCCTGCTATGAATACTGAAGAGCCTACTGCAACTCCCGCGAGTTCTCCAACCTGTTAAGTGAAATACATTTAAGTGGAGGTGCAATAATGTGAATTTTTTGGGGGGACTAGCGTAAAATGATGGTAATAGTAGTATGTTTTAAAAGAAGCAGATTTGGATGAATGTAAGGTGATTTTACAGCTTTTGCATCAGTTGACACGGCGGAGGCGACGAACATCATAGTGAACGTCGCCACCATCTCCATGGCGAGAGCCTGGACATCACTTCCAGAAGGTGAGGTCGTCCCCAGCTGTCTTATAGGGTTCAATATCAACCGCAAAGTAAAAGAGGCAGAAATGGCTCCTGTCAATTGTGCTGCCACGTATACTGGAACCTGCATGGACAGTAATAGATGATTAATGATCTGAGATTACATTTGATACGGAGTATTAAAAATGAGGGATAAGAATTAGAATTGATATTAAAAACATGTGTTAAAAGGATGCTTAGCATGAGTGATTTCTTATCACATGAGATTACGTAGTTCCATATAGATAGGATTGGAGAATACTACCTCCCCTCATGATATTCTCCAATCCCACATATATATACGTTTGTCTAATCCTAAGTATCATACAATTACTCATGCTAAACACTTTTTTAATATAGTTTTACACTTTCAATCTCAATCCCTATTACTCATTTTTAATGTTTCGTACCAAATAGGACCTAAGGATATTCCCTAATCCCTAGAACCCTACAATACAACAGGTGACCCATAAACAGAAATCGGTCAGTTTGGCTTCTACTATGGGAACCGAATGGGTTCTGCCTAAGCCTCCATGAACAAAGACTACAACTGGCTTTCTTCCTGGTGGCGGAGTTATTTCCTTTCTATCTGGTTTTCGCCCCTAATTTACAGAGATAGAGACAATGGCCATCTAAAGTTATATGTAGAATTAAACTTGCTACCTTCGACGTAACTCCCCCCACCCCACCCCCCCACCCCCCTAAAAAAAAAAAAAAACTTCCTTTCTCCCTACCTTCCAACTACAAAGCAGGCGTCTTTTCGTATTACAGGATAAGGTGGATACGCATGCTGTGGGCTTGTGGTCGTGCGGAAGATATTAGTTAATGTCAGCACATGTTCTCCAAGAGGCGCTTTATGATTGTTAATTTATTAACTGCAATAATTGGTGAGGTCCATCCAGGTAGGACGTGGCCCCAAACAAAAACAAATCGGAAACCCCAGGCTATTGGCGATGAGGCAGAGGCAGAGGCTATTGTTATGCTTTGATTCGACCAAGAAGCACGTTACATGCCTCACAAAAACAAAAACCCATCTACGTTGAAAAATTAATACCTTTAGAAGCTCAAATTACAGCGATTAGCAGTGAACATGTAACTACCTGTTTCCATGGAAAATGCCTCACAGCAGCAAAAGCTAAGGACACTGCTGGGTTCATGTGAGCGCCAGATATGTGTCCGATGGCATGGATCACCACAATCACAGCGAATCCTCCTGCAAGTGAAGCTCCTAGTTTTGATATTTTCTGCTCATCAAAAGCATTCAGAGCAGCCGCCCCACTTGCCACAAACACCAACAGATATGTTCCTATAATCTCTGCCAATACCTGTCATAACATAATATATTAATATGTATTGCATCAACCCAAACAATGATGATCATATGTTCCTCATAATCTATACCATATTCCTTTCCTAGAAGGCATGGATCGTGTCTGTTACCTTTCTGAGAAAACCAGGAGGGTAAATCTCTGCAAGTTTTGCAAAGGGAAGAGGAAGAGGTCGTTTATGGGTTCCTGTGTTGTCCGGCTGCTCTCTTTCAGGATTCAAGCTCCACATATTTTGACTTGTCGTGTGCATATATTTGTTTAGAGGAAGCAATTCCTCACAGATTTCGAGTATTTCTGTGACACGCATGGAAATGATCAAAGGGCGCCTTTTATAATGTCCAGGAGTTCCCAAAATCTTTGTTTACGTTCTAATTTAGTTGAGTGCCATATGATCTAGCCTGACTCCACTCGAATTGTGGGATTCTTATTCTGGGCTCTCCATGCGCTTTAAATTAAAATAATCCCCAACCAAAAATCATGGCAATGATATGGATTCGTTGAGTTGACATCTAATAAGCTAGACCTTCCATTTAAAAAATTCACAGAACAAATTTAATATTTTAATAAAAGACGTTGAACAGAGCAAAAGTTAAAATATTCAAAATAATTCTCCATCTTAAAATTGTTGGATGCCAAGGTTTGGCAAAGGTAGAGAAGTATTGCGACCTTAGTAGCCTGTTCTTGCTTGGACCTCAGTAAAACTTTTGATTTCATTTTTAAGGTTAAGAGGGCGGAAAGAAAACGAACAACGGCAAAAATATTAACGCAGGAGAAGTAGTTCTTCTTGTGTTCAAAGATGCAACATTTTTTATTGAAAGATGCCAAATTTACTTTTCACCAACTTCACTCAAATTAAGCGAACTCTTCCACGTCAAACCAGAAATTCCTACTTTGCATTTAAAATGAGATCACTTTTTTGCCAACAAATACAAAACTACATACTGTTTAAAATAGGTAGAACAGACCCTATGAAGCAGTAAGATTGTGCAGCAGGTGTAGTTTTTTTTTTTTTTTTTGCCCCTATACTTGATCACTTCAGGGTATATTGGATTTAAGAAGGCAAGTGGTACATGAGTTGTGGAAGTGGACGACCCTCAAGTGAGATTCTTCAATATCTTGGCGTAATTGTGGATGCTGTGGGTGAAGTCTTAGACACTGTTCGCACGCACAACATTTGGATCGTCTTTCATACCAACATGCTCAGTTCCCCTCACCGAGTTATTATCATTCTCCTGAATAGTACTGTAAGACCATGCCCCTAAGAGGGCCCCAACGACTGGTCCAACCAGATAGACCCAAATTCCTTTATAGGATCCACTTGCTATTGCAGGACCCAATGTTCTTGCTGGATTCATCGATCCCCCCGATATTGGGCTGCATCCAACAAAACAAAGAACTTTCAATGGTTTTCAGTTCTCATCAAATTTTTTCTTATATTTTTAGTTCTTAGTTTTTTTTTTTTTAACTGTACTTACCCTGCAAGTATGCCTGCTATGCACACTGAAAAGCCCACTGCAACTCCTGCCAGCTCTCCCACCTGCGAAGTATGTACACACACACGCACACACACACTATATCATGTATTTTTTTTGTTCGTTTTTTGGGACTAATGTAAAATATTCAGATGGACGCATGATTTGTGTAATTGTCAATTAGGAAATCATCTCACAGCTTTTGCATCAGTTGTGACGGCGCAGATAACGAACATGAGAGTGAAAGTTGCCACGATCTCCATAGCTAGAGCTTGAGCATCTGTTCCAGAAGGTGAGGTTGTTCCAAGCTTTTTCATAGGATCCAATAATAGCCGTAGCGTAAAAGAAGCAGAAATGCCTCCTGTCATTTGAGCTCCCACGTAAAATGGGACCTGCATTACAAGTAATGGCCTGTTGATTTGCGTCTTGACTCCCAACTATGACCATGAAGGAATCAAGTCTAAGAGATGCCATGCATTGGTATTCTTTTTCATGCATTAAGTCAAGCGAGTTCATTCTCCTTTAATTTATATCTCAAATAGTGATAGTACCTGTTTCCATGGAAAATGGCCCGAGGCGGCGAAAGCTAAGGAGACAGCTGGGTTTATATGGGCCCCCGAGATGTGCCCGATGGCATAAATCATCACCATCACTATGAATCCTCCTGCAAGTGAAGCTCCTAGTTTTGATACTTTCTGCTCATCAAAAGCACTCTGTGCAGCCGTCCCACTTGCCACAAACACCAACAGATATGTCCCTATTATCTCTGCCATTATCTGTTTTATTATATATCGCATCAACCCATACATTAATCTCATGAACCCATCATTCAGGGATACTCATAAACAATATCATGTTCCCAAAACAGCAAGAAGGCCAGTGATTTTACTAGATGTACAACCAAGCATAAGAGGAACAGGGAGATCATATAATATAATTGTGATGTGTGATGAGTTTGGCATAGAGAGAGGGAGAGAGAGCAAGGACCGTTTCAGTTACCTTCCTAAGAAAACCAGGAGGGTAATTCTCTGGAAGTTTTGCAATGGAACGACCAGTATATTGCTTCTGGGCGGCAGGGTTTTCCGGCTGATCTGTTTCAGTATTCATGCTGCGCATGTTTTGACTTGTCCTCTGCAGCGTTGTTTAGTATATAAGAGATATCTCACAAGTTTAATGTCTATCACTTGATTTTGCTGCCGGGTAAAGATTCAAGTGCCCTGTATTTTATAATACCCCGGGAGCCCCCATTTTTGTTTGTATTTAATCTAAAATGGAATCTGTTTCTACTTGGGTTTTTAATTGATTATTCGCGATATTGATTGGTGGCACTGGCTCAAGCCTTCATGGATGGAATGGAACCTCACATGTTGTGGAGTCAGCCACGAAGAAATGAATGGACCGGAGTAGGCATAAAGTGACCGATCCACGGCCTACCATTTGGTCTATGAAACGGAGGCATAATGCCTGGATCGTCAATTAATGCAGTAACTGGGCTTAGAACGCATCGGCATTGTTATGTGTTATGACTCGATTCCACCGAGGAACATATTACATGCGACATTGAAGAGCATTTTGCAGGTTGAAAAATCCGAGACAAGCTTGTCTGTTATTATTGAACTATATGGGTCTATATAAATATGTACAGCATCTTTTAAAAACAAGCCTTCTGAATGCATTGGGAATTGGTTATTACTTTGTCTTGAACACAAGCTATTTTGTTTCGAATCCTATGCTCCAAAATGTAAGTTATTTTTATATCATTAAATGCTTATTTTTCACAAATATGTTTATTTAGGTTATTATTATAAAGTAAATTTTTCTTGTAACTGTTGAGATCAAATTTTAGTAGTTTACATTTATTTATATATTTTTTAATTAAAATTATAATAAATTTTGGTCAAAAAAATAATAATAACTAGGAAGAGGAGAGGTAGAGCCAGAGGAGGGGAAGGGTAGAGAAGAGAAGCTACTGCCTTTTTAACATATCCAACTATCCATTAGAAAGCAGTGAAAACTAGGAAGAGTTACCTCGTTTATAATTAAACGGAAGACATTTGCGAGTGATTAATTTAAACAGATCAGGAGTATTGCTGATGAATCGAATTGCATATATATGACCCTGGTCATGTATTCCCGGGAGGTCAGATTCCAGAAATTAACTAGATATATACGATAAGAGCAGAGGAGGAGGGGATATTCCCGACGACACAGAATGAGTTAGTAAATAAAATCATGGAAGAATCTTGAGCCACAATATTTGAACCTTATATTATTCATCAGCTAACCCTATTCATGCATGCTGTTATAATATTCACAATCCATTCGTAAATGGATCGATGAAAGCGATGGAGAGTCAGATATATGTGACATGAGTAAACAGAATTGATCGTGGCAACAGTGTCACTGTGTAAATTCTATTTTCCAGCAAAGCCCGAGTCGTTCAAGAACTCCCATCATGAATCAAGATAAGCATCCTCCCTTATATATATCGCCCCACCACGGCCTCCGTTACAAACAATTAAATTTCCAGATAATTTTCATATTAATACTTTTTTGTTTTCTATCGGGACTTGAGATCATTTCAATTAAGGCGTGTTATGCATCTCTCAAACCTCATCAGGCTTCACATAGCCAGTAGAAATGCTTATCTTATGCTGACCGTCCATTATTTGAGCTGGGCATGATGCTTGGTCTGCCCAGCCCAATTCTAGTTCCGATTTGTAATGAAACCGAAACCTTGTCATGTCCTAAAATGTCAGCACAGCGGGTCAGGCGGAAGACCAATATGGAGCCTTAAAAGCAATTTCATGATAGGAACAACACTATGAATTGCATTAATTATGTCAATCCGCCCCTTTCCACGCTTCCAATCAGTGCATGACAGACCCACCGACGGAAGCGGCCTTAATTATATTTCTTTTTCTTGCTCTTTTTTTACACAAAATTTAAGTGAATCAAATTTCGGAACCCACCAAAATTAAGACATACTTTAGACTCAAAAAGCCTTTATAAAAGTAGTTCTAGATTGCCTATCAACAAGTTCCTTACATCAATTTTCTTTTTTGTAGGTCAAATGGCAGCACTAAGCTTCAAAATTTAGCAGTTCCTCATTGGGGCCAAAAACAAAAAGTGTTCCTAATAATTATATTTATTTTAGCATCCTTTTATTTGGCAACCTTGAAGTAAAGCTCAGTTAGGTCAATAGTGTAATCTAAGGCTGCATATGGGTAAGACTAGGCAGACCAAACCCCATACTTGATGCTTAGCCCGAAAGATGAATAGGCTGCATTTTACAACTCACTGCCTCACCCTACTCAGTAGAAGCCCTAACTATGTTGAGTTAGACAGGGCGGATTTTCATGTCCAACTTAGTGACATCTTCCCCATATCATATGTAAAAAAAATTCAATTATAATTGATAACTCATAAAAATTATAACTATTTTGAAAGATAAAATATAAAAATACTGAGTTCCCTAATTATCTTTTTCTATTTCCCTAACTTCATTTTTCCAAAAAAAAAAAAAAGAAAAAGACGTTATAGTTTTTTTTCCTCACCTTCTATGTAACCATGACATCAAATATATATTAAAAGGATCGGAAGTAAACATTAATATTGTGGGGGATAACATGAAAAGATAAATGCATAAATTTGACACATGGGTAATCACCATCAATTTCAACTATGCGACTTCATTATCATGATTCAAGACAAGGTAAGAGGAAAAGAATTTATCACGAATGACTCAATCACTCATATATATAAAGTTTATGTAGTCTTGTTCTTCAGCCTTCGATTTCTCATGAGAGGAAAAAAATCATTTAATAAATAAGCTAATTCTGTAGTTCAATTCTTTACTTCATTCATATAGTTGGTAGATTCTTATAATAATGTGAAAGCATAAGATTTGAAAGGTAGTTTTAGTTTTTTTCCTTTGTTTTAAAAAATTGGAGGTAAGAGGAAAAAAAAGAATTTGACGAGGAGCGATTTAACACATTTAATCTAATATTTTGATATTTGTCCTTTTATATAGTTATAATTTTTATGTTTCTTTCATTTTTTTCTAATTTTACCTAATTTTTTTTAGCTAAGATAAAAGGGAGATAATAGCTGAAAATAGTATAATATTATATATTATAATATATGTATAATTATATATTGTTGCGGGTAGGACCAAATAGGCAAGGCAACATACTCTGCTCGTGACCCGACCCTGCCTGAAAAATGCTCATCTTTATTTGAGCAGCTTTTTGTTGGGCAAGATTGGATGCTTTTTTTGCGGGCTCGGACGGATATTTTGGGCATACAGGCCTTATACACACTTGTAGTATAATCTTAATTAATCTGGATTCTAGTATAATAGAAAGGAATAATTCCCTGTAATGTGATGAACCAATATTCAAATTATGACTATGAGAAGTTTTTATATTTAGTACTCGACAGAATTTTAAATGTGATTACTTTTAACAAGAAGACTAAAAAAACAAAAACTTCAAAAGCACTTTTTGACAAACACGTACGGCATAGTAGCCGACACATCGTATGGGTCCAATGGAACGCAACACAGTCCATGCCGGGCTCCGAGGCTTCCATCCCCTGAACAACACAAATGGGACGAAATTGCGAAAAGTAACACATACAAGATTACAATAATTTCCTTTACAAAAAGACAATATTATTAAGAAACAACAAAGGATTACATAAAGTCAGGGCCAGTTAAACTAATTGGATGACAGCCCAATAATCTGCCAGAGTTAGAAAGGGAGCCTAAAGCCCACCTCACAGACTAGAGCCCGTAACTCCCTTGACTGAATGAGAGAATCCCGAAACATGCAGAGTGACTGAATGCTTTAGTTTGATATTAATCCAAGTTTTTATCTGTGCGTGTGTGTACGGGCGCGCAGGATAATTAATTAGCTCGGTTTTCTTTGGCATCCCCAAAAAAATTTGTTACTCGTATCATCTGTATATAAAAGGACAAAGAATTGTCCCGTGACTTGAGACTAATCTAAGATCCCGTTTGGTAGGAAGTATTGAAAATGAAAGATTGAAATTATGATTACAATTGAAAAAAATCATTAAAATAATATTTAACATAAGTAATTGCTTCTTATATGGGATTAGGCAAACTCATAGAGACGGGATTGGGAAATACTACTTCCCCCCATAGTATTATCCAATCCCATATACATAGGTTTGACTGATCCCATATAACAAGCAATCTCTTATACTAAACACTTTTTTAAAAGATTTCCTCAATTACAATCCCAATCTCAATTTTTCATTTTCAATGCTTCCTATCAAACGTCACCTAAGATTAATAAAATGAAATTCACCTTACTGACAATATTAATTGAACTTATTAATCTAAAATTTCGAATTATATAAGAAGTTTTCAGTTAGAACTCTTATTAGATTTCATTTAGATTTGAGATTTTTAAGCGTTTTTTTAACCTCGAGAGAAGGGTTTAGTTTTCACACTTAAAAATTTATTTATTGCCTCTTCGACCATATGTCACTGTACTAACCTCCAGTCTGGTTGAGAAGATGCTATCTTCAAATTCAAGCACTTGTTCTCCTCCTTCTTGGTTGGAGAAATAAAACAAAATTCTATCCACGCGTGTAATCAGTAGTCACTAATGATCACGTTAAGTTAAAATAAAGCCAAGGGAGACATATGACGAATTAAGATAATTAAAACACAATCCTGATCTCCTTTTACTTTTAAATCCTATAATTTCTTAGACTTGCAGAGTTCACATATATAGACTTAATTTACAAAATAATTCTTAATTTATAATCAATCATGTCACTTAAGACATGCATTTCCCCTGCTTAGAATATGAGCAACACACACATATATGTAAGAGCCTTATAATCTTATGATATAAAAGCTTCTTTTTATTTAGGGATCACCAGTTCAGTTTCGTTTGTAATTTCAGCTTGTTAGTATCTATCCCTTGGAATAAATAAAGAGTATATCAACTATAAAGCACATTTGGCTATTAGACTAAAGGTAACAAATTATGAGTCTTGCATACAACGATGTATCATAAATAAATAAAAAAATTGTAATAAAGTCTCACCCAAAAGAATTAAATATAAAAATATTTTTTGAAATTATCAAATTAATCTAAAGTCCCAAGAGATCTCTTTACAAGATATTTTATTTGTTTAATTATCAAATTGTTCTTATCTTTTTTTAAGTATGTATTGACAACTCAAAAAGTAATCATTAACAATTTAAAGTGTAACAATTAACAGTTATCATAGCAGCTATTAACAACATATTTTTTTAATACATCACAAAAATGTAATACAAAAATGGAATATATGCATTGTCAGTATCTGCCACAATAGTTATTTATCATTGCATTTTAAGTTGTTAGTGACTGCTCTTTCAATTGTCAAGGCATACTTAAAAAATAAGAACAATTTAGTAATTAAACAAATAAATATCTTACAATGAGATTTATTGAGATTTCAAATTAATTTGATAATTTTAAGAGAGATTTTTATATTTAATTCTCTTAAATAAAATCTTATTATAACTTTTTCTTTAAATAAATTGGCGCCATAAATGTACAAGCGATACAGGGTACGAATTCCATCCGTCGGCAAACCATGCATTTAGTGAGCAACGGTTCTAATTTATTGTCCATACGAAGAATAAGAATACCAAGTGTTTCAAAACAGGCAAAAAAACCTGTTGCCTATTTTAGAATAGGCCACTATTTTTAAATGCTACTCAATACTATCTTCGGTTCTAAACATAAGAGTTAGTTGATTAATTTGAATAGATTAAAAAAATAAATTAATTTAATTATTTATAATAAATATATGTTGTCTTTCCTAAAATATCCTTACTAATCAAATGTATTGACTAAAATTATTATTATTATAAGGATTAATTTGAAATAAAATGTATAAATATAACAAACAAAGTGAATAAGAATCTTATATTTATAATCAAAATAAAAATCAAATAAGATTTTATATTAAGAATCAAAGATAGTAGTTATTGCCTGAAATATCAGGTCAATAGAAGTTACACTTGACAAACTGTTGGCTCTAATCTTAGACTAGGCCCCACTTTTTAGGCTATTGCAATAAAAAATTGTTGCCCTAGCTCTAAAATACTGCAGAGGTGCTTCAAAATAACCCGAAAAAAAAATCAAAAAATTTATAGTCAGCCTACCTTACATCTCAGTGATCATTTATATATAATACAAAATTTAAAAAAGCAAGTATTTTTATTAAAAAGAGTAATTGTAATTCTACTTTCTAGTTTGATATAATTAAAATGAAAAATAAAAATAACATGATCTTTTAATTTACAGCCTGGGTTTATCATTATTTGTTTTGCTGTTTAAGCTGGGATATTCTGACGGGGCAAAGCGATCGACCACCCAAGAACAAATTGTTCGTTGTGAGATCAGAATTAATATTTTACTTTCCGGTATGAGGTATCTGTTAGAATAGCATTACTCAAGAAAAAGTGAATTGGTTGTTGTGAAATTTTCGTCTTTTGGAGATCAAACCCTCAAACCCAATAATACAATCGAGAAATGCCAAAAGAATGAGCAGAAAAGGTAGAAGAGTAGAGAAAAATAAGTGCATACAGGTAAATTATCCTGATTCGGCCCAATTACTAAAACCTATTCAGATTAATTAAGAATTTAAAATAAAAATTTACATATTCCCATTTAAGAGAATATAAGACCGCACACTACTCAATAATCGAATTGATCTTCTCAACCACCCCTACCATTATCCCCTACCTTCTACTATGACCACCTTGTATAAAGGGGAGAGTCTTCAAAGTACCCTTAGTTTTAACTTTAACAACATGCGCACACACTAAAATGCAATTCATGGAAATTAAAATCCAAGAATATACCGTCGTTCATCAAAGTTTAAAAATACAGAATATACCAAAAGCAATATTATAATTATGTGTGCAAGGTCGCGGCTTTGGTATTGCTACTCAACTGCTCATCACACTGATCTCTCTCTTCAACCTTCAAGATCAATGGAAGCCGAGCAGAGAAATAATGGGATGACCTTGAACGGACCCTTGCTGCTTGACGAGCAGCAAAATCATCTGAATAGTGAAGAAACACCAAGTGATTTGGGCCAAGCCAGAAATGGCTCCGCGTCCTTCCTCAAGACCTGTCTCAATGGCCGCAATGCGTTATCAGGTGCTTTCAATATTATTGCTGCTGCTACACTTTCTACATCACTATATATCCATGATTTATTTGCAATATATGTCCACGATGAGAATACAACTTTCTTGGAATATTGGAACATTTTATCAATGTTTTCGAAAGTTTAACCAAAGAATTTTTGTCTGCAACGACAATTGATTGTGGATTACATGCACACACACTAGAAAAGGGTAAGACCACCGGAACATCATTCTAGTGATGAATCTAGAACCACAGCGTTGTTCTTCTCCACTACGATTGTCAAAATGATTCCTCCAGGTGCCACACTATTATATTATTAAGTGAATTACTCTACGTTATCAACTGTGTTGAGAACATAAATTAGTAACGGTGGGATATGTTATTTATGATTCTTCGATTCTGATGAAACTAACAGAACTTATATATATACATCCTGCATGGTTTGTAGGAGTTGGATTACTCTCCATTCCATATGCTCTAGCTTCTGGAGGATGGCTCAGCTTAATTCTTTTATTCTTCATCGCGATGGCAACGTTATACACAGGTGCATTGATCAAAAAATGCTTGGATATGAACTCAGATATAAGAACCTATCCAGATATAGGCGAGCGTGCTTTTGGAAGGAAAGGAAAGCTTGCAGTATCCATAGCCATGTACTCAGAGCTCTACTTGGTTGCAACAGGAATGATAATTTTAATAGGGGATAACTTAAACTATATATTCCTTGATATCGTCATTGAAATAGCAGGCTTGTCAATTGGTGGAAAACAATTCTTTGTGATACTCACAGGCCTTATTATCATGCCTTCGGTTTATTTGGATGATTTAAGCCTTCTCTCCTATGTATCTGCAAGTGGGGTATTTTCTTCTGTTATAGTTATTCGCTTCTTATTATGGATCGCAACAGTAGATGGAGTCGGATTTCACTGCAGTGGGACCCTTATTAATTGGAGTGGCATGCCCACAGCTGTTAGCTTATATGCCTTTTGTTACTGTGCCCATCCAGTGTTCCCTACCTTACATAATTCCATCAAAAACAAATCCCAATTCTCCAATGTAAGTCCTTGATTTGTACAGCGCGAGGAACAAGATTCTTTCTCTGTTCATTATATTTCTCATGAATGCTACTCTATTATATTTACATCTCAGCTCTTGCTGATATGCTTTGTGTTAAGCACTACTGGCTATGCATCGAGGGCTATTATTGGTTACGTGATGTTTGGCTCAGACGTAAAATCAGAGGTCACATTAAATCTGCCAGTAAAAAAGTTAACTTCAAAAGTTGCAATAATATGTATTACTGTGCTGAGTCCACTATGAGGGTAGCATGTGTGGTTATTAGCAGCTTGTTGAGGTTGTCAGTAAGCAGTGGATACTCATTCCCTCTTGTACTCTTACGCAGCCAATTATAGGATCTAATTGCCACGTGAGAAATAATGGTACCCGAAAACGACGCTTCACCACACAGACACGGTCCCTCAGTGCCCCCGACGAAAGAAACTGCACGATGAGGTCCCATTTCTCAATAGACATCTCAACACACACGAAACTATTTCAATCAGTCAAAGGCACGTGGAACTAGTTTTTTATGCCTCTCTCTTGTCATTCTCTAATCCCTACCACAAATGTATTGTTGAATAAATTGCCTTTATTTCCAAAAAAAAATGTTGGAAAGGAAAATATGAATATAACTCTAATCAGACTATGTACCATAATATTATTTAATTATTATTATTCTTACGTTATCACATGTCTGTATGATAATTTCCTCTATATTTGAGTTATAATTCATCAGTTAATTAAAACTAATAAATAAATTCAGATTAGATAATGCAGCTTGATTTTTATTTATTTTTAAAAATAAAACCCTTTGCTTTGTTGTCAGGATGGCATGGATCGGACTTTCCAGAGGAGTGGGGCAAGTCGTGATCCGAAGCACGGAGGACGGAGTCCAAATAGCAGTTAGCACTACATTATCCTAGTTGGATATCGTAAAATGAACATAATCTTTTTATGTACTACTATCTCCGGTATTTAATATAAGACTTTGTTTGACTTTTATTTTAGTTCTAAATATAAGACCATAGTCTACTTTATCTCTCACATTTATTCATTTTTCCTCAAGGTAGTCCTTCTGACAATAATAGTTCTAGCCAATACACTTAATTATCAAGGATATTTTAAGAAAGACGAGACATATTTATTATAAATAACTAACTTAATTTCTTTCCTTAATCTTTTCAAATTAGTCAACTAGCTCTTATAATTAAGACTGGAGATAGTATTATATTTATATTATCATTATTTGATTATGTTTGTTTTTAAGTAGAGATACGAATATCTTATTGTTATACTATATTTGCTCGTCTTAAAACAGATAAAAAATTATAAGACTAAAATTTGTCTTTCTTTTTGAAAAAAAAAATTGTGACACTTATAAATCTGTTCCAAACCCGTTGTGTGGACAAATTTGTGACGAGGACACGAAATTCCATCAGCGACGACTTATCGGTATTACGTGTCCATCATGCGGGTTTACTTGTTTTGGTCTTTGATTAAGCTTCTCACGGCTATCGACTGTCTCTAAGGTTCATGTACGGGATTTAGTCAAAAGAGGAATGGCCATGTTCACGATAAACTCCATGTTTCATTTCTGTCCATATATACTAATATGGTTCCGTTTTCTATTACACCACGAATAGCCAATAATATTCCTTTTGTCGTTTTGTTTTTGTCCTCTTCCTATATGCTATTAGGCCTAAACGTAATGACTCTCTTGTCTATTTCCGTGCCATCTTTTTATTAAGGCTGATGTTTGAGTTTATATATATAGTATTTGACTATATCTCTTGCTGAACGATGCATGGTTGAATATACGATGTATTGAAAAAAAGATAAGCAATTAATTTGATGCGTTCAACTAAAAAGTTGAGTTTAGCACACAAAAAAAAGGGTCAGTTCCTCACAACAAAACAAATTAAAATTTGAATCCTAGTTAGAAAAGATGTCTACATTTAATGTCCAACAATACCTTCAACATGATTAATTTTAATAAGAGGATATCCATACTTAGCTAAAAAAAAATTATATGTGCTCAATTTTTTTTTTCTTGTAAGCACAAGTACTCTTTTATTAGACGCAATCTTTTTTGTGGGCACCTGTCTTGACAGAAATTCAAATTTTAGTTTATTACGAACTAACCTCTTCTACTAGACCCAATTCTTATTGGTACGTCTTCAATTTTGAGAGTATAGTTTTTTTTTCCCTCCTTTCCATTTGCATGAGTCTTTGCTCCCTCTACTACCTTTAAATGTGGGCTCCTTTTGTAAGTTGTTGTGGGTGGAGCAGAGGCCATAGGTTTGTTTGGAATGGCTTATAAGTGATTTTTCAAACATGATTTACGAAATACAAGATAAGTATGTGAAAAGAGTTTTGTCTCGACTTGCGTGAAAGTATTTATAGACGTTTTTGCAACGATGATCCAAACAAGTCCCATATCCTCCCTCATGGGTGGGGCTTGCAATTCAAGGCAGGATGATTTGAATCTGATAGGTCACAACAACCGCGAGTATTGATATGGCTATGCACTTAATCACAGGCAACGTGCTTTTTTAAGTTCTTTTTTTCCCCCTCCCACAAAGATGTCCAGTTCCTTACCATTCTTCTTTCTCTCCCTCTTTCGATATGGAACCATGCATCCAGATAATAACTGCTAATAATCTTATAGCTAGTTCAGTAGTACCTAAACTCTCCTGTAAGTGAGACATTGGGTTCCATCACATTTGTATCTCAAGCTGTGAATGCTTGCTGTTCTGATTTAAAAAGAAAACATCCAAATGATCCAGACATCTAGATATATTTCCATTGTCTCTGTTCAATGGCAAAAAAAAAAAAAAAAAGCCTAACCTCATCACAAATAGTATATTACTCAGATGTGGAATATATATATATATACATATATATATATATATATATATATATAATGAGGAAACCATTTTGCACATTGCGCCCTCGCGAGCCACGTAATTAACGAAGGAGTATCTATTATTCTCCTGTGAAGACTTTTATGCATATAACAATACTGGCAGCCATATTTGATTTTTTTTTTTTTAAAAGCAATGCAAACAAATTAACCAATTACATCTCACCATCCCTTTCATACGCATCCAAAGTATGAAAAACACACATTTAAATGTGAGGTCATATTGAATCTATCCACAAGCAATCGGCAATTACACTGAAACATAATGCTCTTCCAGCTAAAATCCCAAGCAATGATCATTCTTTTAAACAAAGCCTGATCTTCAGCTTCAAAAAGCTTTAAAAAGATGCATTATTGGCTACGTACACGAATTAGTTTTGACATCATAATTCATGAGGGGCCCTTGGTAAAAATAGTCTACCTCGACCACAAATTACCAAAAAAAAAAACCTGCGGGAGAAAATTGAAAATTGAGGTGTTCCTCCCTTCCTAATTCCTATTTTCCGCGGACAATAATGCAATTATTTAATTTAAGGGAACCGCTATTGTCACGATCTTCTTAGACTTTAAAAAAAAAAAAAGAAAAGAAAAGAAGAAAAGGACTCGTAAGTGTCACCTCTTCGAAAGAAAAATTTTTCTTAGAAAACCCCAAAATGATTTTGTAATGAACACAAAATAATCTGATATCCCGCCGCACATGACGATCGAAACCTTTGTTGTTGGCAAGATTGCTTCCATGTATATCGTTCCTGCCCTGTCAATGGACCCATTCGGCCTTATCCCTGGCTTCAGCGCAGCCACATCACGTAAGATTTACGGATTGATAAATAAATAAATAAATATTAATTCTGTTGATTTATTTTACATATTTATCAATTTATCTTAAATTAAGTCTGTTGATATTTTTTTAATAATGATCAAGTAGAAGAAGAAAAGAAGAAATATATTGAGAAAGATTTTTATAGTGTTTAAAAAAACATATTAATTAATTTAACTAACATCTTTAATATATTTAAATTAGTTAATTATATTTTATTTTATTTCAGTTATATATTCGTCTTTAGAAAAAAAATTTCTTAAAAATAAAAATTCAATATCACATAAAATACTCGAGTTTGTAACGCAATTCGGGGGGAAAAGAAGAGAAAGTCCGGTTATTTTATTCACCACATGATATGATAGATAGGCCCGCTTTTAGCGGAGAGCTCATCCGTACAACGCGTGATCTGAATTTCCTACTCATTTCCCCTCTCGGGGATCCAAGACATGAGCAACGAACCAAGCACATCGACAGTTAGACAGCTAATAAAGTGCTACCAGTTTGAACAGTTCCTCAAAAACGTGTCTAATTACCAGTGTTAAATAATTATTTTATTTGAATTAAGAATAGATTAAAGAATATAGCTGAGATAACACGTTAATAATCCCCCATCCTAGACACAAGTTACAAGTAAGTGTCCATTTGGATTAATACCGAATAACTATAATTTTAGATCATCATGAAAATATTAAAAAAAAAATAGATTATCATGAATTTTGTATGTGACACTAGTTATAATCGATATTAATTAATCCTGATTTTTTGTTTGGATATGTCTTATTGACTTTAAGAATTGTGATTATGTTTAATTTTTATTTATTAAAATCACTTATGGATGTATAATTATCAAAAAGGTATGAATTTGATAAATATTATTAAATATAATTACTTGGGTAAAAATTTTCAGAAGAGTGTGGGAGGGTAGATTAGAAAAAATTTAGTTGATAGAAAATTGATCAGGACTCTGCAAACCTATAAATTATTTCTTGATGTTTATCATAAAAGTGCAGTAAAAAGTAAAATTACAATTCATCATGATTTTTATAAAAATTACACAAACAGCATAAACATGCTTTATAATCATTTATTTAAGGAAAAATTGCAATTAGATCCCACCTAAAGAAATTAAATACAAAAAAGTTCTTTGAAACCATAAAATTATTCTGAAGTCTCAAGGGACTTTTTTTGTAATAAATTTTATTTATTTAATTATCAAATTATCCTTCTTCTTTTTTTAAGTTTACATTGACAACTAAAAGAGCAGTGGTTAACAACTTAGGGTGTGATATGCTGAGAAAATGTGTTGTCAAACTAGTCACGATAGTTGTCAATCCTTGCACCATAAGTTGTCAATCATTGCTCTTTCAGTTGTCAATGCAAACTTAAAAAAAAAAGGGTAATTTGGTAATTAAACAAATAAAATTTATTACAAAAAGGTTCATTGGAATTTCAGAATAATTTCATGATTTTAAGGGAGCTTTTTGTATTTAATTCTCTTGGTTGGAACCTAATTGCAATTCTCCCTTTATTTAAACTCAAACAAGTTGATTTGAGTTCTTACCGCTTAACCAAATAGGTCCTAATTAAATTAGAAAGTTAGTTTAAGTTAGTCAAATATAATAAACATATGAAAAAAATTATTTTTAAAAATGTTCTTATTTATAAAGGTAGGAGTAAAGAGAGAAAATGAGTTAACAAAAAGAGATGTGTAAAAAATAGTGTAAAAAATAATTAATGTAATATTACCTCTGGTTCTTAATATAAAAGTTAGTTGACTAATTTTAGTAGATTAAAAAAATTAGTTAAGTTAGTTATTTATAATAAATAGGTGGTGTCTTTCTTAAAATATCCTTTTTAATCAAGTATATTGGTTAGAACTATTATTATTACAAAGATTACTTTAAAATAAATAAATAAATATAAGAGATAAAGTGGATTAGATTCTTATAATTAAGACTAAAATAAAAATATCATGCATGATATTTTATAAATAAAAATAATTAGTATCGGAGGTGTAGCATTATTTAATAGGCCGGCTTTGCTCTGCGCCTACTCATTGTAATCTCTATCTCTTCTGTTCAAAAAATGGCGGCCAAGCACGGAGATGAGGTGACCTTCAGCGTTCCATTGCTGAATGGTGACGCAATACCAAACAAAGCTGAAGCTGCTGCTGCTGCTGATGACCATGCCAGCGACGGCTCCACCTCCTTCCTCAAGACTTGCCTTAATTGCCTTAATGCCTTATCAGGTGCTTGGGACTTTCATGTTCGCTCATCACTCTCTAGTCTGTTTTCATGGTTTATTGGCGGTATCCCTGATAATCTAAAAACTTTCTCGCAATGGAACGATTTAGCGTTCTCAGGTTTGGGTTAAGAATTTCTGTTTTTAA
The DNA here is from genome assembly GCF_004799145.2 of Neltuma alba. Lineage (NCBI taxonomy): Eukaryota > Viridiplantae > Streptophyta > Magnoliopsida > Fabales > Fabaceae > Neltuma > Neltuma alba. Next base: position 174,914 of record NW_021637635.1, on the reverse strand, counting down.
CCTACGCTGCTGTTAATAATATCGTCTTCTTGCTTTCTGTATGGTCGTCATACGAGTGGTCCGTAATGGTGAGTTGTGGTGCCGTGTATTTCGTCTCTTATGGCCTTCTCCTTTTAAAATATCCACTCCCAGCAGCGTTCTGTGAACGATTCTTTTTTTGTTGAACTCTTCGCGTTTATTGCACGAGGCAAATGGATCCTGGAAGCTTTCCCCTTTTCAAATGTTACAACGAGTAATTTGAGTCGCATACTGAAAAGAAAAATAGAGTGACATGACTAGCGTGAGACTGGTCCAATAAGCGGTGGTAGCCGGTGAACCATACCAAGGACCGCCTGAACTGAACATCATGAAGATGGCAGTTGCCTCTAGAACCAACATTCTTCTTCGGATCAATTGTTCTTCTTTTGACAAGTGTGTCAATAATTGTTCTTTTTTAATTCTGCTTGAAAAAACAAAGAAAGCATAGGTTTTAATGCGAAGAAGTGAAAAGAAAAGAGAAAGTTTCTTTACAAGTATACCTGCACCTTAAAAGATAAGAAAATTAAGTTGGATAAATCTGAGAGGTTACCTTCATGGTGTGGGGTTGTTTTAGAGTGTTTAAGCCTTTTTCCTTGATTCTGGGATATGTTATTCGATAGTATTTTAGAATTCCTCAATTATAATGAAACTAACGCACAAGTTATTATCCTGCTTGGTTTTCAGGAGTAGGGATACTCTCCATTCCATATGCTCTAGCATCTGGAGGATGGCTGAGCTTAATTCTTCTATTTATCATTGCCATGGCAACATTTTACACTGGTGTGTTGATTAAAAAATGCATGGATATGAATCTGGGAATCAAATCCTATCCCGACATAGGTCATCATGCATTTGGAGAGAAAGGAAGGTTTGCTGTGTCAATAACTATGTACACTGAACTCTACTTAGTTGCAACAGGATTCTTAATTCTAGAAGGGGATAACTTGGACAATATATTCCCCAATACTGTCGTTGAATTAGCAGGCTTATCAGTTGGTGGAAAGCAGTTCTTTGTGATACTGATAGGCCTTGTCATTATGCCTTCAGTTTGGTTGGATAACTTAAATCTTCTTTCTTATGTATCAGCAAGTGGTGTGTTTGCTTCTGTTATCATAATTTGCTCCATATTTTGGACTGCAACGGTAGACGGAACTGGATTTCACCATAGCGGGACCCTCCTTAATTGGGACGGCATCCCTACTTCTGTTAGCTTGTATGCCTTCTGTTATTGTGCACATCCAGTCTTCCCCACCTTGTATAATTCCATCAGAAAGAAACCTCAATTTTCCAATGTAAGTCCTTTCCCTTCTACGCTGAACAGTGTATGTTCTCTTCATTTAGTTCTCATCAATTTTGTTTTATTTGCATTTCAGGTCTTATTAATGTGTTTTGTGCTGAGCACTTTTGGTTATGCATCAATGGCTATATTTGGTTACTTGATGTTTGGTTCAGATGTGCAATCACAGATAACGTTAAACCTACCTATAAACAAGTTGAGTTCAAAAGTTGCAATATTTACTACTTTGGTGAATCCAATAGCCAAGTATGCTTTGATGGTGACACCAATTAAAAATGCCCTGAAAGATTTGCTACCCGGAACTTACCAGAATAGGATCACAAATATCTTGATAAGCTCGGCCTTGGCAATCAGTACTGTCATGGTTGCCCTGACTATTCCTTTCTTTGGATACCTGATGTCTTTAGTTGGAGCAATTCTGAGTGTCACAGCTTCAATTCTACTTCCATGCTTGTGCTACTTAAAGATTTCAGGGACATATAAAAAATGTTGTTTTGAAACTGTAGTCATAATAGGAATAATATCCACAGGTTTAGTGATAGGAATATTTGGTACATACACTTCGGTCCTAAAAATTATCGAGCATTGGTAACTGTTGAGAGTAAATCAGTAGACTACTGGTTATGAGTGGCAGTGTTTAAGTATCCTGAAGGGCCTGATCGTGAAGAGTCATGGTTGACTCTTGTTTTCCTGGCTAACTCGACTGGGCAATAAAGCTGCTCATAGAAAATGACTCGGGGGATTTGGGACTGCAAGAATGATTCTATGAACCCCGCAAACCCGATCGGCTATGGTTTTGGATGAGGATAATTCAGTTGACTCGAATGCTGCTGTGGTTAGGCAGGGAATAGGGTAGTGTTTGTTTCATTTCGTTGTGCCTTTGTCTTTGACTGCTGTTTGATGTAGAGGTTTGTTTGGTATTAATGAAGTATTTGTTCAATCCAAAAGAAAAAAGTAGTGGACTTTTCTTTCTCTACCTTTTGTACCAATAAGAAGATAGCGTAGTACGTGTTTGATTCAGCCTCTACAATCTACTCATGCTGTTGAATGACTACAAAGGAGAATAGGGAAATGGAAAATTTTAGTGATCTTGCATGCATTCTCAAATATGTCCTGAAAATCAAATGCAGGAATATGCCTAACCTGTTATAAATTACTTCCGAAAGAGAGGGGTATTTGAGCTGGATGATAACTTTAAAACTCATTTGCATCACTACATGTTAGTATTCTTTTGGTCCCGATTCTAGGGATACTAGGCTATGGAAAATGCAATGACAAACTTTAAAAGTGGATTAGGTGGATGTTAAATGTACGTGGACAAACTTTAAAAGACGGATTAGCTACATATTGAATATTTGTGCTTGAATAATATAATTAAAACACGGATGATAAAAATTGGACGGGTAAGTTGTGGGATGAGTACTCACCAGCCTTATCACTGTCAAAACCAAAAGAAACACAATGCCAATTCCACTTGTTAACCCTGATATCTTACTTCTTGAAATGAAAAAAAAAGAAAAAGGACATGTATATTACGGCTTGAGGTTCACAAATCACAACCCACAATTTACTGCTGCTTCTGCTAAAAATAAAACAGGAAACCGAAATGATACCAGAGTCGATTGGCAAAGATTTCTGCTCATATCTGCAGGAACACATGGAAAGATAGTCGTCGAACCACGCACTATGAGGAGGACATACCTGATTGTACGGACATTGCCTTCATTAGCGCTAAAAAATGTCATTGGTGACCTCAAGTTAGAGGCTGTAATGGATCAGTGACATGTGTTATTGGATCAAAGGTTTCACAAAATCATGTCTAGGTTACCATTCAAGCACAGTAGCTGAAATATTGGGTATCCTTGAAGCCCTCAATCTTTACTGAGATGAGAAGCTTACACAGGTCAAAATTTGCTACGATTCCTTAAAAACTATCAAACTGATTTAGAGTTAGCACTCTCTAAATTACCTCCTATTCATCCCTCTAGGCATGATTAACAATCTCGTCATGCATAAATAGATAATCACCTTTGACCACATTTTCAGGGACCAAAAGGGGGGGGGGGAAAACCATAGTAGTTAGTCACTAAATTTTAAACCACGTTTCCGTGCATGGTTTCTCCACAAGGTAACCAAGCTGTTGATTGTGGTTGAAGTCATAGCTACAAAGGTGATGCACCTGCTGGATTGCTTTACCAAGATATCTTGTGGCAGATATTCTTTCTCTGGATATCATTTGAAAGCTGGAGCTTCGCGCGCGCGCGCGCGCATATTGGAGGAAAGTGATGATGTTGGTTGATGCTGACTCGTCTCTCTGTTTTCTTATCTGTATGTGCTGTCTTCCATTATGTGTTGTTTTAGTGACATATCTCCACGAGGATGAATATTTTAGAAAAATTATGAAGCCCCTATTCTTTTTGAGAAGTGGTCCGCACACTTGTTTTCACCTCTCTATAGTGCCACACCCATCAACTAGGAAGGTTATATTTCATTGTCCTGTTGTGTTAGGGAATCAAAACAGAGTCCATAACCATTACCAAAAAAATAAGTAGAAGATTTCATTATGCATGGCTCACTTTGTCAACTCATTTTCTCGGATCCTGTGATGAGCACTCTAGACTTATTAGATCTAGATTATTCATATCTCATTTGAATGATCCAGATTTAGTTTTTTTTTTTATTTGTTTAAAATAATTATTTTAATATGTATAGAATCTAAAATAGAGATAATCTCTTAACTATCTTTTTTTTTTAAAAAGTTTTTTTTATTTAAAAATAATTAATTAAATCTTTTAAATATGGACTATTCAAATCAATTATAGACAGTCTAGATCTGATGAGCTTAGAATGCTCATCAAGATAATGAGCACTAAAATTGGTTCCCATTTTCTCTTTTCTTTTTTATTATGCTGCATGAAGGTTATATTTCATTATTATGCACATGGTAATAGGGAAAAGAAGAACAGAGGAAGGACAAACAAGTCACAACAGGAACGAGATAACGTGAAGGAGAGGCTGCAGATAAAAAGGAAGTTTAAGTTTTTTTTTTAATGCATAACTCCTTTATGAGATCTATTTCTCATATTTAAAATATTAAAATTTGAAATTTAAATATAAATTATGATTAATTGACCGATTAATTTTAGGCCTATAACAATAATAAGTCGGCCCAGTACTCAATCCAACAAGTTGCGACATGAGTTATATACAAGCATTTCTACCAAAAAAGAAGAAGCTACACATAAGCATTAATTTCCTGGGAAAAAAAGGACACAAGCCATTCATGAAAGTATGAAACTAATATAAGTCCATGCAAATGACGGCAAATTTTAATTAAATTCAAATGATATATATATATATATATATCAACCCTTTATTGATTTTTTTCCCAAAAAAAAAAGACACAAGCTATTCAGTCCTGTGATGAGGTCAAAAATGTGCCAAGCTGCCAACAGTGAGTGCTCATAATTCTTTTGAGAAAAATCATTTGGCACCTAAACTATAGTTTTTCTTAATTTTTAATTTCGTACTTGTCTTTTTTCATTTAATTAAACACTCTAATTTTACTTTGTTAACATTGTTAGCTTTTATAACTTGGCTTAACCTCTATGCAAGAACTAATTATGTTAACGAAACAAATTATAGTGTTTAATTAAGAAGGTAAATTATACAAATACCAAATTAAAAATTAAAAAAAAATTACAGTTATCAGCAAAATGGTTTTTCTTTTTTTCTCTCCTAATATGTTATATGAACTATGGGTTTAGAATCTCCACTATCTTCCTACTACATGCAAGACTGTTGGGAAATAAAATTCAATATCAGGAAGGAGATCCACAGTACGCGTGCGCGCCTGACAATTCTAAAATAATAAAATATGCGTAACGCGTGTTAAAACGTTGAAGACATAGGAGAGACCACAAATATTCTCTCCGGCCGGAGGGATACATATTTTCCAAGGGAAACAAGGCTAAGAACTGAGGCAGGCAAAATCTTTATAAGAATCATGGCTATGTATAGCTAGGACTATATTTTAAATTATCATAACACGAACTAGAAAAACTGGGAAAAGCCAGAAAGTAGACAAGGAGTAGAATAAATGCATAATATCAAATAAAGACAGACGCAGACAGAACATTAATTAAGGAGACATACAGCCGACGCCATGCCTAGAATTAGGAAAAACAAGAAACAGGCCACTGCAAACTATTCCGATCATCAACGGGAAACTCTCCATCACTTGGTCCATCTCTTTCTCGTGCCCTGGAAACAAACAATCCGTAACCCTGTGATCCGAGAAAGCGATCGCCACGAACACCATCACTGACATTATCGCATGCACAAAGTCCGTCAACCCCACTTTAAACCTCTCGTCCTTGGGCACCTCCACATTAAGGCCCGGTTTGAAAACGGACAAGCCTTTTGGGGTGACGAAGCCGTAGTAAACGGTGCCGTCGGGGCCGCGAAAGCTGTCGGTGAAGTGGAAGAAGAAGCAGGAGAGGGCGCAAAGGCCAAGGAGGAGGTGGATCATCAAGGAGTGCACGTCGGAGCAGTGGCCGGATTTTGTGATAGTGGGAAGCACCATCTCGAAGGTGAGGAGGGTACCGTAGGGAGGAAGTTAACAAGCATGGAGGTCTTGGACAGGGTCTTCTGGACGCCCTTTGCAACGGCACGTCTTTTCCGGCCACCTTCTGCGGGAGGCTCACCGGAAGTGCCATCGGCTGCTTCGTGTGGTGGAGGAGGGTTTGCATTGTACACTTTGATTCCTATTGCTTCATCAGTTTGATCCATTTGTCGCTCCGCCAAAAGACTCACTTCTGACCAAGTGAATAATGTGGAGGGGCTTAAGGCGGTTCGTACTTAACATATGGCGGGGGCAGTTCCATTTTCAAAATTGTGGACGGTTATTGGCAGTTATTTCTAACCGTTGTCGCTGTGCTTAAGTAGTGTTCGATTCTACGTCAATATGTGGCAGATCAGAGCACGCATCACCTAATTTCGACTGATGAAATAAGAAGTTTGTCAAATATACATCTATAAATTAAAGGTTTACATACACTTTGATGTGGTTTTTTTTCCCCCCAAAGTAGTAATGGAAGGTGAAAACGGAGAGAATTTTTTTTAAATAAAGTATAAATTACATGGAATATCTTATTTCAAATTGTTAGTATTTTTTACATAAATAAAAATATAAGTAGAAAATTATATTCTTTTGATAAATTTTACAAAAATTGTAAAACAATTCCTCTCGTGAGAAATGCAAGTTAAAATGCTCTAAAACCAGAACAATTAACCATCTACGACACAACATGTCGGAGATTATTTGTCACTGTTTAAATTAAATAAAAATTTTACAAAAAGAAAATTTGAAAAATGAGAAGACATATTTAAAACTCCTCTGGTCTTTAATATAGGATCCAATTGTTGAGTTAGTTTTGATCCTAAATATAAGACCCATTTTTCATATTTATCAATTTTCTTCAAATTATTCTTATGAATACTCCCTCAACCATAATCAAGTAGAAGAGGGAGATGGGATATTAAAAAAGATGATTTTGGTGTTTCAGGAAAAATGTGTCACATTTTTTATAATTATCTAACTTTCTTAATTTAATTAAATTAGTTAAATGGGTTTTATATTAACGACCGGATGAGTACCTATATTTCTATATGTATAGTGAAAGTTAAATTGGGTGAAAATAAAAGAGGGTTTTCTGGCGAGAAGAAAATAAAGGAGAGTTTATTTTAGCAAATAAGCGCATAATGAAGTGGGAGCAATCTGTGAATGCTAATTTTAAAGTACAAACAGGTGAGATGGGTTGTGATGTGATAACTACAATAGTGTATTGGTCTTTGAAAATGCTTCCCTCTATAATATCACCTTCCCCTACCTTCTCCTCTTCTCATCACTCAGGCCTTCCTCACAATCACGATGTCTTCAGAACCCGGCTCGTCGGCATCGTCGTCTTCCCCAACCGCCGATGAATTGGACGACCACCAGATTCGAAGGCTTACTCTGCTGCTTCCTTTCATTTTCAGGGTAGCTGCTCCCCGTCAAAACCACCACGACAATGATTCCATCCTCGATCTTCCCCTCGGGGTCATCCTCTTTAACCCTGCCACCAGAACCACCGTCATGATCGACCGCTCCCTGGACTTGGACTCGCTGATCGAGGAGGTCCCCACCAAGCCCGGGCTGTTGCCCGCGTCCAAGGATTCCATGGCGGCCATGCCCACCGTCGCGGTCACTGAAGAAGATTCTGAGTGTGCGATTTGCTTGGAAGATTACGTCACCGGGGAAGAGGCTAGGGAGATGCCCTGCAAGCACAGGTTTCACCCTCGCTGCATCGAAAAGTGGTTGGGGATTCACGGCGTGTGTCCTGTTTGCCGATTCCCGATGCCCGTGGACGATAGGGACGCCGAGCTCCACAGCGGCGAGACGACGGAGAGTGATGGCGACCTCATGCATGCGGGTTCCAACCATTCCCGGAGCTCCGCGCATTCTGATCCTGCTTCTGATTCACAGATACGAGAGTCCCAGAGGGGATGAATCCTCGACGAGTCAAGGGTCAGCAAGCATGTGGAATCCTGAACAAGTTTTTTTTTTTTTTTTTTGAGACCGTGGAATCAAGGACAAGTTTGAAAAAGCACGCTGACATTCACATAGCAATCTGGCTCTCCTTTCAGAAAATAGGTATAGTGTTTGAATAGAAACCAAACTATGATTTTAGAAGTGATTTTATGGTTTACGAAGTAAATATGTGAAGGAATTTATCTCGTTGTGCAGAAAAATGCTTCTAAAACCATGGTTTAAAGGTTGCCAAACACCCCTATAATCTCCTTCTCTTTCTTTAGATATGTTTTCGAATCATTTGATTTTTGAATTTATTCATTTTCTAATATTCAAACATTTTAAAATAATGTAGGGAAAGAGTTTTGAAAAAAGGTTGCAAAGAATTCAAATAAAATACACAGAGAAAGATCAAAAAACAGAACGGTATAAATTCATGAAACCAAATTAAAATCAGATTATTACTCTACGTAAAATGGTTGTCCAGATTTGATAGGGACATTAGTTGCCGTGCAATTGCGAATTTGCGATGGAAGGAAAATAGCTTCTGTCCAACGCTAAACCTTAATCTTGCTGTTAATTCAGCTCCAATGGCCTTTTATTGCTATAACATATCCACGTTGAGTCCACGTTCTTTGTTCCTCGAAATGCATGTTCTCATTCTCTCAAATTGAGGAGGGCGTGTTTGTTTTTGTTCTTTATTTTTTTTTCTCAAAACAATTTTATAAAATTATTTTTTGGAACAAGCTTTGAAAACAAAAAACCAAAAAATTTGTTTGGATAATAATTTTAAAAAATTATATTTGAAAAAAAATTATAAAAAATCACACTTAATAGGTAACAGTTGTCACTAATAATGATAAATGGTGGATATTAGATAAGAAGAGAAGAAGATTTTTCAAAATTTTTCAAAACAAAAAATAAAAAACACAAAAAAAAGAAGAAAACATGTAAAAATTGTTGTGGTTTTTTAGATTTTAAAAATATGTTACTGTTTCTTGTTTTTTAAAACAATTAACTAAAGACAAATTACCAAATAACTTCTCTTATTTTTTTATTTTTAAAAATAATTTTTTTCCAAAATAAGAAATCAAACAAGCCTTTTATTCTTCGTGTTCAAAATCTTTAGAGGATTGGTGTTTAATGAGAAACTTTATTTTCTCTAATTTTTCCAAAATAACATTATATTATTCATGATTATATTATAATTGAACGCGGCCGCCATATCTCAGAACCCTCCTATAAAAACACCGTGAACAGAGCAAGAGACTTTTGGGTTTTATAACATGAAAAGTACCTGAAGCTACATGGCCAATGCCAAATAAACAAGGTCTTGATCAAACTGCATATGGCCTTCTTCTCCTTTTTTTTTTTTTTTTGAGGGGGGGCTGGGGGGAATAAACACAATACTAGTTCGAAAGGACCTACGAGAACATGCATTCGAAGTTGGCAATTGATTGAAAATTAATCTGGTGACAGAGCAAACCCCCCTAATTTCTTTGTCCGATAACTATTATTAAGTCAGTATCATAAATAAGTAATCTCCAACCCTCATTCTATTTCTGCTGGATATCTCCATTCTGTGCGTTCTTGCCACAGTAGTTGTTATCGTACACATAGTGAAAGTGATGAATAACTGGCGAATGTTAACGCTCATGCTTTGGGCCGCTCACGTTTATCGGGGAACCTGCTTTTGTAGGAATATTTCCCTCTTTGTCTCGGACGTTTACGAATGTTATTTGTAGCCGAGTTGGTTAACTCGCTGCTCATGGACGGAAAAAGGTTCAAGTTCAAGAATGAAGTGTTTTTCTGTGCCCACTTCGAGAAACAAGCATGAATATATCCCAAATTTACTCCTAAAATATTATAACTCTATCATAGGCATATATACTGATTCACAGATTCGAGGGGAGAAATTATGTATCGACAGAAAGCGACAGCTACTCTACCCAAAAAACAAGGAGACGGGGACCATAATTCATAAAATGGCACCGTTTCAGGAATCACCAACGAAGCTTGCCTCGTCCGCTAAGAATGCTCAAGTTACTTGCAGTTGCAGAGCAACAGAGGATACCAAATTTCATGAAGGTTGAAATGCAGGAGAATATACATGACTCTTTTTTTTTTTTGGGTTGGAACCTAAATTGGTAATGGGAGATGGTGTCAAAATGTAATTTTGTTCTTTTGGCCAAAAAAAAAAAAGTAATTTTGTTCACACTTTAATTCATTAGCGCTCCCCCAAAAGGATTAATTAGTAGAGATATGTAACCAATAGAATCTCACTTTGGAAAGAGAAATAAAGGAAAGCCAAAATAACTGCACAAATACACCCGCAAGCAAATAGGAAGCTCTATAACAGGAACAAACAAAGACACTAGACACAACAGGGCAATGTTCAATGAACTAACACAAGGCAACAGAAACAGCACATCGTGTGAAGAGATGCCAGTAAAAAGCAAATTCATAAGGCTCGAAGTTCCCCTCGATCGCTCTGATAATATCAGAGACTTCAATTTTCTGACCAAGCAATTCAAATGGGACACGAGTTTACACTTTGTAATTGGGCATTTGGAACACGTGGATGGAATAATGTAAGTTGTCCCTGAAAGTGAACACCACAACTTCTACAGCTAATCAACATGTGGGTGTTAACAGTGAAATCGAGAAAGCAGATAAAATATTAAACTTCATAAAATCAGAAGCAGAACAACTACATACTCTTGTTATCACTTATCAGGGAACAACTGCATACCCCACACCCAACTGCAAAACGTGAGAATATGGCCCACAGCCATCTTTTAATACGATCATCACGAAGACGATAGAGATGTGACGATAAAGAATAAGAGACATAAGACACCCGAAACAAAAGGGTGAAAGAACAGGGATTTGTATATGCCAGTGGAGGGAACCGAATAAAAGTGTGTTATATTCTCAGGTATAATTAACTTTATGTCACCCACAATACCTTGCAACTTTATTGCCCAATAGGCTTATTTAAAGATAATTTAGTTCGTATCGGACTGGTGGGAGAAGAGAAGGCATGGTGACTACATTCTATAAAAGATTATTCCTAAACGCTCTCATGTGTCAATTCCCTACCTCTTGATCTTTCGCGGCTTCTTTGGACCTGGAACTTCTAGTTTACCAACAGAACATCCACATCTTGCCCGAAGAATCAGAACAGCTCTTCCATTGGGGGGTGCTATCTTCTTCAGCTCCAATTCCAGTTCTCGATGATGATCACGAGGCAGTTCAAAGAGGCCCTTTTTGATTCCTTCGTTAGGTGAATTCCTTATACAATCCTCTGTTTCCAACTGAATATCAAACTCAGCAGCCTTTTTCAACCCCTTGCAATCGGGATTCCCGCATTTCCTACTCGTGCATGTCAAAACTCCCCAGACAGAAAATGCAGCAAGAGAAATGCCAAATCCTACGTACATATAGATCGGTGGCGCAAGAGAAACCTCTTCTTTCACCGCATATAGAATTGCGCAAGAAATCTTAATAGACCCAGTGACAACATAGTAGATGAATGGAAAGAACAAGAAACCGAACGCGCAAATTGCAGCAATGAATAACGCCACTTCAACCACAGCCCATCGAGATCGATCGCATGTCACAACTTGCGGAGTATTGGGGGAAGTGGGCATCCTTCTATTCCGCTGTGTGCTATTAGTTTGCCTCGAATTAGAACCGATTTCGTAAGAAAACCCAGAATTCGCCACGACAGGGGCTTGGTCAACGGGCTTGCAGAGCGAGATTGAGCTATGGAAATAGACCATCTCAAACGGAACCGAAAAACAGAATCTGGAATCGAATCCGCGATTGAAGTCCACCAGATTAAATTGCAGATCAAAACCACCAGTCTATATCAAAATCGGATCGACCACATCGGAGATGATAAAAAAGATCGAAATTCGTCGGAACCCAGACGCATCAAATTTAAAATTGTTGCTCCGGGTAACTTCCACAGCCGAAGTTCAATACTTGATCCGATCAAAGTATTGAAATAAAGTAGAGATAGAGAGAGAGAGAGACAACGGATTGGTGAACATGTTCGAAGTTAGGAGTGAAGGAGGGGCTTAGGCCGGCTGAAAGCAGAGCAGAAGAAAAGGAAGCGCAGGGTACAAAGGAAGAGTCATCGCTGATTTATGAGGGAGGGGAAAGCTCGCGTCGGACGTGAGATGGGTCGGCTCTTTTAATGAGGGAGGAAGAGGTCAGATCGAGTCACACACGCCAAGAAAATACAAGGACACGTTTTGCTGAGTTACGTGGGCTCTATGGAACTCAATGGGCATGGATTCTCCTTTTAGCCAACCACTTGAAATCATGCCTGAATCATTTGGTGGGCCATCCTGGGCTTTCAGTATTTCTCATGTTTATGTAAGTTGCAATTGCAGGTCCTCAGATCAAACATCCATCTCAATTAACACGTATGAGGGTTGAGATTTGAACTCTAATTACTTGCTTAACTGACGAAAGTTTATATTACTCCCGCCAGCGTGAGATGGTGAGTAAGAATCCCAGAGTGGAACATTAATCGTTCTTTTGGTGGATATATTTGGGTGAGAATCCAATAGGTCATCGGGATCTCTTTACTATGCAAAATGCAATGACGTCATCAGATTTAAATAATTATATAGTTTAGGATAATAGTAATCGGAAAAAAAAGGGGGGGCACATCTGAAGTGCAAAAGCATTGGTCTTTTGTGCTCATTGACACGATACATATTCATGAGGATCATAATGAACGAATTGACTGATGGGGGTGGGGCTCAATAGCGTGGCCCCACGGGGGCCGATCATATTGGGCACCGGGCCAAAAGTTGGAGGCATGAGAAATTAGATGCGGGTCAACGTAAGCACATGAGGTGGGAAGTTGACAAATAACATATGAGCGTCTGAGTCCAAAAAAAAAAAAACATATGAGCGTCTTGCTTGTCAATTAATAAAACATTTATTATCTTGATTAGCACTCTAAACTCATCAGATATTAAACGTCTATATCTGATTTAAACAGTTTAAATTTAAAATATTTAGTTAATTATTTTTTAATAGAAAAAATTACTTTTTAAAGGAATAACAGGTAAGAGATCAGTTCTATTTGAGATTTTATACATATTAAAATAATTACTTTAAATAGATAAAAATTAAAAAAATTAAATTTCAATTATTCAAATAAGATATGAATGATTCGGATCTGATGAGTTTAGGGTGAAACTGGTTTAATTAAGTTGGAGAGTGGTATCCGACACACCACACGGTTTCAAGTGTGAAGTCAATGCCGTCGCGTACATAAAAGATCATTTCGGGATTTCCCATTGACTGACATGAGGAAATGTAAATCAACGAACGCAATGGGCGGCTCTTGTTTTCAAGTCCAACCGCGTCGTCGTCACAGGATGAGTTTCGAGGTTTCGGCCATTCCCAGCGATTTCTCATTCTCCTCACTCCACCAATGCAGAGTCAGCCACAACTTCTCAGTCCCAGCTCCAAGTTAATGATGAGTCGACTTGTGACAAATAAATGAAAAGGCGTGTACACGAAGCCATGTAAAATGATTCATATGACTCCATAATTGCGCGTTAAGAGTCAACATGGGTTAGGTCATTGGTAATTACTGGTTGACAGCTCCTGAGACGATTCTACATACACGCTTTATGTTTATTATCAATCACTAAACCCAGTGAAAGGTCATCGATCCACTACTGCATTTATTTTATGGATTTGCATTTCAATGTACCGTGTAACACAACAGCTCGCCTAACTTTGAATCAATCACAGTACTAGCTTTAATTATTGCTAAGAATAGAGGTAGAACTAAGTCCCCTGAAAAGAGGTTAATTATTGCTATTATTTTTATTTCATACAACTTTTCTTACCATGTAAAAAAGTAGCATCACCCTTCCCTCGATAAATTCAGTGAAAGGCTGGCGAAAAAAAGAAGAAGATAAATGTCAGTGAAAGCAAATTCATCATCAGGATATGATCTATTTTTTACAAAAAAAAAAAGTAAAATTGACGAAAATTTATATCTACAGCTCATACCTTAGTTCCGTCGCTCCTCGTATAAATCCAGGTGATTCCGCGCGTATTTTCTGTATCGGGCCTGTGAGCCCACATCTGGATCAAAACCCAAAGGACTGATGTCTAATTTGACCAACCTGATTGGGCCCAATTTGCATCAACTTGATGGCCCAATATCCACAAAACTGCATTTTGAATGAGAGTTGCTGTTGTTGATACCCAAAATTGTGGACACCCGGATATCTACATCGCCTGAAAAAGAACCTCGCAAGACAGGCTTTGAATTAAATAATATATGTACACTTCATAGCTCTTTTTCCAGGAGGCGCGCGTGTGCGCGAGTTGAAGACCACCTATTGCATGGGGTATAAAAGGTAATCAAACGAAGGAGGAGCATGTGATTGCTTAATATACCTCGGTGATTCTTTTGTTTAATATCTCTATGAACTATCAACAAGTGTTACTCTAAGTAGAAGAGATTTGGGCACTATAAATATCATGTCCTGGGTTTGATTCTTAAGATGGTATGTATAGAAAAAACACTGCTGAGAGGAGTCTCATTACGACACCTAACAGTAATCCAAGAGATTAGTTTTTTGCTATTCGAGTAGGAAGATATTCTGGGTAACTAAAAAAAAAAAATCACTATGAACTGGCATGTGCATGGGAGTTTTTCTTCTGTTTATCCTCGCATTATTTTTGTTTAAAAAATGAGGGAGGAAGAGGGAAGAGATTTTGTTTATCTTTCCACATTGATGCCGGACGCCGAGAGAGCAGCGGCCTTGGGAAGGTGAAGGGAGGTTGATGATGATGAAGATGATGACTTGGCAGCCACATCATCACCTGTTAATTTACACATATGATGACTCAGTTTTGAGTTGGATGAAAAGGATCATTTTCTAAAAACTTAAAAAAAGATGATGACCAGTTTTAATTGAGTCGAGTTTGGGAATTAAGTTATAAACGAGGTTAAAATTGAAAGACAAAAAAAATCAATTTTTCCCCATAATATGTATGCTTATTAAATGATGACGATTCTAGTGGTATTATTTAGGCAAAATAAGAGGGAACAAACACTGACAAGCCGAATGAAAAAGGAAAATTGGAGAAAAATTCTCCATTTGAAAAACGGCGGTCAATAAAAAAATAATTTAGAATATGAACCCATCCATATGAATGAAACCCAGTCAAGGGCATTATTTTGAAGTCAAGGAGTCATTAAAAAAAAAAAGAAAAGATGGGGAGTCAAAAATAAAAATGTGCTGGAACTAAACTGGTTTAGCTCAGCTTTTTTTCTTTAAAAAAAAATACACAAGGGAGGAAGGGGATTTTCGAGTTGTAAAGACTGTTCTGGATGGATAATGGGAACCACGTGTTGGATTAATAGAACTAGATGGGAAGCTAAAATCACCGATCAGGCGCGGCATATAGCTGGATCCGAGGGGGATTTACTCGCTGACACGGCTTTCCATTTCTTTGCCTCTCTCTCTCTTATCCACCTCCCAGTTCCGCACCTTATTTGCCATCCTACTTCAACATCCATATCAGCTCTTTCTGAAATCTTAGCACTAATTCAATTCTCTTTTATTAAAGGGAAAATTACACTCAGGTCTCATGGAGCACAATTAATATCAACAAAGTCCCTGAAAATCGCAAAATGAATCTGAAGTTCTTAGGGACCTGTGTGTAATTAATTCTAATTGTGAAATTACCTACTTACCCTTGTTAATTTTATTGCAACAATTTATTTACAACCTCAACAGTGGCTGTTGACAACCCGAGAAGAAGTGATTAACAACCTTGACAGTGCTCATGACAACTCACTCTGTGGGATGATTGTTGACAACCCGAGAAGAAGTGATTGACAACCTCGACAGTGCTCCTGACAACTCACTCTGTGGGATGCCAGGGGCGTTGCTGAGGTTGTTAACCACCTTTTCTTGGGTTGTTAACAGCCACTATTGAGGTTGTAAATAGGTTCAAATTAATAAGGGTAAGTAGGTAATTTCACAATTAGAATTAATTACACACAGGTCTCTAAGGACTTCAGAATTATTTCGCAATTTTCAGGGACTTTTTTGATATTAATTATGTTATGTGGGACCTGAGTGTAATTTTCCCTTTATTAAAATGACCATACTTATCCAACTAAATCTAATAAATAATTAAGCGAATGTTCATGCAGAAAATTGAAAAGATGAAAACGACAAGCATTCATTCTGGAGATGTGCATTTTCGGTATTATAATTAAGGAGGCGGTGTATTTCAAACTATAGGTAACGATTTCTATGATAAAACAACTCATTATACTCTATATTCATTAAATACAAACTCTTTTAACGTGAAAAAATGAATGAAATTTAGGGTAAACAAAAGCGGAAATGTCGTTTTGATTTAAATGGAATTTATGCAGGATGATAAAGGAACAGGGCTTAAACGGTAAATGAGCAAAAGGACAGATTATGAGCAGGAAATTGTACCCAGGAAATTGTGCAAGGCACAGTAAACTAAAAAGTTCTTTGGGGGAAAAGATGGGTAGATGCGATTGAAGGAGGCAGGGGCGGGGGGATCACACGTGTGGCGCACGTGACAGGCGTGTTGGTAACGGGGAATTTCATCCGGCGTTTGGGTGGGAGGCGCTGTTGTTGGAGGCCGAGAGGCAGGCACTTTTTCACTTTACTTTTCCCGCGCTGGGGCCCATTCCCACGAGCTGGCACTTTTCTCAGCCAAGTGAACTGTTTTGCCCCACTTTTCCTTCCCCTCCTTTTTTTTTTTTTTTTGGTTTTGTTTTTTGTTTAAATGATCTCTTAATTCCTCATGCTAATAATCACTGCATGTTACTAACTCAGCTTTATAACAAATCACTAGATTATTTGTGATTCCTCCATGAACAAAGCCACTTCAGTATCAAATACACAGCTCTTCTCTTCCTTCTTAACGCCGACAGTTTGTTCTCATGATGACACCACATCCACTTTTGTTCTACGTATGCGCTCCCCACTTGATTTAAGTTTTACTAATACTAGTTATAAGAGCTAGTTGATTAATTTGAGAAGATTAAAAAAAAAATTAAATTAGTTATTCATAATAAATAGGTGTTGTCTTTTCTAAAATATTCTTTCTAATCAAGTGTATGAGTTAGAACTATTATTGTTAAAAAGATTATATTGGAAAAAAATGCATAAGTATAAGAGAAAGTAGATTAGGATCTTATATTTAGGATCAAAATAAAAATAAAATAAGATCTTGTATTAAGGATCGGAGATAGTATTATTTTGGTCGTCTAATTTAACCACAAATCCTTGTTTTTTGATGGAGATAGAGAGGGGTGTTTGTGCTGGAGAGGCCAAGCATGGAGGAGGGCAATACGGGTGAACTGTGGGGTGGCGTCTCCGAAACCACGGCGTTGATGGTTTCGTTTACAAACTTTGTTTATTTTTGAACTAAAAAACAGACGGTAGTAGTCACAGATTACCAGCGAATCAAATCTGTAAACTCTCACTTGTAATAAATAGAATTCTTCTCGTATCATTAGAATACAAAGTGATTGACAGTTTTATTAGTTTTTGACGCCAATACTATTTTACAATACAATAAGTAATGCAAGGCAACCAATAAGATTGGTCTAATGAAATGGGTTAGTTCCTCATAACGTGATGAATTAATATTCGAATCTCTCTTAATACCTGACAGTGTCTTGAATAAAGTTGCACTCAACAATAAGATATTTATGTTTGAGGGAAAAAAAGTAATTTATCACAAAATGCGCCACCTGCCTTTCAACTTTCCACGTATATTCGTTAGTTTTTTTTTTTTTGCCAACATATATATTCATTAGTTTTCGGCACCAATACTCTCTCACCATCCCCTTTTATACTCTTAGTTTCATCATAACTACTATATTTTTCTTTCCAATAAAGATTAAAAAACGTTGCTGGTTAATTAGGACTAGAAGTAAATTATAGACGATGAATAATAACCTGTTTTAATATTTCATTTCATCATCGGTTATTAAGGATGAGAGGAGTAAAATTTAAGGCTATGGTAGTAGATTGGGATACTATATTTAACTGACGGGCCATTATAATTCATTATAAAACAAAGAGAGAATTACAATTAAGTCTTACAGAAAAAAATAATTATTAAAAAATCCCAATAACAATATGAACAGTTTGTAATGATAAGTCCTGCACGGAGAACAATAAGTTCTGAGATTTATTTTGTTATTTTTTTCTTTCATCGGACTTAATTATAATTCTCCCTAAAATAAAGTTACGATCCTCTTAAAAATATTTAAACATGTTCATATATGCATGTATAAATTAATTATAAACTCAAGATGAAAAACATCTGGATAAAACAGGAAATCGAAATTGATGTAACCGAGGAATTGTTGCTTTTGCGGGTTGAGTGGGAAATGTTGTTGGTGGCTTTATATGGGCTGGGATGGGGATGTAAAGAAAAGGAATAATAAAAAAGCGAGGAAAGTACAAGGAGCAGGCGGGCCGAGAAGCATTGTCATCCACAAGTAGCAAAAAGAGAAGCGAGAGCAACAAATAGTCAAAAGCATATATCTTTTTTAAAAAGGGGGCTTAATTTTTTTCTTTCTAAGAAACCGTGAATGACTAGAATTTGGTGGGCGAGGAAAGAGAAGATAAGAAGAAACTGTTGCTTGAAAGATGAAGAAAAAGTGGTGAATAGGATCGTGGGGGAGAGAGTTGCCGGCTATTTGCATTCATTGGCAACCCCAAGACAGAAATCAAAAGCAAGAAAGAGAAAGATCTTTTTACGGCCACACAGAAACTTGTGGCTCAAATTCTTTGTGGCTTCCGACGTGGCAGCCCCCACATGCTTCACCGATCGACAAACCCACCAAAAACACGCACACACACACACACAAAGAAAAGAATTCGCAGTACAATTAACCACACCCCGACGACGCACACACTCTCTCCCCACACAACGTGTCGGATCTCTCTCTCCAAAGTCTGCAGCTTTCTCTCTCTTTGGCAAGATAGAGGAGAAAAAACATTGGAAAAAGGGGGAAATTAAAAAAAAAAAAAGGAAAGAAGGAAAGAAAGAGAGAGAGAGAGAGAAGTCGAAGACAGAAATGTCGGAAGCAAAAGACCCGGCGATCAAGCTCTTCGGGAAGACGATCCCACTGCCGGAGATTCCGGCCGGATCCAGAGGCTCGTCGGGAGCTCCAGCTTCTTCTTCTGGGGATGTTATTGATGATGGTATTGATCACAATCTTGTTTCTCCGACCACCTCATCGCGAGAGTCCAACACGAAGAGAGACGAAGAAGAGCAAGAGACCGAGAAGGTATGAAAATTTAGGGGCGGTCGTAAATTATTGATTTTGAGTATGAATCCTTATGTAAAACGCAGACTGATTTAATGGGCTGGTGTTAGTTTGGCTTTGGCAATGCCATTTCTGTTGACTTGCTGTGGTAGCTTCTGTTGGTTAATATATCATTCGTATGACTCCATTGATTCGGTGTTTTGGGTTGGTTTCCATTAGGATAGCTTTTTGGTTTTATTTTTCAAACTTGCAATTCTTTTTCCGACTTTCGATTTTTTCTTTCGATGTTATCTTTAACATGTTGATGCTCGGGCTTCCACCAGAAGATTTATGCTACTTCATTAGCATTCGTAGTTTGATGAATTCTCTGGTACTTAGTTAATTTGTCAGGTTCTGAAATTGCAGGATGATTGTATGGGGTTAGCATTGGTTAAGCTAATGATTTTCTTGTGATGCCTGTCAACATAATTTATTTCCCTCCATTTCATCTTCCGGGATTCAGGCTTCTGGTGCGAGCTGTTCTATATTTCTTCCTTTTTCTACTTTTGGACCTTGATAATAATTTACACCATACATATATGGACTGCCATGGACAAATCCTATTTTTCTCTTTTCGTATTTAGATCCTTCTGGCCACAAATAATTTATTATACATGATTTTTCTACTTCGTTTTCTCTGGGTTGGCGGCATGCTTGCGGCAAAATTCTTTTTTCTATCTGGCTTTTGAATGTTATAATAGAATTCAACACTTGAATTGTGCCATTTGAACTTTAGTTTACGTATATGTGTACTCATCCTTGCCTTCTTCTGGGTTTATAGTCGGTGTTCTCTCTTCTGCGAGGAGAGTTTTGAGTCATAGCTCCCTGAGAAATCCAGTATCATTTATTTTGGTTACTTAGCTTATTCTGTGGTTGCATTACCTTCCCCTTGCTTTTGAACCTGTTGTTACACAAAAGCTGGGTGGTAATATTCCAAACCTTCAACCTCTACTGACATATTGGAATAACATGTTTGTGGATGAACACTTGTATGGGATTTTGACTGTTGATATTGCACTGTGGATTTGAAGCAACTGGCGGAAATGAGTTTTCTACTTTCAATTATATGCGGTGATATTGAACTATGCTGTATTCTTCTTGTTTGCTCTAGTGAACTAGCTATTTGTGCTGTGCAGTCAAGGTTTCATTTCAATATCAATAAAGATCCTGTTGAATAAATTACATCTTTAAGAAACCCCAGTATATGCAGAACAGGAGGAGATAATCATAAGAAGTTTTTTTCCTACCACTCAGAAATCTGATATTCTGATTTATCTATTGTTTTAATAATACTAAGGAAGTGCTTGTGAGAAAAAAATTCGTCTACATCAACTTGCGTAGCTGAAGTTTTTATGAATCCAGGACGCTTCGGGAGAGAATCCAAAAGAGAATACGGAGGATGGAGCCCCCGCTCAATCTACAAAAGAGGTCGCTAACCCGGATGCAGCCTCTAGGACAGGTGAAGAATCTATCACGCCCCCTACTGAGAAGGACGCTACTACATTGAAGGCTTCAAAATCTGAGGAAGAGCAAAGTGAGACAAGTAATTCACAAGAGAAGACTTTGAAAAAGCCAGACAAAATACTGCCTTGTCCCCGCTGCAAGAGCATGGACACCAAGTTCTGCTACTACAACAATTACAATGTCAACCAACCTCGCCACTTTTGCAAGAACTGCCAGAGATACTGGACTGCTGGTGGAACTATGAGGAATGTGCCTGTGGGTGCTGGTCGTCGAAAGAACAAGAACTCTTCTCACTATCGCCAAATAACTGTTGCTGAAGCACTCCAGACTGGTCGAGCAGACATGCCAAACGGGGTACATCATCCTGCCTTGAAACCCAATGGCGCAGTCCTTGCTTTTGGGACAGATACACCTTTGTGTGAGTCAATGGCATCTGTTTTGAACCTTGCTGATAAAACAATGCAGGATTGCTCGAGAAATGGATTTCATAGACCTGAAGAACTAAGAATTCCTGTTCCCTATGCCAATGGAGAGAAAGGAGATGATCATTCTAATAAATCTCCTGTGATGTCAACAAAGCCAATGGATGATACAAGCATCAACAGGCAACAAGAACAAGCAATGCAGAACTGTCAGAGTTTCCCACTTCAAGTTCCTTACTATCCTGGGGCACCTTGGCCTTTCCCATGGAATCCAGTGCAGTGGAGCTCTCCGGTTCCACCACCTGCGTTTTGCCCTCCAGGATTTACCATGCCATTCTATCCTGCAGCTGCATATTGGGGGTGTACTGTCTCAGGTGCTTGGAACATACCATGGCTACCACAACCATCATCACCAAACAGCGTGGGCCCTAATTCTGGACCTAACTCGCCAACGCTGGGTAAACATTCAAGAGAAGAAAACATGCTCAAGATCAATGACTCTCGGGGAGAGGATGAACGTGGTAAAGAAAACGGCAAAGAGAAGTGCCTTTGGGTTCCGAAAACTTTGAGGATTGATGACCCGGGAGAAGCAGCTAAAAGCTCTATATGGACAACGCTGGGGATTAAGAATGATATGGCTGAGTCAGTTCAAGAGGGAGGGCTCTTCAGGGCATTCCCATCAAAGGGTGACGGAAAAGATCATTCAACACAAAACTCAACAGTTTTACAGGCCAATCCAGCGGCATTGTCTAGGTCACTCAACTTTCATGAGGCCTCATAAACATTTTGCTAAAATATTTGTAATTTTTTTGGGCGCAGCAAACTCCGATGGCACCTATATATATGTTCCTAAGGAAGTTACAAATGCCAGGCAATATGTGCTCGCCAGCCTTGTTTGGAAGAGTTATTTCTCGTGAGCCAGCTGAAGAAGAACCAAGGTTTGGTTCTTCCTGAATTCGCCTTGAGGAGAAGGAACCTTCTTGTCTTTGCAGAGTTATTCCTCTTTCTTAAGTGACGGCTTGACTGTTTTACTCTCTTCCTTTTCAATGAGATGGTTTGCTTAGATTATGTGCATAAGTTTATATGACGTAGTGATAGATAGAACCTAGTGAATTCGTCTACGTAGATTCGGCATGTATATAAATAAGAGTGGGAGTTCAAATTGAACTTCTTGTTCTGTTATTCTTCCATAATGTAATTCTGTGTTCGGTTGAACTAGGCAGCCTGCCTCCGTTTATATTGTACAGACTTGACAGCAGGGATTTGAGAAATTCTTGAATACACTCGAGTTCCCAAGTATGTGAAAGACAATGAGTGTATCTAAGAATTTTTGAAAGATTCCAGGCGGATTGCACGAGAGACCTGTGCTGTAGGACTTGCTTGTAAATTGTAATACAAGACAAAATGGATTTAGTATGTTATTGTCAGCGTAATTTGTGTTGGTCTCTCAATATCAATATACACATACTATCTTATTTAAAATCCTAGAGAATCTGATTTGTTTTTACACTTTTCACATCCTCAGTTAGAGATCGAACCCAAAACTGCAAGCTACGAATGGGGGCTGGGGCTGAGAGGGTAAATTGCCAGGTACAAGTTGGGTAGAAAAGTGACCCCTGTGAGACTGACTGAAATTGTTGTATGTCCGGAGTCAAAAAGGCATTCTGGGGTCATGTCCGCCTAAATTCTTGCCGCACATGGCAGTGAACCTTGTCTTTCTAGGCCCATAAAAAGAACAATAATCACTGCTAAAAAAGCGGAAAAGCTTCATCTGCTTTCGTTCTTTTTCAAAGCCGTCCCTCCTGGGGGCTTCTGCCTGTCCATATCTGCTGTACAAACAAGGCACTTGGAATATTTTAGATTCACCTTAAGGAGAGTGATACTTATCTCAGTTGATGCACGAGAACTGTTTATACAATAGTTAATTTTATGAGTTGATGAACATATTTTGATGGGATTATTTCGAGCATAGACCTTGGCTGTTTCTGCGAAAGGAAAGTACAGACCTCTAGTTTTCTAAAACATGTTGTGGATCAAGGCCGAACTAATAAGACTTCAAAGACCAATCAATATTCTTTCTTTGCTCTTCGATATATTTTGGGCAAATGACAATCGGGAAAGGCATTTATTCACCAACTGCGATCGAAATGCCTCATTCACATTTTTATTCTCAGCATTTTTTTTTCACGGGAGCGAAGGTGATGCAGATGTAGACAGACAGTATACATTAAACTCAGAAGATGCCTAAAGATATAGACTATATTAATATTACAATTAAACGTGTGTGCCTTTCACGGTTTCACCTATATGCACCACAATAACAACAACAACAACAATCACCACAACAATAACAACAACAACAACAGTACGATCAGAAAACATGATTTATATAGAGGTATCAAATATCAATGGCCATAAATAAGGCGCCATAATTGATACGCAACAAGTTAATGAATTGTGCCTACTAATTAGGTATACCTGCATAGCAATAATAGCTAATGAGTGCTTGCATCATGTCAGAAGTCGAATATCTTACAAGAGCACATCCTTATTGACCGGCTGGAGGCAAGTCAAGGAATTCCTCGAAACCACTCTCTTTTTTCCTCTGTTTCTTGTTCCCTTGTATATATCCGTTGTGTGAATCACGTATTATCAGTTTTGTTTGGCCATTTTTCTTGAACTGTAGTCGCAGCTTTCATCTGTATGTAGACGTCCAGAGGATTCACATTCTGATGCATGGTATGAGCATCAAGTCATATTATCCTTAATACAAGATCTACTTTTTTAACTACAAATTAAATCTTATACTAAGTACTAGAGGCAGTATTATATTTTGCATTTAATAACATTACACTCCATCTTTGTGCTATATGTATGATCACAATGAATATAATTATAGATTTATAGTAGCGGAACAATCCTGGCACCACAGAAAGTAGGGGCACCAAGCCAACTATATCAGTCGGGATGCATCCAGAAACTACGTACGTATATATGTAGAGCCAAGAGAAAAACATTACCTTTTGTATCAAGGCCATGAGAATAAACA
Source organism: Neltuma alba (assembly GCF_004799145.2). Classification (NCBI taxonomy): domain Eukaryota; kingdom Viridiplantae; phylum Streptophyta; class Magnoliopsida; order Fabales; family Fabaceae; genus Neltuma; species Neltuma alba. The sequence continues at coordinate 150,722 of NW_021637635.1, read as the reverse complement.
CAAGAGAAAAGGGTGTAATTAATGATGGGTGGAAAGGCCAATGTGGAAAGATAAGGAGGTTTGGCACAAATTAAAGAAAAGTTCCCCACTTGGTGTAGAAAGCGAAGGCATCCGATTTGCCAACTTTAGAGCAATTGGCGCTTGAGCCTCGCTCTTGGGTCGGTCCATGTCCACCTAAAGCATATCCTTCTTTATGTTTCATATATATGTTGATAACGACTTGGAAGTTATGCATCCATTCATTTACCTTAGTCAATTTATTTTCTTTTCGGCCGGACCTTAATCACTTTTTTTTTTAAAAAAAATAATAACACCAACAGGAGACCAAAGAACTTGGAAGAACCTTGCGATGCAGCTGCCTTTGCCTTTCCAAACATATTATAATGCGTCCACATCCAAGCCCATATCCCATATCTCATAATATCACGTGCGCCTCAATGTTCAAAGTACTCACGACGTCGTCTCTTTTGTTTCCCTTTAAAATCACATCATTATTAAGCCTGCGATCTTTGGTCAGCTTGATTTTTAACTGATATGATAGCTAGCGACCATGTTATTTTTAAGTTACTAAATTATTTGTTATATTGGGTGAGGCGATAGAAATTCAAAAAAAAAAAAAATGATCAGGGGTCAAAAAGAGGTAGGCAGTGATAACGAAAATGAAGGCCTTTCGTTGGATCTGAGCAAAGGCGGTTTCCGAGAAATATTAGATATCATCTGATACATATAGATATAGAACCTTCACTGCTTTCTTCTCTCTCCCTCACTCCCTTCAAATTTCACAACCCTGCCCTCATAGCTCCTTCCTTCTTCGCCTCTGTCTTCCAAAAACTTCCCCAGCAAAATGATGAGCCCCTCACGTTTTCTCGCGCTTCTTCTGGTCATGTCTCTGCTCTCTCTCGCCTTCACCTACGGTTTGTATCTCCTCACTTCTCAATCTGCTTTTCCACAGACCATTGTTTCTTTATTTTATGTCCATGTCTTTGTCCGTCTCGTCAATTCCTTGTTGTGACTGTGACACTTTTTTCCTGTGAATGTTTAAGGTTTCGGGAGAGCGCTGACGGAGACAGTTCCTCGCCATCATTATCCTGCTAAGGCAGAGACTACAGAGGTTTGATTCTTTCCCAGAAAATGTCTACATCCGCGTACATAAAGCTAATTTTATTATTGTATGCTTGATTGCTTTGGTCCAATGTTGACATCATTCACTTTGTTTGTCATCTAGGAAAATTCCCGAAAAATGAGGTTGATGATCCAAGTGATGGATTATGGGGATCCGGAGGCAAACACTAATCCCAAATATGGAAATCTGTTCAGCCCTCCTGCACCTTCAATCACTCCCTCTCCCTCCTAATGCAAGAACAACAAATTTAGATTGTTCCAATGATCAGTGTCCCGTCTTTCCATTTCTCTGTGGATTCTTTTGTTTCGAATAATTCCCTTTGGATTTGAATGGCGTGTGGGTGTAAGCTGAAACCCAGAAATTGCCTGTGCATGGTTTAGCTGTGTTGTTGTGGCGTGCTGTAATATTGTCGGTAATAATAAGGGACTCGCCTATCTCATTCTCATCTGATAATGACAAAAGAAATAAAATAACGTTTGACTTAGAAGCGAGAGTGTGTCTATGGATGCGAGATTGGCCGACTTACGAGTTAACAAGGAGTTTCGTGATGAACCTTCACGTGCAGTCCAGGCGGTTCCATGAGGTTTGACCTTCGCATATACCTAAAATAATAGATAAAGCAGAGCTTACCCTCCTTTCATGGTTTTGATTTAACACCATCGTGTTTCGATGCAGTATGTATGAATCCTTAAAGACGAAGCTTCTTGATATGTACATGTAGAACATTAATTAGCAGGGTACCATGTAGTTTCCTCTTACTTTCTGCACTTTTAAAATAGCATTTGACATCATCATGTATGAGATCGAGAGGGATTTTGTGTTATACAATCCCAGTGTGATTATAAGAACACACTGGCTATCTTGTGTTGTGTGCAATACATATCTGCTTTTTATCTTCTTCAGTTTTCTTAATTAGTCTCAATCTACTGCGCTATCTACAATGGCCGAAATTTTTCAAGGCAAGCGGCGTGATGGGAAGATAATGAAAGGACCCAACTCATTGCATTTATGTTGAGCTGTGTATTAGTTGGAACGACAGATTACGAGAATATTGAAATCGCATTTTAATATAATCAGTTTAGATTTATTTATGTTGGAATCGTAATCAAACGGTTGGGTGTAACCATTGCGACAGTCTGGTAGAGTACTCTTGGTTATTTTAATTAATATGATTACTCTTTATGTGTTGTGTGTGCGCTATAGTTTACAAGGCAGTGATCATTGATCAAATTGGAATGGGTGATCACGATTTTTCTATGAACAATTTATTACCCTTAAAATGGAAAATCCTTGGAACGAGCAATCAAAGACTTTGATAAGTTATTTTTAAAATGGGATTCAGTTCGTGTTGAGGTAATTTAGATTGAGCTTTGCAACAGAGTCATTGGCTCCACCGGGCTCAGGGCGTCGCTATTACAATTACAATTGATAAAAAATATATTTTGATATAGATTTATATTAGACTTTATAAAAGCCATATTTTTTTTCCTTAAAAGAATACCTATTTTACGAGTCGCTATCGAATATATATAATCAAGTTGAATGCGTTAAATTAGCCGATCCGTTGCCAAGTTGGATTAAGTGGGCAAAGTTAATTTAGCGAGTCTGCTTTGGGCTGACGAGGCGAAGTGAACACCTGTAATTCACATGGTTGAGCCATTTTTCTGGGCCGTAAGGATCAAACCCTTTTTTGGGCCAAGTGGATTAAGCCCAGTTGAAACATTAATCTCCGGAGCCATAGATGCGGCCGAGGCAAGGACTAAGGGCTAAGGAGAAAGAAGTTCACGTCAAGTCATATACACCCTCCGTTCCTTATTATAAGATACATTTGATACTTATAACATGTTCCTATATATAAGAGACACTTAAAAGTTATTTCTACCTTTTGTGTTGATTTCCTATTTTATCCATATTTATTGTCTCCAAATCACACGCTCTCTCCCTCCCACTTCTCTTTCTTTCAATAATTTAATTGTTCTCTCTCATGCTCTCTCTCCTTATTAATGAGGGCATTTTTGGAAAAAAATTATATTTTTTACACATTGATTGTTCTTAACTAATTTTAACTGCTTTTTTTATCAACATAATTCGGTTATTCGTCTCTTATAATAAGGAACAGAGGGAGTATTTTCTTTATAATTTTTGCTCAACAGATGAAAAAGTTGGTAAAAAATCCTTATTTAAAAATTTAATTAGTTAAAAGAATTTGAATTTGAATGGATGCAGCTATGATCCGTAAGTGCAATATATCTTTCGCTGTGTGCAATGTATCATTAATGATATGCAACAATCATCAATATGAAAGTAATTTGTATATAGCGAAAAATATGTTACACTCATGGATCATACTTGCACATACTCAAATTTATATCTTTTTTAACTAATTAAATTTTCAAATAGAAAAGTTTGACCAATTTTCCCTGAGACTGCTAGCTATATATATAATTCACTAAAACAGAAAGCTACAAGATGATCACATAGAGATAGTCTCTCTGAAGGTTTCATGCGCACGTCTATGCTAAAATCGGTTTTAAATTTAATATCATATCTTGACAAAAAAAAAATCCCGAGACATTAAGTTTAGGACTCTAATTTTCCACGTTGTCTCGTTTTTTCCCCCCGAAGTAATATGAGTTTATCTTTATAATAAGTTATGTAATATAATACTCCTGACCTAGTGGTAACTGGCTAGGCCACAAGTGAGGCGAGTCTCTACTCTTTGAGGGTGGGGGTTCGAATCCTCACTTGTTAAAAAGGGTACCAGGGAGGGTTTTACTTGTCGCCCGGCCCGAATCCGGACTAGTCGATCGCTAGAGTACAACTGGCCCAAAGAGGCTGGGCCGCAGAAAAGACGCGGTTGGATACCGGATGGTTTATACAAAAAAAAAGATTTAGTTAATTGATTTGAATTGATTAAAAAAATTAGTTAAATTAGTTATTTGTAATAAATATGTGCCGTCTTTTTTAAAATACTCTTACTAATAACATATATAATTACTACAAAGACTACCTTGAAAAAAATGAACAAATATAAGAGAAAATATGGATTGAAATTTTAGAACTAAATTAAATGATAAACTAGCTTTTATACTAAGAATCGGAAGTAGTATATTATAACAACTTCTTTTTTTTTTCCATTTGCGTTGACCCTCGATGGATGTAGTCTTTGTCCTATGATTGCAGAATGAACAAAGAATAAGTTGAAGTGGACGAGCGACAAGAGAGTTATAAATAAACAAATGAATAAACACGGAAAGAAGGAAGGTTGGGGGACAAAAGTGTGCTTCATCTTTTCCTATTTTCCAGGCAAGTGCTCCTGAATGTCTTAATGACTACGGCATGAAGACTTTTCATGGTCTGATCTGAAATCCTGGAGACTGAAGCATACACATTACACAATAAACTCCTTTACGCTTAGTGTAAACTGATTTAAATTAGCTCTATGCTTCTCATAATTTTGATTCCTTTCAGATTTCTTACAAAAGAACAGAAATAGTTCAGTTGAATTGCGCGTTGCTAGTACTTCTTTCTCCCGGTTTCCGGGGACATCTTTGCAGTGGAAAAGCACTTCCCCGCACGACAAGTCAGACGCAAAAACAAAATTCCCATCGTGGAATTCCAAGTTTCCTTCATGCTTCTCCCCCATTTCGTGGAACATTCGTCGTGGTGGGAATATGATTCCCCCGGAAATACTTTTACATGGGAAGTGACGCCCTTTGTTCCGCCTCCCTGCTTTCTTTCTTTCTTTCTTTCTTTTTCAGGGGTGCGGGTATTAAAGGCTAATATAACCATCGAAGGCAAAAACTTCTATTTAAAAAAAATTATGACGCTGCATTTCTCCAAGCCAATGTCGAGACAAAATCCAACATAAGAGGACAAATAAAAAGCAGGCCAACCTGACGCTACTTCACCCACAAGGGGCCTTCTTGATGCAACAATTTCTTTGATTTTGTGGGGAAAGAGAATACGAAGTTTCTTCATATGACGGTGTCACCTGATGACCATTTCTTCCATTTTCTTTATAAAACCCCATGCCTCCCTCCCTGCTTCCTCCAACAATTTGACCGTTTGAAAGATTTTAACTTCACATCTCTGTCTTAGATTTACAAGCTTATCTCAATCCGAAGCCATGGTTGTTGGTGAAATTCCCTACCTTATCACTATGGACAAGACATCACAGTCTCCCTTGTTTTCTCTGCTCGATTTTTTCTTCTGCGGTACATTCTTAAACAGAATACAGACCTTTCCCCGAAATTTTTTGTTATCTTTTCTATCCCGACTTAGTTCTGTCAACCCAAAGGTAAAAGGAGATGTACAGTTTTCAGACTCCGAGGTGAGTCTCGGAGAGAGTTCTAGCAATGAACCCAGACATGATGGGAAGCTAGAAAGGGACGAAGTGAAAATGGTGATGGAAAAGTTGGGACTTTTTTGCAGCCCAGAAAGCGAAGAACTCGATGATAGGTATGGGTCGGGTGAGATTTCCGGGATGTTCCAAGAGGAAGAACCAAGCTTGGAGGAGGTGAAGCAAGCTTTCGACGTGTTTGATGAGAGCAGAGATGGTTTCATCGATGGGAGGGAGCTGCAGAGGGTTCTGTGTATTTTGGGGTTGAAGGAAGCCACGGAACTAGAGGACTGCCAGAAGATGATCGCCAACTTCGATGAAAATGGAGACGGAAGAATAGATTTCCATGAATTTGTTAGAATTATGGAGAACAGTTTCCATTGATTTATCATAATTATATGCACTTCTTGTTAGCGTTGGTGCGTGATCCGATGGGAAGTTGTGCGAGCTTCTCAGCTTCGTAATTTGTCTCTCGGAGAATCATGTCAATAAATATTGTATGATGTTTTTCATGACATATTATGTCAATTATTATGATTATAATCATAATTAATGTGAGTCCTATGCATTACACCAGGTCAGAAATATCAATTACTTAACCACACACCAACAAATATGTTGGTTATGAACGTACGTTATATATTTTCTAGCCAGGCCCGCTTGTTGAGGGCTCCCACTCAAGTGTCAATATAAGCCAGAGTTTGGGCCCACACATGAAATAAAGCCTGCCTCTTCAACTCGTGTTTAGTTTTTTTAAATCAATATTATATCTTATCTGTGAAGAGCTAAGAATTGAACATTTAAATGCCAAATACTTGTTTGGTTTGGTCCACGCAACTTGATTTTTCAACCTCCTTTGCTTGCAAGACATTCTGCATGCTGACTTGTTTGGCGGTCTGTGGGGACAAGGGCAAGCCATTCCCTCTCAAGCAAATGATCTGCCGATTTGATTTCCTTCAAAAGAAGCTAATGAAAAGAAGATTCATCCATTGCAATCGGTGCAAAACATCATTATTAATTTTCCCCCCCCGAGGCCCGTACTATGCAGCCACGTTCATAGGGTGTTTAAATTAACTTTCTAAAAATAATTTTACCTACATGTAAGATCGAGGAGTTTTATCTTAGTTTTTTTTTAATTGATTTTAAAGGATGCCGGACGCCCCCCTTCATAGAACTCTCTTATTTATTCTTTAAAAAAAATCCCTCAACCGCTAGAAGTCTAATTTTATAAAATTACATAAATTAATTCTCTTTATGTATGATTCTAACAGAATTCTTGGGTTAGTCCTTGAAATTGAAGACGTGTGTATAAAACCATGTCCTACACATTTTGCAACTCTAAATATGAAAATGTCACTCCCTTGTCTTGTCCTTGTTAAATGGTTTATATTTTCATTTATTAAAATAGGGCTTCTTTATTCCCGCCCTCAATACTGGTTCTCTAGTTGTTGATAGTTTGCTGCTAAAACGGCCATGAGACGCACTGAAATATCTATTTTCCTTCCCTCTCTCGGGTTAAGGCCTATGGCAAGGCCATTCAAAGCCACAATTCGATCGGCTACACCCTCTCCAGGAGAATGACTATTCCATCCAGTGGCCACAGACAATAACGGTTCAGGGGAATAAGTAGTGCATCTATTTGCCTCGAAATGCTCTTGGTACTATGACACTAAGGTTCACATTACAATACTTAGAATCCAAAAAGGAAACAAAACGAACGATAGAAGGCCCTGAAAGGAGCATGGTAGCTTGGAAAATACAAGAGTCAGTGATAGGAGGAAAGCCATGATACTTGCCGCATTGCAGATTAAAACAATCAGGGCAGATTTCTTTGAGATCCAACTAAAAAGTAACAAATATAAATAAAAGGAGGAAAATCAATCGCAAGGCAAAGGGACTTCAATTTTTTGCCTGAGCCAAGTGACTTCAATTACGTGAAAGACAACTCATCAACCATAGTAAGACTGTTGACCCAGAGGTGAAGCGCCACCAGGTCTAGTATTTGGCTGACCCAATCCTTGAGCAACTGGGCTGCTTTGCACAAGAGGCGAGGACCCAGGAACCGGAGGTGAAGCGCCACCGGGCTGTATATTATTTACATTCTGTTGAACCCCGGCTTGAGCAATTCCCAGAGAATTCGCATTATGAGAAACAGGACTTGTCTGTGCAAGAGGTGATGAAGCCGCAGGCATTGCTGCGGGGGAATAGGCAGGAACTGGAGGGGCCGCATAGGTTTGACCAGGAAAAGTACCAGGTGCCGGTGCATAACTTGGTGAAACTGCCTGCATGGTTGGATCCCATGATGGAACTTGTCCTCCAGGGACCTGACCCTGTACAGGTGGAGAACTACCAGGGTACATAGGAGAAGCCTGAAAATTCTGCCAAGCTGCGGCAGGAGACTGTGCTGCAAGCATACTTGGATCTGGGATTGTATAGTCCCTACTTTTGTCACTGAAAGCCTAAAATCAAAAAAATGATTATATTATACTACAATCAGCTCGATAGATGATCATCCAAACATATGAAAAATAGTAGAATAAACCAGGTGTCAAGAAGCATACATTTAACAAATCTCTTTCCGACCACGAATTGTCCAAATTTCTTCTTAGTACATCTTTAATATTTATCCCCCTCTTTCATTTTTCCCCTCATGAACATTAACTCAAAAACACATATTTTTATACCTTCACATTGAGATCAGTATGACGAGAGTATGATAGATGAAGCTTACAATAGCCACCATCATATATGCAATGCCCCTCTAAAGCTTCTCTGGCAGTTGCTGCTGTAGTGACATCTGCACATGAAAGTTTAATGAACACAAAAAAAAAATTTTATAAAATAAAAACTCAGAAAAGCAAAGGACGTCTGACTATGGTTAGAAAACAACTGATGATTCCGTTGGATTACAATCATAGGTCAAAATAAAGGCTCAAAAATTGCAAGATTAAAGGTCCTAAAGTCAAGCCAAGAACTATAGTACCGAGTAATAATTAAAAGATGCTTTTACTGCCACTCCAAAGTCATAATATATGAGATGCTATAACTCACCAGAACTGCCACACTAGCAGGTGGACTCTTCCTCTCAATTTCTTTCTTACTAAGAAGCTTAGGTTATATTCCTACAAACTTAAAAGAACATCTAGCTTGTTGCTGACCTCCTAGCATAACACAAGTCACAAGAGAAGTCCAAGAAAAATGTTCCATCCTGATGCAGGTTTCTATCTTTTATGGCACTTAATGGGTTACAAGCCAGGAAACATGCTTCCCCTTTCCCAACAAATCACACAAAGCACAAAAAGTAATTCCCCATCACATTTCATGAAGCACATACAATATATACACATTTTTGAAATACCAATCTAAAAGAAGACATTACACTGATTCCCAAGAAAGAAAAATTCAAGTAGGTTCAATACCAGGGTACTGAACTAGAGCCTGAGTTTGCCCATTCTTTTCAAATATAGCAATTTTCTGCACAGTACCAAACGCAGAGAAGACCTGTGACAGGTAGACCAGCAACACTCATTACAATTTGCCAACAACTTAAAATTCACATGCAGAATAACTTTTCTTACAGTGTGAAGGATGTCTACAGTGACAGCATACTGCATGTTTTCAATAGATGCCAGAAGCACATTACTCTCGGGTTCTTTTTTCTTCCCATCAGGACCAACAGCAGGCTGGGGATCATAATTAGTTAGTACATGTTAAAACAAAGAAAGCAGAAATAGGATAAAAAAGAATACCTGCACCACCCCCTCAATGGCAGTAGGATTAACAGGAAGGTAAGGATTCGTGTAGTCCCTGCAGAGTTGTCAAAATAGTTCAGCACTACTACCCAAACATCAACATTGGAAGAACATCAAAATAATAACACTTGTTAAAGAAGAAAATAAACTTTCCAGACACCGTCATTCTTAAATAAAGCTTTAAAAAGAAGAGGGTATGAAAATAAACAGAGATTTTCCTGAAGCCAGAGAACTCTCGTAAGGAAAGCAGATAACTGGGAAGCAATATAAGTGATTCGAAAGCATTGTTGAGTCTGTCAGCTCATTTAAATTCATGGAACAAATAGAAAGTGCTTCAGCAAAGATATTTGGGCAATTGGATTTCTCAAACATTGATCCCCCCCCTCCCCCCAAAAAAATTTAGAGGGATAGGCACCAACGGCCCAAGATTACAAACAGGATTAAACTTGCAACCTCCTACTGACAGGAAAGCTTTCATGTCATTAAGTTATGAGGCCATTGGCCTCAACCATTGATTCTCAGTTCTACTTCCTAGCATTTTCATGCATCACAAGTGGCCTAGGTCTCGTAATTACAATGGTCTATCCATGAATCCTTCTCTTCCTAAGAGACCCCTAAACTGGAAGAGACTATGATCTAAGGACCCCGAAACTAGAATTCTGAAATCCAGTTTCACTATCCCTCTTTAACAAAGATAAAATCCAAATTCAATCTGACCATGACAAAAATTGAATATAATGGCTGGAATATATTTGAGAAGCAGGCTTGTTTATGTAAATATCGTTCTCCATACTTATTTATGATTTCACAGTCATCGCATCAATACCAAAGATGGTTCAGAAAAATTACCCAGAAGCAGAAAAACATCACTTTCTTCAGTTCATTTTGGTAAAGAATAATAACTTAACTTTAATGCCAATAACAGGAAAAAGATCAAGAAATTTACTAAGTGGATATGCCAACACATCTGTATTCTGACTATCAGGCTTCACTAACCCCTAGATGACAAAAAGCACATATCAATTAGCAGGTCAGAGAACACCGTGAAAATGACAACAGGCCTTTGAAATAAATCTGCGAATCCCAAACACCAGCAATCATGTGACAAAACAGTACTACATTATAGTAGTTTTGCAAGTAAACCATTACCTGCTGCGATGAGACTGGAACTTGATATTAAGATCAGTATGTGCTGAGTATGATATGCGCAAATGACAAGAACCAACATGCTCAGGGAGCAAGTATCTGAGTACAAAAGCATAAGCTAATCAGCAAATTTAATACTTGCTCAACTATAATCAGAATCTATGATGGAGAAGATGAAAGGAGCAAATTGCAAATGCACGACTTGCCTGGGTATGCTTCTTCCATCCAATGCATTCCTAGCTGAAGCAGCAGTATCAGCATCACTGAACTGAATCAGAGCCTGCCATGATAAAACACATAAATAAAATGGATAATGACAGTGACATATTGAAATAAATGTCGCACGATAATAAATAACTGTCTAACCTGGAAGCCTGCAGCCTTTTCAAATGTAGCAATTTTGTGTACAAACCCAAAAGCAGAAAACACCTGAATAACAGGACAAAATACTAGTTCAGACATCATATTGATTTTTTCCTAAAAGAATAAGGTGGGAAAATATACAGTACATGACCAGATGACCTGGAATAATCACAAATCACGAGATCATCAGGCAACAACAAGAAGTTTCAAACTGCAGAGAAATAAGTGCAGAATGACACCTGGACTTATATGGGTGACCTTAGAAAGGAGTATGCGTACATGATAATTATTCCAAACTGTCTCGAACAAAAGTATCTAAATATGAGAGATCACCATCTGTGATTCAGCCGATTTCAATAAAAAATGGCACATGATTTAATCAGGATTCTTTCTAACTCTAAACAAAGAGAAGTAGATAAGAGATCACAAGAATAACTGATAAAATATGATATGCAATTCCATGTAATTTGAAGATATAAAAGCCAAGAGGTATATGATAAAGCATTCAAATTAGATTGGAGAACACCCTTTCAAAATAAACATAAACAAGTAAATAAATAAACTTGATAGGATGGACTAAGAATAAGGAGTTCAGGTGAATGAGAAACAATTTTCATAATTGCGAAAATCCTCAGATGATGAACCTTGATATTACGTACCTTTCTCCTACTAGTAAAGTGATTCTAATCTCTGTTAATGCTATAGATAATGAAAGATGAAAAAAGGGTCAACAGGCTTTCAACTCTGCATCATGTGAACAGCAGGGAAAACAACTAAAATTCGACATGTGATTTTCTATTGCTAGTGCAAAAATCACTTTCTAGTGATATTAGTTATCAAATTAGGATTCATGGCAGTCTGTACTTCAGCATTATAGTTCAGATCATACTACTTAACTGTTCCTGCTATCTAAATTACAAAAAAATTGCATGACCTAACAGGAAAACGTAGTGTCTAATTTACTCCAAGAATGATGGGATCCAAGGATCATGCATTTATGCCCATTATTAGAATGTTACAGAACGGTTATATTCAAGCATAAAAGTTTAAAACAAGTATAACTAAACCAAATGAGCAGAGAAGCATATAAAATGAAGTAAAGCAATGCTTTTGTCTAAACAAGGAGCTTGCAGCATATCTCCAAATCAAATCAAAAAGCACCTACCAAGTGGATAACATCAATGCTCACGTCTCCAGCTTCCACACCTTCAATTGTTACCAGCAAGACATTTCCAGGAACATCTCCAGGACTTTTATTGTTGACAATTTCGTGTCTATTAGAATACTGAATATAAACAGTTTTACCGCGAACTTGCGCAGGCTCTGAAGACGAGGCATAATATGAAACCATTGAAATGGCTTGATTTAAATCTGCCTGGTAAAGTCATGATTTTTAAGAGTTCAGAAATCAGAGTTGGATAGTCGGAAAAGAACAGTGTTTCATCAAATGTTAAAAAGCGCACCCCCAGACATGCGGCAGACACAGAATATTTTAATATAGGGAAATGAGCTGAAGTGTTTCCCGGAAAGTCAATCCGATCACCGTTAGCTGATCTAATGTATTGTTTTCATTAAGATAAAGGCATTTTTTTAATGCCAAAATTTTGTATGAGTATATACAGCTTCTTCAAATTTTCAGTTTGTTGTTTTAAATCCTTTATACGTTTCATTTTCACCATGGCCTTGTCGCCTCCAAGAATATCGCTAGTTCAATTTCTTTCATGCATCAGTCTTTGGCAAGCATCTCAGTTTATTTCTACCCTAATGTCTCTCGAAAGACAAATAAATGATTAAAAGGCCGAAAAAGAATCCATAATTAGATAACAAGTGAGAGAGAGAGAGAGAGATGAGGAACTAACAAATTCAACAAAAGCTTGGTTCCGATTGGCGCCGACATTGCACTTGGTGTTGACAATTTTACCGAAGGGTTTACAAAGCTCTTTGAGCTCCTCTTCTGAACACTCCCATGGAAGATTGCGAAGGTGCAGGACCTTAGACGGGGTTTGAGTGTACCGGAACTGGTGCTGGCTTGAGGTTGACATTTCACGATTTGGGGCACCGTTATGGAATCGGTGCAGCTAAAGATTACAGGTCCTGAAGGTAAAGTCAAGCGTTTGATTGTCTGGAAACTGCTGCGATTTCCAGATAGCTCGAAGGAGAGTGAAGGATGTGGATGGGAATTTATATTGTCATGGACTCCACCGAGGTAAGATCTGCGATATTAGCTGTGGGCTCTGTTTATCCCCTTTTTTTTTTTTCCGACCTTGGGGGTGCGCTATTCATCCTTCAAACAAGTCCCCTAGCCAACGGGTTTATCCAAGTAATAAACAGTTTGGTACTGTTTAAATGAAGTCTTGAGTTCGACTCTCAGTGTATATAGAAATCCCCGTTGAGAGACTCGTCCACAGCTAGGTGGGCAATGCGGATCGAATCCAGATGTAATCAGAACAAATTTCCGATGAACTGGGTGGGTAACAAAAAAAGAAAAAGAAAATCCCCATATACTCCCCACCAAATGAATAAATAAATATTTTTGGGTTCTTAGTATTTATGATCAGAAAAAAATACATATAATTCACATATAAAAAAAAAACACTTAGCATTTACTGTAAACATAAATTTTAAAATTTGATTTATGAAAAATATAACTCAACGTATAAATGTACACATTTAACTCGTAGATATAAGATTTAGGAAGCCTATTTGTATTTGAATTTTTTATAAAACATGGTGATAATTTTCTCTTGGACTATTTTTTAAAAATGAGATTAAAATCTATTAATTAATTTTTCTCATAATACTTATATCAAATTCTTTATATCTATTATGCCATGTTCTCAAATCACAGTCATATATCTTATTTTTGAAATATATTACCATTTAATTATAAATTCACAGTTAAAAAAAGATATATTACCATATGTGATTGAAGAATTTAATATAATATATACAAGCTTCTTTTTCTTATGCTTTTATCTTACTTTCTTTTTTATTAAAATTTTATAACTTCACTTATATATTTGTTTTAAAAAACAATTTTATTAAAAATCTCACTTTCTCTCTATCCTTCCCCAGCGGGTTAATGTGAAAATCCATTACCTAACCTCCCATCATCCATCAGAATCCTCCAAGCTAGAGTGTTCAATTGATAATTATATCTAATCTTTTATTTTTTTCACAAAATAACAATATCTTTTTTTAAGACAATTTTTAATGACTCAACACCTGAATTCAATTTTTTTTTTAATGATGCTAAATATAACAACATAATCCATTTTATCTCTTATATTTATCTTTTTTTTTTTAAAATAGTCATTATATTAGTTGCATATGTTAAAATTTCTATCAAATAGTAGTTTTAGCTAATATGATTAGCAATGTTATTTTAAGAAAGAAAATACTTAACTATTACAAAGAACTAACTTAATAAAAATTTTTAGTCTACTTAAATTTGTCAACTAACTCTTATATTAAGAGTTAAAAGTAATATATTATAATATCACTTTGCTTAGAGGAAAAAAAACGAATGGTTTGATAGTAGGCTAGCTCTCTTTTTGCCCCCAGCGTATGTTATAAACAAATACTACTTTATTCACTATGTATTAAATTCACCCTCCAATCATACTAAATATAAACCCTACTCTATAATAGAAATGCAAAACTTATTTTATAATTTAGATTACATTATAAAATAGGTTTTATATTTAAAATTAAAAGAGTATTTTATATCCGGTATCAGTGATTTAGATCCACACGTTATTTTACCCAATTATCTCATGACTTCCTTGATACTACCAACTAGAAGTCAGATATGAAAAATAATTACCTCGATATTATGATTATTATTGATAAGGAATAGATTCAAGGCCCAATCATGTGCACTATGGGGGGGCACTGGATTTCATTTGATCATGGGTTAACGGTTCGGGCAGGCATGCGAATATCTAACTCTGCTGACCAAATGGGCTCTTCGCATGCGAGTAGCGACGACTTGCCAGCGTTGAAGTGTTGACCAAATTGATCCGTCCATTGGAAGCATCTCCGCCCCTATCAGCACGATAACAACGCAGTGCTCAGATCCGTTTAGCTAAACGTGTCACAGTTCTCTTCTTTTTCTTTGTTTTTCTCAGAGACTTCTCTATAGCTCGTCCGTTTAACTAAAGGTAACCGCACCTTTGATTTTTTATTTTATTTTAAATTCATTTCATCCTACTCGCGTTTCTTGATTGATCCGTTCTGTCTGCTGTTTAGTACTTCTCTTATCGATGATTTCCCCCGTATATCCGTTGACGATCGACGCGAAATTTTTCCTATGAACCAGAAATCTTGATTGTGGTCTTCGAATTAATTGCAGCCATCTGCTTATGTTATAATTGAAGCATTTGGGTAGTAGTCTTTGATGACAAGGGTCTGTTGCGGGCTAATATGTCCTTAGGATATGCGGTTTCTTGCTGAAAGGCCAAATCCAACACTTGAAACGGCTCGTTTTGAATGTGTTCTTCGTTCTATCTATTTGACAGGGTAGCAAGTTCATTGCAAACGATGGGATTTGTGTAGATGTTTTCATGTTCTTCAAGCATTAACCGCAAAAAGTGGGGGGAAACGAATTGTGTTCCTTAAAATTGAACTAGATCTGAGTTTTAAAATGACAATACGAATTTCTGTCATGAGGCAATATCTTGTTCAAATGCCGGTTTCTGTTTGAAACGTATGGAAGTTATTTCCTATCCCTTAATTTTATTTTGGAGGAGTGGTAAATTTTTCCACTTCTTATAATTTACCCGTTATAATTGCACCGCTTCCCCACGCTTTTCTGGGGCTAGTTTTGGAATCAACAAATCATGGCCATAATTTTATGAATTTCATTATGTAATCTGTGTATCTTTGGCAGATTATAGAAGTTCGCCTGAAAGCTTTTAATCTGATTTAGAATCGGATATAAAGAATTTTCTGTAATGGCTGGTCATGGAAAGCGTTCCCGCTCTCAGTCTGACTATGACGCCAGAGGAAATAAAAAGAGGAATACGGGTGATGACAGAGAACAGTTTGTAATTGATCCTGAAGATACCGTGTACCGTTATCTGTGCCCTGTCCGAAAGATCGGCAGTGTTATTGGTAGGGGAGGTGAGATTGTTAGGCAACTGAGGATAGACACCAAATCAAAGATTAGGATCGGTGAGACAGTTCCGGGATGTGAAGAGCGTGTTATTACAATCTACAGCCCCGGTGAGGAGACTAATGCTGCTGAGGATGGAGGCAATTTTGTATCACCGGCTCAGGATGCTCTATTTAAGGTGCATGACAGAGTGGTTGCTGAAGAATTTCATGGAGACGAGGATATTGAAGGAGGCCACCAAGTTGTAGCTAAGTTACTTGTACCATCTGACCAGATAGGTTGTGTTATTGGAAAAGGTGGGGTGATAGTTCAGGGCATCCGTAACGACACAGGTGCCCAGATTCGTATACTAAAGGACGAACATTTACCTCGATGTTCATTGAGCTCTGACGAGCTTGTGCAGGTACAATGAATGGGTTTCTTCTTAATACTTTTGTCTTCTTTCTCTATGTTTTATTTTGAATTAGACAATTTTTTTTTCCCATTGCATGGCGCCTAAAGATTGACCCACATTATTCATGGCTCGTGAATAACGTGGTTTGCTATATATTGTATTATATTGATATACTGATTAAAAGTATTTGTTATCTGTCTCAGTTGATTGCCCCTAGTTATTCCAATTGCTGTTTCTTATGGGTCAAAAATCAGATTGTTAATCCCCTAAGAAAGTTGCGAGACCTCTTCCTCCTTCCCTTCCTCGCTTTCACACGTACATGCATGCACAGAGGGTTGTCTTCCCCTAATTTGTTTTCTTGAAAAGCTCTCAGTCATTTTCATTTGTGCAGCTCTAGTGTTAGTTCTACCATGCTGCTTTGATGTATTATCGCATAGATTACAATCATCCAGTTGTACCGACATTAATTGTGGACAATTTAGTCTCATTTTTTTTGTTTATTGTGCTTTATTTCATGGTGGTTGAATGGCTGGTGGTTCATATTTGCTGTGTAGATGACACTGTTGTACAAGTTGAGCTCTAGCCCATGCACATAATAACTAATTTTTTTCTTTCTCTTGATATGAGTTACCCAAAGATTGTTGGGTAATAATGGGCATAATTGTATGTTAATGTATTTCTGTACTGACTGGATTTGAAACTATAGATTTCTGGGGATCCTGCAATTGTGAAGAAAGCTCTGTATCAGATTGCAACTCGACTTCATGATAACCCATCTCGATCTCAGCATCTGCTTGCCTCTGCTATGCATTCTACCGGAGGCTCACTTGTGGGTCCAACCACAGGAGCTCCAATTGTGGGGATAGCTTCTGTCATGGGTGCTTATGGACGATATAAAGGTGACGCTGGCGGCTGGCCGAGGTCATTGTACTCAGCTCCAGGAGATGAGATATCATCAAAAGAATTTTCAGTTCGCTTGGTTTGTCCAACTGGAAACATTGGAGGCGTGATAGGCAAGGGTGGTGCTATAATAAATCAAATTAGGCAGGATTCTGGAGCAACTATCAAAGTTGATAGTTCAGCAACCGGAGATGATTGCTTAATCACCATTTCAAAAAAGGAGGTAAAATGTTGGTCACCCATTGGACCTTCTTTGTTTGATTTGATTTCTATTGTATATATGACAGTTTTGAAATTGTGATCATTCAGTTCTTTGAAGATACATTTTCTCCAACAATAGAGGCAGCTGTGTGTTTACAACCCCGGTGCAGTGAGAAAGTTGAAAGAGATTCAGGAATAATCTCATTCACAACCCGTCTGCTGGTGCCAACCTCACGAATTGGTTGCCTTATTGGTAAAGGAGGATCTATCATCACTGAAATGAGGAGGCTCACAAAGGCTAACATCCGCATCTTGTCAAAGGAAAATCTTCCTAAAATTGCATCTGATGATGATGAGATGGTACAGGTAAGTGCGTTGTTGTAATTTCATTTTTTTTTTCCTGGATTTTTTGTGTAGGCAATGGTTGTTCTTTATGCCCTATAGTTTTGAACAATTTTTATCTTTGTTGATTAGGTTTCTGGAGACCTCGATGTTGCCAAGGATGCCGTTGTGCAAGTCCTCACACGGCTAAGAGCAAATCTGTTTGATAAAGAGGGCACTGCTCCGGCATTTCTTCCAGTTTTGCCATATCTTCCTGTTTCAGCAGATGGCTCAGACTATGACAATAGAGATGGCAAACGTCATGGACGTGGACCTTTGTATCAAAGTGGCTATGGTGGCTCAAATGATTTGGAAGCTGGTGATGGTTTCGGAAGCTATGGCAGTTTACAGGTACTTGTCTACTATCATGAGATTCCCGGATGATTACATCCAGATGTCTCATAAATCACATACTCAACTATTATTTCTTACCCATTTTTTGTAATAATGTTCCAAATATCTATAGCTTGGCAGCAGCAGTGCTTATGGAGCCTATGGAAGTTATTCTTTGGGACGGGCTAGCATTTCTGGGTAACTAATCTTCCTACATACTCTGATATTTGTTTCCTTGAATTATGGTTTTTCAGTGTGTGATTTTCACTACTCAGATCAATATCTGATAATTATTGTGGATTTGTGATCTTATTGTGTAAGGTCTAAAGGGTTTGTTGAGAGCTATTAAATGAGCCCCATTGGAAACTTATGTTTTACTCCCTCTGGTTCTTATTATAAGGGCGTTTCCTATGGTCCTTTATATAAGATCTTTTGTATAAAGAGTTAATTTTTCTCTCCGAGTGTCCTATACTTTGATGATCCTTAACAAACTAAACAATCTCCTGACTAACTAGATAACCTTCTCTAATTGTTGAAATTCACTGAGGGTAATCTTGAAATTTAAAAGCATTAATTAATGTTAATTGAATTCACTAATCTCTGTAAAGTTGTTGATTGATTTTTGCAAGTGGGACCAGAGGGAGTGTTATTTATAAAAGGTTTTTCTTTTCCAACTAAAGGTTTGTTGTTTTAGGATGTGCTTGTTTTGTGAATGTTGACTTCTGTAAAGTGTTGTGTTTTCTGGTCAGTTGATACTCACCCTTTCACGAAGGGGAAATTGGGTTCATTTGTGATGGAAAATTCTAGAAATTTATAGGGGGAGGTATAATTTTTATGAAAAAAAGTTTCGGGTAGTTTATTCTTTGGGAAAACATTCTAACCTGAAACTGTTTATAGCAACTGTTTTATGCCTAAAATATTTTCCGGAGTAATGATATTTCTGATGAAAACGAACGGACCAACTTTTGCCATCAAAAGAGGGGGGAGGGGGTGTACCGAAGCTCCTTATTGACCTTGTCCATGTTGTGAAGAGACTACACTTACTGATATTTTATTCCAAGATCTTTGAGCTCATCATGCTGATATTTAGTATCTCCTACCAGGTTGTCTAGTCAGAACAATGTTTCTCGCAGGAGAAACAATGCTTACTAAAACTTGGTTGATCTGCAGGTAGACTACAGTTTTTATCCATTTTGTCTTTTATCTGGGAGCTGCCTATGATGTAGCCTAGTCCCATTGTGTATAAAAGTTTAATATCTTAACCTGACCAATATCCATGTAGAATTCTGATGCTCTTCTTTTCCCTTTGTTGCCTTTCCCTTCCCATCCAAACAGCTGAGATTTGTGAAGCCTGAAGCCTGCCTACTGCCTTAACCAGAAGACCAGATGAACCAGGGTTTGACAAACTCATGGCCCTCCCTCCTTGACGCTTCTACTTAGTGGACCAAACATACGTGGAGACTATTAAAATCGGCCATGTCCTTTTTACCTTGATTCCCCAGCTTGATAACTTGTGCTACCAAGAACCTATATAGTCGCTTGCCTTTGTTGCTGCTTTCTGATTCTAACGTGTCTTTAGAATTAAAAATTCTGCGATGCTGTGATCCTTGGGTGGTTATATATTTGTACCGTTGCTCTTGGGTTTTGTTTTCCTAATTGTTCAGCATTGTTTGGATTACGAACTTTTTGGTTATTTGAATTTAATGGTGTTGATTCCTGGTAAGTTGTTCTTCACATCAAATTTTGGTGGAGCCTTGTGTCATCTGTATTGCAGGTGTCAATTTCTTCCTCTATCTATCACTGGAAGCAGGTGACGGTATGTTGCATTATTTGCCTGTGAAACTTCATTCTTAAAAATTGAAGAGTACTTATTTGTTGAATTAGTAAAGGTATGAACGTATTGCAGCTCGCTCTACTAGGTAAGAAAGCTAACTTGACTAGGACAGTGTATTGGGTGGGAGGCATGTTTTATCTTTGGTGATCCAGAAATGTCCCTGTATGTTCATCTCCTTCCCGAGTTACCGATACGGTACATTATTCAATATCTCAAATTGCGCAACCGGTGCATAGTCTTTTTCTGAGCTTAATCGGCATTACAGCATTTTAGAATTCCATCAGTTTTTCTTTTACATTTAAACAAAGACTTTGATGGGCTAAGGGGTAGGACAACCGAATTTGCTTTTAGGCATCTTCCAGTCTTTCAAGAGGTTGCATCGTCTTACCAAAAAAAAAAAGAGGTTGCATCGTGTGAATAAAATGTTTCTGTGCCATTTTGATGATTCGAGGAACCTTGATACCTATCCAAGTGATATTGGTAGGGACTCTGAGCGATTGAAATTTGGCTGTTGATGTGATAGGCGCACAATATCATTGGGAAGATTTTATTTTTTATTGTGATTTGCTGACATGCAGCTTTGGCAAAACGATATTCAGGTTCTTTGTAACTTTTTGTTTTGGTGTAAAGTTCCTTGCAACTTATTTTTAATCATTAGGCAGGGCGTTTTAGGTATAAGTGCGTCGAGCAAAATTATGGGCCTTCGGTTGCCGAGCGATTCTACCTTTCTGATTGAGTTGCTCGTTACGGACCGCAAGAATCTTTTTAAAAAAATGACCAAAAAAAGTTGAAAATTACTAAATTTTAAATTAGGTTTAGTAATAATACTTTATTTAGTGTTAATAATACTGAATTTGTAAATAATAATAAGTTTTTATTGACATTTGTTATTTGGTATTTAGTAATTTTTATCTTATTTTTTAGTTATTTTCTCAAAATTTAATCTAAAAATAATAATAACAATAAATTTTGGAATTCGAGGAAGCAGGTGTTGGGACTTGGGGGGTGGATATCAATTCCTTTTGAAATGATTACAGTCATTTTCTTGTTTAGTGTATGAATATGCACTCCTTCAAGGTCAAAAAAAGAATATGCTCTCCTTTCGAACGGGGGTCAAGAACCAACTCACTGATTAAAAATGATAGTTTGAATGAGCAAATTCATAATTAATTTGATTGATTTCTTTTTATTTTTTAATTAGTTTTTATATTAAGAATGGAAATTAGTATTAATAATGATGTTGCACACCATGCTGATTACTCGATATGATGGCCCAAAAAAGGCATGTTAATTTATTTCTACTGCCTGGTTATAAGAAGACAATGCATTAATCTGTCAGATAATGGGTCCGTTTGGGACCACGTTTGGGCCTCCAAATGTGCGTTCCAATTTGGCTTTTAATGTGACTGTGATTTTATATGTTTGGATCTGCGGTGGGGCTATCTGATTTCTGTCACTGAAATGTATTTATACAATAAGCTCAAAAAAATTGTTTTTTTCTAATCTGATTTCTGTAAAAGTTAGATTAAAAAAAAAATTACTTTTCCACCGTTAATCTAAACACACCCATGTAGATGTTTTATGCCCGCATCACCAGCTTTATGAAATTATCCATTAAATTCTGTTAAAAAAGGTTGTCCATTGAAAGAACTTAATGAAATTATCCAGACCGGACGCTTCGCGAATCGAGATGGTTTCAGACTTCAGACCTTGGTATATGAACTTCAAAAAGTCATAGGGACGCTCATTACACAGGAGCTCTCAAGATACGTTGTGGTCGACCATTCATATACCCAATTGAATTTAATATTTTATGCGTTGATTCAGCAACGTAGTGGCTGAAAAATGGCAGCTTGAACTCGACATCTTTTTAGTTTTTTTCCTGTATGTTTCAAAGGAAGAGGAAACCAACGATTTTGTTTGTAAATCAGTAACTCCAATCAAATTTGCCGGCGTCGCTACCGTTTATAGAGATAAAAATTAAAATTTTAAAAAAATGTTGTGTCAGCAAGAGGATAAGAATTCAGAGCTTTTTCCCGTGAAAGCCTCACCTGTTTGCCAGAAATAATCGTGGTGTGTTTCTTTACGTCCAGTTGTAGTAATTCAAATCCACCTAATTAAACTGACACCGGACACTTTTATAGTACAAGTTCTAGTGAGATGCTGTCCCTTCAACTGAGCCAGAGCCTTCAAGGAAAAGGTTTTCTCTTGAATGACCCTCCACGTTCCACAGTATGGTGGTCTGAGAACCTATTCAGAGCTGAAGCTATGCCTTCTCTTTAAATATTTTTTGGTTCTATCACCAAAGCAAAAGTCACATCTAGCAACAAGAATGCCCCAAGTTACTCAGCTTTTTCCCTTACCCTTTTAGACAAAGGACAGCAATGGGACAGTTATAGGGCTGTCCCCACTGGTGGAAAATGCTAGCCTCATTAATGCATGTGTTTGCTTTGCTTCCCAACTTGCATAAGCAATCTCTTTATGCGAACCTCATGTATTGCATTTCTTTTAGCCTCAAAACCCCCATTCGTCTATTCCCTGCCAAACGCGGCATTGTAGTCCAATTGGCTTCTTCTCCTCTATCAGATAACAGATAGAGGGAAGGTCTGTTACTGATCTTCGTTTTAATAGGGATTGCCGTCTTCCTCATTCGGGAAAGTTCCTGCTCTTGTATTGTGTTCATGCCAGTGAATCAGTGATATACTCTCATTTCATTGGCTACAGCCCAACACCATACTATCAGATTGTCCCTTTTCTTTTCTGTGGTAAAAACAGTTACTTTGTGGTTATTGGTCCTTGAAAATTTCATCAAAAGTCTAGCATGTGGGGATGAGGTCATGTGATGCAGCCAAGGATGACTTGCCGGCAAGGTTTGGTTTGTATAATAAAAGTGACCGGCAAGTCATCTCTGGCTACATGAGACCCTCATTTTCTCATGCTCGGTTTTTAGATGAAATAGCCCTACTATCACTTCTGGAGATCGCATACACTTCTCAGAATTTGGAACTGACTAATGCAACTGTAAGCTGCTTAGAAGTTTAATGGACTTTCATGCCAGCGGAAAACATGGCACATAAAGTACGAAAATACAAACTCTGACAGTTAAATATTTAAGCTTTCAAGTTCCTCTTCAGGTTGATGTAATCAATCTTGCTGACTTTTGCAGGTTTTATGCGCACCCCGTTTGTGTCAAGTTTCCCTTGACTTCGCACCAAGGAATGAAGCAGTGATTACTACTGCTAAAATTTTCCAAAACTTGAGTATAATATCTCACATGCAATTTATCATGCATCATTTTCTACTCATTATTTTATCTTCATTACAGTGCGGAGATTTGATTACTGTCTTCTCTGGTAGGAATATTATTGAAATGATTCCAAGTTGTTACGCATGTATGGAGTGGTAAGTACTTGTCACTTCTTGTTTCATCACCTACAAAGCTAGCTAGTGTTCCTGTTTGCACTCTTGGCTATCATAGAGGCACAACTTTGCAATTCAAGGTGGCTGGCTCCACATACGAGATCCGTTGCAGTTTTCAGGGACCAATGAATACAACTCACAAGATTAGGTTACCCATTTTCTTTAGGCTTCAGTGTTGAGTTGCGACTACAGAGTTATTATCCATATGCAGCAAGAAAAAAGAAGCCTCTCTAAAGTTTCATCTGATTGCTCATGTGCTACAGTAAGTTTCTATCACGTACAGGGCTTCTTCTCTACCGTAGGATGCAATTTCTCGAGGTTGTTTCATTCATTTTCACCATAATAGAATAGCAGCAAATTGTTCTGGAAAATTTATGGAGACAAGACATGCAAGCAACTCTGCTCCGGATCTAGCCACTGTAAGCGGCTATTTCAAGGTTCTTTTATATCAATATATTCTATGGCTTCTCATGGAACCGTTATTTTTTTTATATGGGAGATAAAAAAAGGTCTCTTGTCTTTAATTTTTTCTAACGTTTCCTACATCTGATCCTGCAAAACCTGACTTTTACTGTCACCTTGTTTTCGTGAAGTTTAGTAACTATGGTAATCAAGACTGGTGTGTATGTTACTAGCAAGACCAAGAAGGTCGAATTAACCAACCCTTATTTACCAATATATCCTTGAAAGGAGACTTCTTAATAAATAAAATGCAGAGAATTAGGTTCACATTTGAAATAGGAGGCGAAAAAACAGTACATATAATCAAGACACACAGTGGGCTTTGGGAGTATTGAGAAAGTTGAGACAATCGGAAAGTAAAACCCAGAAAAGCAAAAAGGATCAGGAACTAGATAGATATAAGACCTTCTCGTACGAGCAAACCAAACATGAGGACGAACAGGCCAACTGTGATGCATTGAGTTGGGGTTATGAAGGTTTGTGAGTATGCAGATAAAGTCAATACCGCACCAACAGCTCCAATCAGAAGGGCAATCATGTTCTGACTCATTTCTTCTACAAGGAGGGGGGGAAAAACCAGGGACTCTCTTCTTCTCCTGCTGCGACTTGCTTCTTTCTCTTGATGCAGGAAGAACCCTCTTCTTTCTCGTTTTGATGGGCAAAGGACCGATCTTGGAATTCTGTTCTGGCTTTGAGGGAAAGTCAACTCTTGTTTCACTATCGGAGGGCAGGTCATGCAATATTTAATGTAAGATCAATTTGATATGATCTACATTAATGAATATTGACAGGGTCAAGATTCCTTTGTCCTGTTGCTTAATATTTTTTTGACAAAATATTACTTTAGACCTCTGACTTTACATAATGTTTTAATTGAAACTGGGTGTAAAAGTAGATTTGTTGGGTTATTTGTCAGCCGGCGGCAAGCGGTAGATTAGATACTCTAATGCATGTCCTGTAAGCTCATGAAGGAAAAGGACCACAAAAGCTTGGACCCATGTGCTATGTATTGTAACTATAGGAACGTGGTTGTTTAATATAATAGTTTATACGTGTGTGTGTGACTATTTGCCATATGAATATGCCAATAAAGTGACGATATAGGAATTTAAGTTATGTAATAAACATTATTAATTAAAAAGCATCATAAAAACTGGAATTGCGATGAAGGATCACGTCGTACCTATTATTAAAAAGCACTCTGGTGCCTTAATAGAGGAATCACACTCTACATTCATCCTTTTTCTTCTTTCTCAACCTCCAAGTTTTGTATTGGTTAAAAAATGGCGAATTTATTATAGAATTTTATTTTTTTTATTTTGTTTATTTTGTTTCTTAGCAGTTAGCATCATCAACATTGAATATCATTATGACCTTCAAAATCTTTTTTTTTGAAAAATTATAAATAATATTTGAGAAAGATAAAAAAATTGGTTGTTGTATTTGCTTTTCTTCTAACAAACTTTGACTAGATCAACTGGAATTTTCCTTTAACAGCGATTCAACCGCCTAACAATATCAGTGCAATTACACTGCCGGATGCAGAAGCAAATGCTTATAGGTTATTAGTCGTGACTGAAAGGTGAAGACATCCTCGGAATATAGACTGGAACCCACAATCCCATTGTCAAGTTCCAGTTATTTTCCCAGCGATGGAATATTGTTGTCAAAAGAGACCTATAAATATCACATGATTCTATGGATTAGATCATATTCAGGAAAATATATATGAACCTAGTAGAAAATGGGATTGGATGGCGTCTTATAGCCAATTTCGAAGCTATGTTTGGCTTCTTGACCTCGACTTAGGTTTTGAATCAAACAAATAATGCATCAGTGCCCTGTCATCTGCTTCAACTACACTATACCCAGGATTCTTCTTTACGCCACCCTCATCCATCAACTTCCTTACTTTTTCTGCCCCAACCCACTCACCTCTTGAGGCATATACATTAGACAACAATACATAGTCACCACTCTCGTCCTTTCTCATTCCAAGAAGCTTTTCGTTCGCCAGTT
The DNA here is from genome assembly GCF_004799145.2 of Neltuma alba. Lineage (NCBI taxonomy): Eukaryota > Viridiplantae > Streptophyta > Magnoliopsida > Fabales > Fabaceae > Neltuma > Neltuma alba. Next base: position 124,936 of record NW_021637635.1, on the reverse strand, counting down.
TTGCCAACTCCACATGTCCATGAACTCTGCAAGCTCCAAGCAGAGTCCTCCATATTACCGCATTAGGTTCAATGTTCATTGATTCTATGAAATCAAACGCTTCCTTCAATAGTCCAGCACGCGCCAGCATGTCTACCATACAACCATAATGCTTGATGTTGGGCTCAATTTTACGCTCACTCCTCATATGGTCAAAATATCGATAACCCTCGTCAACTTTACCAGCATGGCTGCAAGCTGCCAAGACTCCCACAAAGGTGATCTCGTTTGGTCTGATTGTGGTCCTCTTCATCTCCCTGTACATATCAATTGTTTCCTCAGCATGGCCATTGAAAGCTAAGCCTCCTATGACTGAGTTCCACGAGGTCACATCTTTGTCTCTCATTCCTCTGAACACTTCAAGCGCCTTTTCGATGCTTCCACACTTGGAATACATATCAATGAGTGCATTCCCAAGTAATGTGCTCAAGTCTTCTGAAAACATTTCCCGGATGTAGCTATGTGTATTTTGTCCGATGTCCAAATCTCCAAGTTCGGCACAAGCAGATAGCAGGCTCAACATTGTCACTTCATCTGGGCGCTCCCCAACTTTTCTCATCTCCTCGAACAATTCCATTGCCTGCTCATGCGAGCCACAAAGCACGTAACCTGCGATCATTGCGTTCCAAGTTACCACGTCTCTCTTTGGAACTTCGTCAAACAGCTTTTTCGCGCTCTCCATCTCCCCTTGCTTAGCATACGCAGTTATCATTACGTTCCAAGAAACTAAATCTCTCACGGGCATTTCATCAAATAGTTGACGAGCGAGACTCAGATCCCCTCGCTTGGCATATGCCGTGCTTAGTGCTGACCAGGGGACTACGTCCGTCTTCGCGTGATCATCAAAAAGTGCGTTCGCAATCTTCAAGTCCCCACAATTAGCGTGAAAGAATATAAGAGTATTTCGTACCGATGGATTTGACAGGAACCCGAATTTCACAACCCTACCATGAACTGCTGTACCCGTCTTAACCCACAAAAGCTTTGTGCAAGCCTTGAGCACGAAAGGGAAAGTGAAGCTATCGGGCTTTATACTTTGATTATCCATTTGGGCGTACAGAGCAATTGCCTTCACGGGATTTGAGCTTTGAGCAGAGGCTCTGATCATGGTGTTCCACATGAAAATATCTGGTTCATCGATATGAGCAAACACATGGTGGGCATACTCTATGGTGCTCACAAATTCCATGGCACTTGTGAAAATGAGCTCTCTGATGTATCGAACGTTTGAGTTGAAGCCATTGACGATCATGTAAGCGTGGATCTGTTTGAGAGTTCGAAAGTTGCAGCATTTTTGCCATATACTCGATCGCCCGCGGCGGTTAATGCCGCTTCTTTTTCTGATCATCAGACTCACAGCCGGCCCCCTATGTTTCTAATCTCAATTCCCTGAATAAACATGAACACAGTTCAATGAATAAAACGCGGGGATAAAAGTTGTAAGCTTATTAGTTTCTATTTATCTTCCTCGGTAGTAGTCTGCAAATTTTCATTCACTTGCATTTCAAATGAGTAGCAATAGCTAATGATTTGAAGAAAAAGACTGACTTAAGCGATCCATTTAATTAAGCCCTTTGTTTATCGCCATATGGATATGTCTCTAATCATCGCCCAAAGTTTTTATCAGTCAACAATTACCAATGTAAGATACAAAACCTTGACAAACGCTATATATACATATGTGTGTATTACAAATCATACAATTTCATTTGTCAAGTTTTATGTGATACATCATATCTACTTCTAGTGAAGTCATAGAGTAAAATTACTGACCAAAGCAATATCAAAGATTATTTTTATATAAAATTCACAAAGACTAATTTTTTTAATATAATTATATGATACCCAATATTATCACCTCAGATTTGATTAATATTACCAGGCCTAATTGAGGATAACTTTTTTAATCTATTTTTTCATACACACTAATCCTCAATCTAACTTAACAAAATCAAGTCCTTTTTTTTTTAATCTAACATAGGACTCGTTAAAATTTTTTACAAGCACATTTCACATAAGTGAGATAAAATTTTTATCATATATTTATCTCGTGATTCGTTAATCACGGATAAACAACTGATTATAAGCTATCTTAACCGGTCCTGATCATATATTCGTAAATATTTTTGCCAGAACTCCAAACGACAGCCAGAGAGTATAAGTATGCTAGTGAGCCCAACAAAATAACTGAATTCAAGGAACTGGCCCTTTGAGAGTATGGGCCATGGCTGTCTCATTAAACCTAAGACTGGGCCTTCTGGACGGAATCAGTATTCTCTGAAAAAATCGCCAAAAAAGAACATGAGATTTGTTCAATAGAGACGATTTGGCGCGCGAAATGTTCATCATCATTCAACGGTTAGGATTTATACTCCCTTTGGTTAAGGAACTTCCATTCAATGGATTTTCGGAATGCACGAGTTGGATTCCATTCCATTTCTCTTTGATAATCTAGCTTACGAGGAAGGGAGACATGAGCAAGAATTCATATATCTTCGCGAGTTAAGATCATTGAGGCTTACTTCGTCCACGCAATGACATATGACAGTTACCAGCTGGTTAAGGAAGAGATCGTTATGGTTATCTTGAATTATTTCTTTAGTTATTTATTTTCACGGAGAACTTTTGTTGAAGCCTTCGTTCATGCTGGTCATCGCACAGTCGTTCCCATTATGATCCACGCAAGTCTCTAAATGAACTTAGATGTTTGTATACTGTTTCTTCCAAGATGGCTTCCATTATCGAACTTGACTCGAGCAAGCTATTTTTCCAGGGTGCTTCAAAAGCCATCCTGATTTTTAAGAAATCACTTGGAGTAAGTGATTTGTAAGAGTAATCTCTTACTCCGGTAAGAGCTGGTCTGGTTTACCATCTCTAGGGAATGGTTACAAAGCTTGTCCTTTTTACTACTAGCTTGATGATCACCGCTTTAAGGAAAAGCTTACATTAATGGGGCGAAACCCACCGAACAAAAAAAGCTTAATGGGGTGAAACCCACCGATTTCTTTTTCTGATGAGTCTACCCTAAACATTAATGAAAGGAGGAGATGACTTAGAAAAAGTTAGCTAGGTCCCTCATTGGGATGGATAATTTTAGATACAGCCGTGCGATGTAAGGATGATGAGCCCAGCAGCATTTGTTCAAGAACTCGAGATCATTTTCAAATATTGAATGCAAGCTTGGGGATTTTGATCAGCAGTTGGAGGAATCTATGCTGAATCTGGAAACGCATTAAGTAAACTAATAATCCCGCACATGAATGTAATCAAAAGTTTCAACCTACTCAGCTCAAGGTTAAGCTTTAAAACCTTAAAAGTCGGTTTCACCTGATGATGCCTTCATTATGACATTTTTGGAAGTGTTTTCTTCGGTGAAAAAGACATTTCAAGACATGGTTTTATGATGAGTTATGACAAATAATTTATATGCTTATCTCCTAACAGACCTTGTAGAGAAATAAAATGTGATTTACTCCTCAGTGATCGGTGATTTAATGAGATCAGGCCCGCCTACCTACGGCACGTTATGTATTTCCTGTTTCGATTTGACCTCTGATATATTATCGAGTTTATTTTTTTCATTTATATTACCATCATATTTAGGCATCACCAAGATTCTTACCTTCTACGACAGTGGTAAAGGATCAGAAGTTACTCTACCCTTCAGGATCAACTAGTGACTTAATGTTTTAAATGTGCTTCCTCATCACCTGGGTTTTACTGGTGACATGGGTGCCTTTAGCTCAATCAGATTTTTTGTTAGAACAGGAAAACTGAAGTACAGAGATTATTATTGTTAACAATTTTATAACGATTTCACAGATATTCCTTGTAATTTTTATATTTATAACTCCTAGTCCTCAAATCATAGTTGACCAATTACTGAGCTTACCAACTTCCTTGATCATTCTCTGGTCAGAGGGTATTCCGATTCTCCCGCTGGAGCCAAATTAGTGTTGAGGGTGCTTGTGAATTGTGTGACTCAGTAAACGTTGGCTGGCTCAATTATGTGTCCAGTGAAAATGATAGCTTTTCTGGCAGACACTGAATTGAAGCACATACTGAGATGAATGCCAATGGTAAATTGAAAAGATTTATTATTTCTGGAAACGATTCATGAGTCGATTTTCATCCCTTACTGTCGGGCATCGCGGACCACGTGGGACTCGCATGACTTTGACAAGTGTAAGGGGCTGTCATTTAATAGGATCATTATGACTGTGTTGGACCATCACAATGCCAGAGCTGGCAATGATCAAAGAAAATTTAAGAAGGTGTCCCCATTGTCCTTCCTCTAGCCTATATGAGTCTTGGATCCATGAGACCTTTTCCATCGCACAACAGATACACACATTTAAGTTTTTCTATATGAGCTCTTTTTCATCTATGGGCCAGTTCTTTAGTCTTTTCATGCTCCAAATCCTTCAAGATGCCCTCCCGCAACCTTCTGAGCCCCACCTTAATAAATTGCTCGTGTTTCTCCCCCAAGATTAAAAACTCGGTCGTTAAGGAAGTTCTTCAGTGGAATCAGTTCATCACAGTCCCAGCCATTAAAATGTCCACCTTTTTTGGCAGCTCAAGTTTCTGATCTGGGTAACTGTCGACTTATGGGTTAAGATCTACCATCATCTTTCGTAGATGCCTTCTTAATTTATTTGGGTCTTCTGCTTTTTCTCAAAATATTACTTGTGGCTCTTCAATAAATTTTAAGGAAAGTAAAGTCCTCCATGAACTGGGTCTGCTCATTCTTACCTATTCGCGGCACTCTATGGGAACCAGGGTAGCTCCATAATGTGAAAACAAGACTTTTCACGACAACGGGCTTCTGCAGTATCTCTTCCGCTAATATTAGATCAAATGCTACTAATTTTGATACTTTCTGATTGGGACCTCTCTATATGTGCCATTGCAAAATGGACATAAATCAATGCAACTATGAAAGATTATGAGGATGCATTTGCCTCAATGTTTTACTACAATTAGGCCCTTCATTTAGTAGTCGCAACGGTCTTAAAGTGATCACAGTATTCCATCTCCTTCAATGCTTGTTCGATGCACCGGGTTGATTTCATGTGTAGGGGTTAGCATCCAAACACACTCATATCGTAGTCATTTTGCAAAACGTAACCCTCAAGTCAGTGATCCAGTCCAGGTCCTCCGGAAAAAGAATCCTTACAAAAGTCTAGGTGCATTATTTAATTTTATCACAAAACGTAACCTTAACATACCGTGCATAATAAAATTTATGCCAAGTTATATTATATACATATGTAACATAAAAGAGTTCCCCACCAAAAGCGTGCCAGTCGAACCTAATCCTATTGGACTTGTTAATCCAAACCAATTAGCTAGTCTGTGTGGTAGCCATATGACATCCTAGCTGATACTGTCATCAGTTGATCTGATTGACTGAGTCAGACATGACTCATGCATTTTTTACTCAGAAGGTTAATGTGTAGAAGTCGCTCGCATCAGAACTGGAACTCCTTTTGATCTGTTGGTAGGCTGTAGTCGACCTCTCTAATGGACTGCTTTGGTGGCTGGTAAAGACGCTAGATTGTTTTGTAGACTATAATTTATCTACATTATCACTGACTAGGGGCAAAGTTTCAGTCAACTTTTTTGCGTCAAACCTTACAAGAAAAGTACGATACAAATTTTGGTTTAGTTGAGACCTCACGTTTGTAGTCTGCATACTGTGGAGGGGCCATATAAGTGAATTCTCCGGCTGAACTTCACTGAAACTAAGCTTAACTTTAAGCCCTTCCATTAGTTGTATTCTGCTATATGCTCCTGTACTTCACTATAAACAGAAATTTGTGTACTTTAAATTATTCAAAAGGAGGGAGAGAGAGAGAGAAGAAAAAAATCCACACAGCAGTCGATATGATGGATGGATAAAATAAAAATTCGTGTGGACCAATATGATGAATAATTAAAACCGGCCCTAGCTATGCCATAAATTTTGGGTGACGTATTACTAAAAAGTTATGGCTATTACTCGGTTAGCTCATTGTTGTCAATAGGATTAAAATTCCACTCTAGTGTAATGAAAAGACAAAGAAACCGCCATATTTTCGTTTCTGCCCTTTTATGCTATTACATCAATGCATATGCAAATCCCCAAGGCCAAAAGATGGAATATAAACGCTCAGTCGGAAGGGTACTCTTGTAATGATAGCTCACATATACCCTGTCAAATTAATTTCTTATCCCATTTATGCCGCTGACCTTTCTTCTCTGCCCATCTCTTCATTTACTAGTCACAGTCCTCCCCCTCCTTTCCTTTCCCCATAGCTTTCTCCCCTTGTGCTATATAAAGAAGAGGAGAAGCTACTACAGTCTTTAGTGTTACACTTCCGAATGGGTCGGTCACCATGCTGCGACAAGGTGGGCTTAAAGAAAGGACCATGGACTCCTGAGGAAGATCAGAAGCTGTTAGCTTATATCGAAGAACACGGCCATGGAAGCTGGCGTGCCTTGCCAGCAAAAGCTGGTAATTTTCTGATGATAATTGTTCAATAATAGTACGAGTGTTTGCAGTTTAGTTCACTGATATATCCTGCAATCGATGCTGCATGTTTTTGTCTATAGGACTTCAGAGGTGTGGCAAGAGCTGCAGACTGAGATGGACCAACTATCTTAGGCCGGATATAAAGAGAGGAAAGTTCAGCTTGCAAGAAGAGCAAACCATCATTCAACTCCATGCCCTCTTAGGGAACAGGTTTCATATTCAAACGAACTCATCTATCTATCTATGCTCAGTAGTAGGATACAAATTCTTGTATATTATGAGTTGGAAATTTTCTACCGACAGCCATTTTCTTGGTCTTTCAGGTTTTTGTCCTTGGATTTTCATAAGACAAGTTTGTATTTGCACCATTTCTTCCCTAGTTTCCCCCGGCCTGTTGATCTGTGTTGGGTACACAGGCAGGCACCGGATTTATGAAAATCCCATCATGATTCTAACTTTCTTGAAAGTGTGAACATTGATTCTTACTCTCAACTCTTATTATGTATTGTATCTCTTTGCTTTTCCCTTTCCCTTCTTGTGCAGTATGTATTAAATGCATTGGCCTCTCAGTTTCTTCAACCACCTCTTCTGACCTATCTTTAACAAATAGTATTAAATGTGCTTTCTGCCATTTCCATAAATTTACTCCCTGACGTCCAACTTTTTTCAATTTGGTCTTTAAATGCAAACGGATTTAAATCAATGCCATGCATGTGATTTCTAGTGCAATTGGAAATGAACATGTCATGCATTTTCATTTTGATCTATTAAAGCTACATCTTAAATATATCAAACATAAAAAGTTATTACTTCCAGTCATCGATGGATCCAAGGGTAGCCTTGGCCTGGTTTCTACGGCGTGTCTCTATTATTTCTTCTCGTCTTGTGCATAGGTGGTCGGCTATCGCAACACACTTGCCAAAGAGAACAGATAATGAGATCAAGAACTACTGGAATACGCATCTTAAGAAAAGGCTAGCCAAAATGGGAATTGACCCGGTGACCCACAAGCCCAAGAATGATGCCCTTCTCTCCATCGACGGCCAATCCAAGAGTGCTGCCAACCTTAGTCACATGGCTCAATGGGAGAGTGCTAGGCTTGAAGCTGAAGCAAGGTTGGTTAGAGAATCGAAACTACGTTCGCATTCACTGCAGCATCAGCTTTGTAGCTCTGGGTTTTCGTCTTCATCTTCTGCTTCAACTTCAGCCCCAGTTGCGAATAAACCAGAGGGACCACCTATTTCCTCACGCTCTCTAGATGTGCTTAAGGCTTGGAATAATGGAGGTTGGTTGAAATCTACTGAAGGCCATAATGTTGGTGGCGACCTTGAATCCCCTTCGTCTTCCCTGACTTTCTCAGAGAACGCTCCACCAATTATGACCAGCGGACTTGGAGAAAGTACAATGCCTATGATTGAGTTTGTGGGCTCGTCAGGTTCTTCCGAGACAGGAATTGTGAAAGAGGAAGGTGAGCAAGAGTGGAAAGGTTACGAAATCTCAGTGCATCTGCCAGAATACAAAGATGGTATGGATAACCCCATGTCTTTTGCGTCTAGCCTGCATGAGTTCACAATGTCCATGGAAGGCACGTGGACGTCTGAGTCTCTCAGGGCTAGTACTGATGCTATCGCTGAGGAAGGATTCACCAATCTTTTGCTTAATACTAACTCCGATGACCGGAGTTTGTCGGAGGAGGGCGGAGGAGATTCTAATAACTGTGACGGTAACAGAGGCAGTACTGGTCGGAGTGACCTCTATGAAGATAACAAGAACTACTGGAACAGCATTCTTAATTTAGTCAACTCCTCCCCTTCTGACTCTCCCATGTTCTGATTCAGTGCCATATTCCTCAAACCAAATCTAGAGCCATTGATTTCCTTTCCATCGCCATAAGAAGCGAGCTTGTTTTCACAGAAAAGGGTTTCATTTCCTACAGCACTTTTCGATCGTTGCTTTTAGAGTGGCTTTCTTGGGAAGTATGTAAGTTCATGAGAGCAACGGGGGCTTCCGTGAAAACCACGTCACTGGTCGCTACCACCATCAAATGTTCATATCAATTTGTTCTGATTCGATCGTCTTGATTTCATTATCTTGTGTATGTCCATCGTCTAAGTCCTCATTTTTCTGGGTTATGTTGTTTTGGACAATTACTGATGGTAGATAGAGTGTGAATTAAATGACTTTTTACCCATCCAAGGTATTTCCTGTGCTTGAGTTTGCATACAAGCACCTCCAAATAAAACGGTATTTACTATGGTATTTATGTCTGTTGGTTTCACGTCACAGTCTGGCTTTTCAAGGATTTTAATTTGTTTATTTTTGGGTTCCCTTTCCCTTGTCTACTTCATCTGCTAGGTTGTCGTGTACTATTTCGAGATGGAGACTAAATTAAAGTTTTTGACCTTGCATTTTGAATATGGCTCATATGACTACAAAATTTTTGATAGGCGTGCCCATATATATGAACATCGATCCACATCTCGTTCATAATTAGACCAATTTAGTGGTTAGCACCTTCCAGAAGAAATATTGACCACCATAATTGGAGCATCTTATATCCGCATGTTTTATTAAAACTTCAAATTAATTCAAACTGTGCTATAATGAGTTATTCGAGGCACGCGGCAATTCAGATTGTGAAAATATACATATTGTTTAATCATCTTTGTATGTGCAATTACTAAGTAAACAGGTTTCTCGAGTGACATTTATTTTCAGTGTTTTATTAATTATTGTTTAGTCTAAAGAATTAAATTAAATTACACAAATAATAAGACCACGTTATCGCAGAATGTTTAGTGATATCATTCTTTCAAATGGAAGACTTTTTTTTAAAAAAAAAATAATCACCCACTTCATTTACTAGCTAGAGTCATATAACGTGTGACGCAGACGTTTATTTAATTTATTGTGTTAAGCATTGTTATAACTCTTTTTTTTTTTTTTGCCTGAAGCATTGTTCTAACTCACAGCAGCGTGACAGATTGGCTAAAATTTGATAAACCATTAATTTGCACAAATAATGATATGATTATTGATTAGTTTGGCTGATCAGTAGTTGTTCGAAGCTCTATTTTGTCACCAAAAAGTCAAAAACAACATAGGACGAAGAAGAAGCAAGCATGCAATGCCTATCGAACTATTCTACGCCTGAAATCACATATTCCATGTTTGTAGATGGGAAAGTTAGGGGGGAAAATATTTTTTAATATAATATCTATTACTATTATTATATATTTTATCTAATAGCATTTTTAACATTTTTCATGCATAAACACGATGTTATGTTTGTCTCATTTTTATTTTTTACTTTGACAACCTTATATACATCAAAACTAAAGCGGAAAAACTTTGTTAAAATTAAAAAAATGGAAGAAAAATTTTTTCTGTTATATTTTTTGCCTTATTCCATTTTATTTTATACGCTTTTTTTTCCAACGCATTTTATTTTGTATACTTAAATAAGTAGCCCGTTTCGCTTTCAAACGGAAAATATCTTATGAAAAATATCACAGAAACATGGGCGGCAGGTGCGTGAGAGTGAGGTTTCATTAAAAATTGATAAACGTCGCTCCCTTAAAGATTTTTTTTCATGCTTCCACCAATCAATGCCATGTGCCCGTTGACTTTTCAAACCAACTCCATCGCCGGCCCATTTGCCCGGTCATTACAGAGTTTAACCGAATGCCGCCGGAAAGTTGATCCAGTTTTATAGATACTTTATGATGATGATGACGATAATGTGATTCAAATTTTATTGTTAACACGACAACTTTTTTCATGAGTAATTTGTAAATATTGCTGCATGTATTATTTGAATCTTGATATTTATTTTGTTGTTTGATGAGAGCATGATTCAAACTAGAATTTGGCATTGCAATACTGAATGGAAAATATGATAAAGCTATTATGTAACCTAAATTTTAATCCTTTGGTTTATTTGTAATTTAAAAAAAGCAAGTTACACTATTTATAGTTTATAAAGTATATGAATTTGCATAACTGTATTAGATATTACTTCTTCTATCTTAAATATAAGACCCATTTTATATAGTGTAATTTACACTCTAAAATGAGTTTTATATTTAGAATAAGAGGAGTATTATTTAAAGATTTGATTACATTATATTAAAAAAGTTTCACTGGTATGAATTTATTAATAAAATAAGCTGCACGTTTGAAGCAATTAACAAGATTAAACCAGGCCTACAAAAAAACTGGCATGATGCCGCTGGATTATGAGATTATCGTTTGAATATTACGTATTATATTAAAAATTATGGCTTACACATAAGCTGTTTCACTTTAAAAATGAATTTAAGTATTTCGCAGTACGATGAAATATCAATTACTCTTTAGACTCGTATCCTAAAGCATGTATTTAGAGTTATGGATGTCCGAAAATTATGATAAAAATGTTCATAATTTGCAGTTTTCTATAAACGTCTTATAATGTTCACTCTGGAAACCTACCACTTATTGATTTTTTTCAAAAAGAAATATTTCCCCTTTCAGTGAAAAAAGTTTACAATATTTTAATTTCAATAGTACTTTCTAAGCATATTTATAAATTGAAGCAGAGGAGTAAATGCAGTACATGTCAAGATAAGAGACATGGCATTATTGAATTGTCGCCTTGTTTTCTTATGCTATGAAATGTCACTTTCTTCCATAGCTATGGACAAGCTCGTCTTTTCCTTTCTTTTCCTTTCTTTTTCCTCCTCATCTTTTCAAATACTTCCAATCTCTATTTTTTTCATTTGTGATTTATTTATTAAAAACTTTTGGACTATGTCGAAAATGTGTGTTTTTGGTTGGCAAAAAAAAAAAAAAATTTTTTTTGCCGAAGCATCGAAAGGTGTAAAGCGTTCATTTTTCTATATAAAATGCACCAAATAATTTCTTTCGAAGTCTCCAGGTTTGCCACGCATCACCTTCACCTACACAAATTCTTTTTCTGTGGATATATTATTAGATCCTGTAATTTACTATTTCAAAATCAACCTGTTCTCTTGTTATCATTTTGAGTTTATATACTATCTTTTTTTATAAAATTTATAGAACCGAAATGGACTTTCATCCTCCAAATCAGTGGTTAGAAATTTAGTAGTCTTGGTACATATACAGAGCGAAGTTAATCAATTAAATTGCATCTAATATTTATTCTTACTTTCTTACTACTTTTTCTTATTTATAATAACAGTTCTCTTTTTACTCATAAATAGCTGTAGAGAAGCATAAATTATTTTATACAAAAATAGAAGAAGGCTGGATAAACTCTTCACATGGGGTGAACTTATTATATCCACATGTATTGCCCCATTGTTTGTTTCGTTTTTCCCCCGTTGCTGTTTTTTTAAATTATATTGTGAGGCTGATCAATGTTCATTTATTTCTGCGAATTATGAACCCACATGGCTCTGGATTTACTATGACTGCGACACTTTAATCGACAGGGAAAACCGAGTAAAATATAACATCTACTTTATTAGTTACTCGTAAAAATATACCGCATGATGAAAAGGAAAATTTATTACTCTTTCTGTTAAGTTATTAATTTAATTTTGATTATAAATATAAGACTTATTTATTATATTTATAAGTTTTTTAAATTATCTCTATAAATACTCTCTGAACCATAATCAAGTAAGAGAAGGGAAGGATATTACGGAAGATGATTAAGGTGTTTTAAAAAGCATGTTATCTTTCTTATAATTAACTAACTTACCTAACTTTTTTAATCTAATCAAATTAATTAGTTAAATGTGTCTTGTACTAAAGATTAGATAAGTACTTTCTTCCTAACAAACAGGTTAATAAATATACTACTACTTCGGTCTTTAATATAAAACATTGTTTAACTTTTATTTTAGTTCTAAATATAAGACCCCAATCAATTTTGTCTCTCATATTTATCTATTTTTTTCAAGATAATCCTTTAATAATGGTAGTTCTAGATAACAAACTTGATTAGCAGGAATATTTTAAGAAAAACAATACATATTCATTACAAATAACTAATTTAATTAAGTTTCTTAATTTTCTCAAATTAATCAACTGGGTCTTATAATTAGGACTGGAAGTAGTATTTGGGATTTTTGTTTGGCCAAAATACTAACTATATTTGTTTGGTTTGCTTAATTATTAAGATGTTATGATTATGCTTTTATAGTTTTATTATTTGGAAACTTTATGAAATTATAAGATGACCTTTCCAAACAGACCTTTATCCGTGTGTTATTGAGTTATGTCCGTGCTATCAGTTATTTTCATCTTTAACCCGTGTTACGTGGTTTGTGAGAGCCAAAATAGTAACATATAATTAATTAGTTAATTAATTACCCTATTTAGTGGTCTAACATGAATGGTTAACGCCAGAGAGAATAATATTTAAATCCCCAAATAGGGAATTCATTATGGTTAACTTCTAGAAAAGATTTTAAAAACTGAAATACAAATTCAGACATATGCAAACAAAAGTGTTAGTTGTAAATTGATAGTTATACTGGTAAGTTAAATGTCTTATTTATAATTGATACTTCTGGATTTGCAATTGTTATGAAGTTATATTTGCAACTCCATTTTCAAATATATATATATATATATCAAATCTTACTGTCATTAATTTTTTATTTTAAGACCTAACTAGTATCATTTTCTTTTAACTTTATGTTCGAACTGTAGGGGTTGATATCAGAGTCTAATAAATGAGAAAACAGATATTGCTTTATCATTTTCTAGTCTCTTGATACAATAGGTATTCATCTTTTTTTTTTTTTGGCCATCCATCTTATTATTGACCCCAACTCTCCAAGTAAATAAAACTTTAATCAACATGTAATTAATCTTGTAAAAGTCAGTTGTTTTACGCCCAAAACTTTCGGTGCGAACAAAATATTAAAAAGTTTTCAATGCCAGGGGTTGTTCTAGTGGTATATCATGAACAGTTGGCTTCAAAAGTCAAACAGTACAGCGTAGCTTGAAGATGTAGGGTTCAATGCGTAGATGAAAATAAATATTTAGGTTGGCTTTCTCCAATAATCTCTTCAAGTTAATAAATTTGTCGTGAAACACTTAATTTAATTCGTGAAAGTCAAATCATCTTGCACTCATTTTTCAACACTGCATGATGTTAAATGCACCCACATTTCCAGTAGTAAAGCGTAGTTCATCATCTTACTGTGACGTCCAATTAAAGAAAACTTTGACGAACACGTAGGTAATTTGATTCATAAAAGTCAATTATCTTAAAAAACCAAAAAAGAAGAAACAGAAATTTATGTGAAAATTGAGACAAAGCATTCATGAATTAGTACATTTACGAGGCATCGCACTTTTTAAGTGGCCATGTTTTTCCTTTCCGTTCTGCTTGAAAGCAATATAGACACATGAATGGGACTGTTTTTTCTCCCAATATATATGTATATATAGAAATCATAATATAAATTTAATTTCTCAATGAAGACAAAAACTGAAGATGATCTCCACAAGGAGCACTTTAAAAAAAAAAAGATTATATGAGATTATTTATTCATTTATTCTTTTGCTTCTTATTTTAAAGTAATCATTAAGAATAAAATTTCGGGACATTAAAGACTCACTAAGAATACAAGCCCATAAGGGCCAGACCAAATCATAAATGAATGACCTAACGCAAGTGAACTGAAGAAAGAAGTCATCAACCAAGATTGGTGACATGGGGCGATTGTTTAGGCTAACGACGGAGACAGAGCAGATGAACGCTATTACTGGGAAAACAACTTCTATAGCTACTGAAATCAGCCTCGTACTTTCAAAAAGATGTTGCAAATTCTGTTCAAAGTTATTAGGTAAAACCTGTAACCGGGGAAGAAAAAAAAGTTACTAGGTAAAACCAATTAAAATTGATTTAAAAATACAAAATGTACAAGAATTCTTCTTCTTCTTCTTTTTTCCAAATGTACACTTCTTCATAGAGAGAAGGGGTGAAAGAGAGAATGAGTATGAAAAAAACGTGAGAGAAAACGAGTGAGAAAATTGAAGGAGGCAAGAAAGACACAAAATAAATTGAAGATAAAAATAAGAAATGCATTAAGTTTTAAATATATTCAAAAGTGTAACTGATTAAAAAAAAGATCAAACCTATTAAAATATATATAAAAAGAATTGGAAAACTAGTCCTATAATACACACACATATATAGTTGAGGATTATGGATGGGGAAGTAGAAGATACTAAATGAAGCTGAGTGAGAATTATGGGCGAAGGTGAGCGTATGTATTCGGTTTTTAAGGAGCAACATTAATTGCTCAATCAATAACCATGGAGTGCATGAACCAACAGGAACGCCATGAATCAGAGGACCTCATTGCTCCACATACACTATAACCCACCGATCTCCACGTACGTCATATATAATAATCAACATCACAATATGCACTTTGATTTATGGAACTAACAGCCTTTAATTGTCATGTATGCGTTGTACTGGATAATAATATACACATGTCAACAAAGCTTCTTCCTATGAATTCTCTTAAAATATAAAGCCATCATCTGCTCATTATTTAGAATTTATGAGCAATTGCGCATAATGTCAGCTTAAAGTTGAAGAATATGCTGACTTTGGGTCCAATTCTATTACCTTGTTTCCTGGATTTATCAGAAAGGCGTCACGTTGATTCTGACAAATGTTCCAAGCTCTGTTCGGTGCAGCAGAGGCAGAGAACTTATTGCACAATCTCATCCCCTCATTCAAAATTTAAGAAGCACTGCCAACTTCAATTTCTCAGAAAATCTCAGCTATTTATATATACACTACTCCCTCTCTCTCTCTCTCTCTCTCTATATATATATATATATATATATGTAGCCCTAAGCCCTGCCTGGCGATCAGAAGAGACGAAAGACCATATGATGCACCGAGACGATGCGCGATTCGGATATTAATACGTATCCCACATGTCCATACATTTATTCTTTTAAAATATGAGATGCGATGCTTTGAGAACATGTGTGTGTGCGTGTGTGTGTTTTTTTTATATATAACTGCAATTCAAAAGTTCACTTCAGCATGTTTGTGTGGCCTTTATTTTAACAGCGGTGAATACCAGAAAAAACAGTCATTGTTCATTAATCATATTTTTACTATACCTCCTCATATTTATAACTCTACGACCATCAAATCACACAATGATAATAAAATATGTCAAAGTATAAACTAGCTCTTATATTTAAGATAACAGGTGATATCATATATATGAGTACGTTACAAAGCAGCAAAGAAATGGGGAGGAAAAGTAAAAGCATATTCATATAACTATATTTAAGCATAGTCACCAGATTAGTTATCAAGTGATACAAATGTCTGCGCCTCGTCGGAATGTATTAGATACATGTATAAGGGATGTTTGGCAACCTCCAAACCATAGTTTCAAAAGCACTTTTTCTCAAAACGAGACAAATTTCTCCACATATTTACTTCGTAAACTGTAAAAACACTTCTGAAATTATGATTTAGTTTCTATCCAAACACCCCCTAAGATTAATAAAGTTGTCCTGGAATTTCATAAGCGGGAATATAAATGTCCAAAATAAGCATCTTAATGGACCTCTCTTCATTTTTCATCTCCTTGGGCCTAGGCAATGAAGTCGTTGGAGGCCTTTTTCATGGAATTGGACTTTTAAAAGGAGGTCTGATCCTCTTGTTACCTGAATATTATTCAATAATGATTTCCAAAATAAATAAACAAATACTGTTTGGATTTGCCAAATTAAAATACTCATGTAACTTGATTATAAACAGTAGTCAAATAATGTTAATGGAGTTCCCAACGTCGCCTGAAGTCCTAAACTCAGATGCGCTCTGGTAAAAAAAAAAAAAAATCCGATGCGCTAAAAAGAAAAAAGTTTAATTGATTTTATCTAGGTTTACTGTAAATGTACGAAAATATCTTTCAAACACATATTTTCAAATTTTTTGCATCGTACATTATAAAAATAATGTAATTTTGAGAGTGTTCATTTTTAAACTTTTTAAACACAGTTTTCGCCAAAACAATTTTAAACAATTTAATTAAACAAACACTTGTTCAAAAAATCACGCAAATTTTTAACCTTTTTGAAGTAAAATTATTTAAGCTTTTGTATCAATTTGCTAAAAGCATTAAACACGTATCTATTTGCCAACCGGAAAGATCAATTTAAAGAGGCTAAACAAGAATACTCAATTTGAAAATTACCAGATAAAAAAATGTAAACAAGCAAGTGACAGTCAGTGGCCTTGTGACCCATTGATTTTAATTGAAAGATTGTGAGTTTGATCTCAGAATACCTGTCTTTCTAATTAAAAAAATGCAAATGGTAAAAAAAAAGAAAGAAATGGAGGTGTGACATGAATGATTAAAAAAAAAAAAATCAGCGTTTATTTTGTCCTGCATGACTGTGAGCAGCAGTTTTGGCAGGAGAAGGAAATCACATGGGAAGGCTGTCCTCTGCTGGCTCCATTGATTCCCCGTCGCTGCCAATCTCTCCTCGGCCTAGTTGGGAAACACTCAGAGACCCAAATGGAAACAGATAAATTAGTAAAAAAAAAAAAATCAGGCGTAAAATTACACATCAGAAATAAGATCATGGAAAAAATTAAGCTACTAAAAATTAGAGACAAAATTGCACCTGAGAAATAAGATTATGGTCAAAATTACATCTTATTCCTTTAAAAAATTTAAGAGTTTTTTCAAAGTATTATCTTGATTCTAAATATAAATGCTAAACAATGGCTTACTTTAATTTTAAATACAAGAATTCAATACATTTTATTTTTTAAATTTATAATTTTTTATAATGTCAATTTATTTTTTCAAGAAACACGTTTCAACTTTCAAGAAATATATAAGTGTTAGTATAATTTTTCATGCCTCAAGTTTATTCTTATTTTGATTTTTATCTTTTTATCTAAAAGAAAAGATAGGATTCGAAATGAAAAGATCAGGACAAGAGTCGGTGTGGCACCTATCCAAGAGAAAATGGTTGAAAATCGCTTAAGATGGTTTGGACATGTGCAGAGAAGGCCTTTGGAGGCCCCGGTGAGGAGGGTGGATCAAACAAGATGGAGTCCCATAAAAAGAGGCAGGGGAAGACTGAGAAGAACGCTGAATGAGGTCATTGAACGAGACCTCCTAATTAACAACATATCTAAAGATTGGGTTGTTGACAGAGCACGATGGTGTCGTGTGATTCATGTAGCCGACCCCACCTAGTGGGATAAGGCTTGTTGTTTGTTGTTTGTTTGATCTAAAATATTAATCTTTATAATTTAATAAAAATTTGTATCATTTTATTCTTTTAGAGACTAAAACTTATAATTTAAAATTTAAAATATTAAAACTAAAATAAAAATAAACTTAAAGGATTAAAAATTATATCAACCTAATATACAGATATATGTTTTATAAATAGCTTGATGAATACAAAAATTTAGATTGCCATGTAAATTGTAATGCCCCGTATTTTTTCCACGAAACAAATTTGCAGGATAAGATTTTCTCCCCGTGAGTCTGGCTCTGGCCTCTCTCGCCGCATTCTTCTGCAAAATCGACAAGTCTATGAAAAATCTTCAACTCCGGACGGGGAACGCCAGAGAAGGGAGAATTGATCTGAAGACGAAACATCCTTGGACGCAGACACCTGCCACACCCGCCATTTTAATGTCCGATGGAAACACACAAGCATCTGTACCTTACCTCAGTTTTAATGTCTAATTGATTAATTTTAAAAAATTAAAAAAATAAGTTAAGCTAGTTATTTGTAATAAATAGGTGTTGTTTTTTTTAAAATATTCTTGCTAATCAACCATATTGGTTAGAATTACCATTATTATAAGGATTATTTTAGGAAAAAATACATAAATATGAGAGATAAAGTGGATTGGGATCTTATATTTAGAACGAAGATAAAAGTCAAACAAGATCTTACATCAAGGACTAGAGGTAGTATTCAAAGTGGTGTTATATATTGACTTATTTTGAATATAAGAATTAGATAATTAATTTATAAATATTTAAAAAATTAGTTGAGTTAGTTATTTGTAACATGAGTTTTTTCCGATATACTGTAACCACTCCTTGATGGAAACTCTTATTACATATAATTAATGTGGATATTTTATAGAATAAATTATAAATTTATGAGACAAAATAAGTTAAGATTTTGTATTAAGAACCAAAATAAACCTGTTATCTAATTTTTATATTTAGGATATAAGATAGCACATCAAATGCTTATGTAAATAAAATTAACCGTTTAAGTTCGGGTAAGTCAGTTGTGAAAGACAGAGGACTTGTTTGTATTGTGCATGTGTCTGTTAAGTACTTATATTGATACTATCATATATTTGGTAAGAGGGTATTTGGATTAGTATTTTTAAAAGTGATTTTACAAAATTTAAGATAAATGTGTTAAGTGAGTTTTATCTTAACTTGTATAAAATTATTTTTTTAATGATTATTAGGATTTCCAAATACCTTTTAAATCATGGTATAAAGTTGCTTTTAAAACGTCAAATGGTCATAGCCTTTTGATGATTAACTAGCGCCTGTTTGACATTACTTTTAAGATCACTTATAAGCATGTTTTAATGAAACAAAACTTTCTTTACGTATTTATTTCATATTTTATAAATTATGATACAAAAATTATTTATAAAACATTTCAAAGTGATTCTAAAAAGCATGTAAAGTGAAGTGGGGCCTGGTTAATTAGTGGGGAAAATAATGGAGAGGCATATGCTTTTGGGTTGGGAGACGGCATTATCAAGAAATGATGAGTGGTGTGCCCACTCACGGGCCCAACATGATCCCCTCAGCGCAACTGAATCCAGCCGCCTCCACATATGAGCAACCCCATACCCCCCTGCTCTATATCCCACCGCTTTCCCCTTCCCACCACACAGCCGCACCCTTCCTAATCCATTCTTCTTCATCATTTCTTTTTTCACCCTTTAAAATGAATAATCATCTGATAGTACATGTTGGTTCCTCCTATTTTAAATATATAGAGTTAGTTAGAGTTAGTTAGAGAATTTATTTTATCTCTAAATATGAGATGTTAATGTAATTAGTTTCTTAAATTTATAATTTTCTTTTCAAATCATTCATATTGACTGTACATGTTAAGATATTCATATCAAAAAGTGGTTTTAACGTACATGATCAAGGAAAATATTTTTAAAAAATAACACATATTTTTAATAAATAGCTAATTTAACTAAATTATTTAATTTTTATAAATTGATTTTTTTAACTCCTATATTAGAGACCAAAGGAATATTATCAGATTAAATTAAAGTCAAAGCATTATCGGGGATAACTCTTTCACGCGATCTTAATTTGTTGGTCTCAGAATTAACATTTGAATCCACTTATTTAATAGTGTGTGCCGTGTGAAATAGAGATAATGAAAAGAATATTCCTGTTGTTCAGCAATCCCTGATAGCGCCCTCCACGTCGCCAATGCAAATCAAACCGGCGTCGTTTTCTGGTTCACATCGACATAAATAATGGCTCTAGGTCATCTTCGATTCCAAAGACCCAACCACTCGTGATAGATACATTTGAAAAGACCTATATAAAAGAAACAGGGAAAGGACAGATATTGTCGCTCCTATAGTTAACGTCGGTGGAGAACGCATGAATACACTACTTCGATTCTAAATATAAGACTCATTTTACAGTGTAAATTATACTATAAAATAAATATTATATTTAGGACCGGAAGATTAATACGTTATTCCTGCATTTATAAAAAAATATAGTTTTTTTTAATTTTTAATATGAGCTTGTCTTCTAAACTCTATCTTGACCCCAGTTCTCTGAAAAGCTAATGAACAGTTTAAACCATGCAAGATAAAATATGATAATAAAAACACTTCTTCGAATTGATTTATTTAAATGTTTATAAACATGTTTTACATTAGTTGAGATAAACTTTTCTCACAGATTTATCTCGTATTTCATAAATAACAGTGAAAAAATTGCTTATAAGCTATTCTAAATGAGACATTTATTTATTTTAATTTACTTATCCATGATAGATAGGCTTGATCATGTACCGTCTGGATTAACATGAATGAAGGTGACTTCTATTTAAACTAATTTTTGTAAATAAAAAATGAGGTAAAAGTCAATTACGCAACATAATGTGAATTATATTTTGATAAGATTTTATAACATTCTTTTAACAGAAACCTGTTTAGATAATATATTGATCAATTTTAAAAATTTTAAAACTCTAAATATGAAGAAAAGTAAAATGTCATGAGTCGGAAAGTACAAAAAAAATTCAATTTTAAAGTAACTTTTAATTTTTTTTTTTTTTTGTAAAAACATGCCAAGCATCATTTTTAATTAAAATAGGCTTTTTGGAGTTGAAAAGGCCAGCCACGCCAAACACTACGGGCTTTTGTTTTCCGGCGCGGGGGTGTTTTTTTTTTTTTTGGGGTGTTGTTGGCACTTAATTAGTATATAAACTTTGCATTTAGTAAGAAGGGTTTAGGTAGAAATCATTTTAAAAGTGATTTTAATATTTACAAAGTAAATATATGAGAGAAATTTTTATCCCAATTTATGTAAAAATATTTTTTGTTTTACCTAAACACTCCGTATGCAAAGGTGTCCACTTTATTTGTTAGACAGACTATGTGATTAAAATATTGAATCAATTGATGTTTGTGTGCTCTTATGTTTTCCACAATTAATACGTGGTCATTCTCTTTTTTTTTCTTTTTAAATAATTCTTCATTCGCAGTAAACTAAATATACACCACCTCCTATTCTTAATATAAGAGCTAATTGACTAATTTGAGTAGATTAGCAAAATTAGTTAAGTTAGTTATTTGTAATAAATAGGTGTTGTCTTTTCTAAAGTATTTTTATGTACTAATCAAGTGTATTGACTAGAACTACTATTATTACAAAGATTATTTTAAAAAAAACGAATAAATATAAAAGAAAAAGTAAATTAGGGTCTTATATTTATGATCAAAATAAAAGTCTCATATTAAGAACAGGAAGTGGTATTTTTAATTGTATGTTTCTATCTCTCAGTGATAAAACTAACTGCGGTTGTATTGTACCCAGAAAAAAATAAACTAATTGTGGTTGTATTAATTTTAGTTATAGGCCCGAGCAACAAAACAAAAATCAAAAGAAAATTTTTGCGAAGCTTGCAGGTCACTAGGAAACACACACACGCATATATTTTCTGACCAATACACACACACACACACGCCAATTGGCGTTTTTTTTTTTGCCGAACCCTTATTAACAAAAAAAAAACTTGAAATGTGTATATACATACTGTCATGCAGATACATATCACTTGTGCTTATGTTTTTTACTTTTTTATGCTATAGGTTTTATTGGCGTGTTTTATTTAAATATAATTTTTTCACAATCAACGATGAATTTATTTCTAATCCATTATTTTAGATTTTTACGGCTGATTCCGATTTGGCCATTAATCTTTAAATTACTGTTTCAATCGGTTTGATTTGATTTTTTTTTTTTGACCAACAATCGGTTTGATTTGATGATCATTTCAATTCTCAATACTTTGATCACAACACAGTGACACGACAAGATGGTAGCCTAATTTTCACAATAGGGAGCTTTTAAATTAATAATTCAATCGGGTTGATTTGATAATCATTGCAATTCTCAATGCTTTGATCTCAACAGAGTGACACGACAAGATGGTTTCCTAACTTTCACAACTGGGAGTTTTTAAATCAAGAATGGCCGTGAGTTTTCAGTTTTTTTTTTAAGTATAAAAATTAGTTAACTAATTTAAATATATTTTAAAAATTAGTTAAGCTAATTATTTATAATAATTAAGTGTTATTTTTTTTAAAACACCCTGTTAATTATGTGTATTAACTATAATTAATATTTGTTGTAACTTTTAACACATATAACTATTACGACAATTATTTTAGAACAAATTAATAAATATAAAAATAAAGTATATTAATATCTTATATTTAAGACTAAATTAAATATCAAGTTAATTTTTATATTAAAAAACAGAAATAGTATTAAGACTGGCCATGTATAAGTCTTGAAAGGATTTTTTTTTTTTGGGTGGTTATGGGATGGATACAAGGAATCGATTTAATGGTTCACATCTTTGAAGCTGCATATGTAAATTGCACGATAACAAATATGCGACAAATCGACCGCTTCAGAGACCAGGCACTTATATTGTAAGATTGGGCGAGAATCCAGTGTGTCTCGCCGGTGGGCAGTAGTCGGCGGGTATGTGGACCGGCCGGGTTAGACCGGAAACCGGCGACCCAGCAACTTGTCCGGTCCGGTTGATAGAAAAACCCGGCAGGCACCTGAACCGGCGTGACCCGTCATAAACCGGCCTGGACCAGAAACGACTCGGTTAACCCGCTGGATTATGCAGATTATGCGGGTTAACCGAGTTATTTTTTTTGAAGCACGGCGCTATGAAAGATCAGAGATTCAGATGGTGAGAGAGGCTGAAGAAGAAAGAGAAGAGTGACGGAAATCGTGATAGCTAAAGAAGAAAAGAGACCTGTGATTGAAGAGATTTTTTAAACTACAATTGATGGGAGACAGTAGAGGTTGAAGAAGAAAGGAGGCGACGAACGTCCATGGATCTGGAACTGAAAAATTTTTCTTTCGCCGTCGAGCACGCCTGGAACAAGAAATTGGAAGTCCCCCAGGTCAAAAGCGGCGCCCTTGCCGCCTCGCTTCTGAAATCTCCATCTTCCTATACCTAATAGGTTAGGTTGAAAAAACGTAAAAAAAAGAATACAACAAAACTATCATTTAATTCCCTAACTTTTATTTACACTAGTGTGCCCAAAAAAAAATAAATTGAAAAAATCGAAATAATCAATTATTGTCTTTCATCATCAGTTTTTAATTAATCTCCAAAAAAACACTGCCCAAAATAAAATAATATCCTAAAGTGAAAATTCATTTAAATAATGAAACAAAGTATAAGCTAAAGAAGCTCAATTAACTACAATTGATTACTAAAAAGACCAATCGAAAAGGATAGAAATATATAAAATATGATTTATCAATAAAAATTGGATAATTAAAGAGAATAATTGCAGAAAATTTAATTTTTAAGCACATTTCAAATTTAATTAAAAATATTTATAAACAAATATGAATATTTTTAATTAAATTATAATATTTTAATAATTACCGGTTTGATTCCGATCTGACCCTCTGACCCTTGAACCACTATCTCAACCGGTTCAGTGGCCGGTCCGGTTTTCAGTACCTTGGTTAACCATAATTATAATCATAAATTATAAATTAATTTAATATTTTTGGTTATATGTGCGCTATATGTTGGCCTACCAACTCGGCTGACTAGTTGTTTAGTGGAAATTTAAAAATCAATACCCGTAAGTGCTTAAGACGACAACTTTTTCTGGTTTACTTTATTGCCGGTTGCTACAACTTATTCAAAGTGTATTTATTTAGGGGGTTTGGATAGAAACCAAACCATGGTTTCAGAAGTGATTTTACAGTCTACGAGGTAAATATGTAGAGGAGTTTATCTCGATTTGCGGAAAAGTTCTTTTGAGAAACACTTTTCAGAGTATCCAAACACCCTCTTAATGGTTGATCCGATGATGAGCAAGCGTGACGAACACGAATAGGATTTTTGGATGTGACTGTGTTACTGTCAGTAACATTTATTTTCATTAAATCAGCTACATTATTCAATTAGCAATTGATATATAATGTCAATACATTATAATCCTTTTAAGAGTAAAAATACCACACTCATGATTTCTTTTACTGTTTCATGCGCATCAGCATCCAGTGAGGAAAAATCAAATTACATGCTTAACCCTGCATCAGAACATGTTATTTTGCTGATCAATAAATAATGGAGCAGCATTACTGAATAATTAAAAACGTTACATGCGTTCGCATTTTTTTAAGTGCTGTGACGGTATATTCATATAACTGTGAAAATAATAATTTGGTGTTTTTGTTAAAAATCACGTTTTAAAAAATGTGCTGAGCATTGATACCAAACAAATATTGTTCCCGCGCTGTTCTTTGCGAGGTTGGTACTTTTCTTTAGATTCTGTTTTGTCCAGAAAAAAATTACATCAGTAATATTTAAGACTTCTACTATTTTCACATCCTATTGTACCCTGACTGAGCTAATTTCAATTGATTTTTTATTTATTTATTGCATAGATAACTGAGGGCATACATTTTACTTCCTCTATTTCTTATTATAAGAGACGAATAACTGAATTATGTTGATAAAAAAACAATTAAAATTAGTTAAAGATAATCAATATGAAAAAAAATATAAGTTTTTTTCAAAAATGTTCTCATTAGTAAAGAGAGAAGACATGAAAGAGAACAATTAAATTATTAAAAGAAACAGAGTAGGAGGGAGAAAGAGTGTGAGTTGGAGACAAAATAAATAGGAGTAAAATATGAAATCAACACAAAAAGGTAAAAAAAATTTTTAAGTGTCTCTTATATATAGAAACATAATATAAGTATCAAATATCTCTTATAATAAGAAACAAAGGAAGTAATTCATTATTTGTTATGACACGATGTGTCGGCTTTGTCTTATTATAACTACCGGCCAACTACATTATTCTGGTTGACGAGCTATTCATATATCATGCTCTTATTGCCCAAAAAAAAAAACGAACTATTCACGATCTTAAAATCATATTCCACCTTAACTAATTTAAATTTAGTATTAAGGTTGATTCAACACCCTAAATATTTTTTTAAATACGTCTAGTATGATACAACATATTGTGATTCATTCAACGTCTTAAATTATGTTTTCAAGTACATTTAGCCTCTAGTACCTTGAAAAATGGCCAAAAAAATATTTTATGTAGTTTGATATATATTCACTTCACACAATTTTAAGGAGTTAATCGTGATGTTAAAATCGTTCTTAAAAAAAAAATTACTTACACAACTTCACTATAAAATACTTTAAGGTATTACAAATATTTTAAGATGTTACTTAGACTACAAAATACTTTAAAAATATTTTAAAGTGTTTGATAAACTTTTACTCTTAAGTTTAAGATAAATTGACGCATTTATACATTTATACATGTTTAAATAATATATTCCTCTAATACCTCATTTTTGGGGGACTCTAATGTCTCATGTGACATTAGTAAAATTATTTAAAAGTAATTCTAAAAAAATGGATTAGCCAGATATCATTACAACATATAAAATCTTACCTGTCATGTTATTTAATGTTATTCCCAATCCTTAATATAAAAGCTAGTTGACTGATTTGAGTATATTAAAAGAACTAGTTAAATCAGTTACTTGTAATAAATAAGTATTGTCTTTTCTAAAATATTTTTACTGATCAATTGTATCAGCTAGAAGTATCATTATTAAAAGAACTATCTTAAAAAAATTGATAAATATAAAAAAACAAAATGAATTAAGATTTTATATTTAAAACTAAAATAAAAATCAAATAAATTTTGTATTAAAGATCGGGAGTAATATTTAAATCTCAATAAAGCAGTGATTTTGTTTTAATAGAATGAAAGTTATTTTAAGTGCCATGCGATTTCACAGTCCAAAAAATATGTTTCGTTTGCTTGGGAGTTGTCCCTTATACTCCGCACATAATGGTTTTTCATAAAAATTAGTTAACTAATTTAAATAGATTAAAAAACTAGTTAAATTAGTTATTTGTAATAAATTGATTTTATTTTTTTAAAAAATATTTTTACTAATCAAGTTTATTGACTATAACTACTATTATTATAAAAATTATCTTAACAAATAAATAAATATAAAAAATAAAATAAATTAAGATATTAAAATTAAAATTAAAATCAAAATTAATTGAACTCTTACGCTTGACAAAAAAAAAAGTGGCGATTGCTACTGGACGCCGGTGGTAAGTCCAACGTGGCTTGTTTTTGTGAAACCAAAGTCAAGAGAGACATATTTTACGAGTACAAACATGAATAAACATTGACCAATGGCCTCATTCCACGTGGCAACCCCGCAGTCTCGTCGTAAATGTACATGTTCGATGAACTTTGGGACCATTCTTCGCACTGGTCCACCGACGCAACTGACCTTCTCGTGCTCACTGAAACAAGCGATGCAGATCTTGTCAGAATTTGCGGACTCTTTTAAAATCTAGAACAGTTTATTTAAACATATTAATTATTTTCATATTATTTTACCCGTCACTGATTGAAAAACTAGCAAGCGAAATTCAAGTGCTGCGATTTTTTTTTTGTTTTGTTTTGTTTTGCCAGAGTGCTGTGATGCTTCAAGGCATCAGTATTTTAGTCAATGATGTTGTTTTTTAATCACTTACAATTTAGGCTTTCTTTCAGCAACAATGATTTTGCAGACACGTCATACACCAAGCGTAAATTTTTTTTCCCCATTTTTAAAAGGTATTTTTTTTTGCCACACTCCACTTAATAGTTAATAGAAGACAATTGTATACATTTAAATTCTTAACTTTATATGACATTTTAATTTAATTTTTTAAGTTTAAAAATATGTTTCTAGTCATTTAATACTACGATAATTAGTTTTAAATAATTAATTTTTTGTAAGAGTTATAATTATTTTAAAAACTAAAATTAATGTGTTAGTATTTAAAAATATTTTAATAACACTTAAGCTCTTAATATTATATTTTTTGTTAACTGTTTTAGAGTCAAAAAATTAAAAGTATATTTTTTTAAAACTGAGAAATCAAATTAAAATTTAATACAAATTAAAGTGTTAAAAAAATACTTTTAACTCCAAAAACTAGAGTAAAAAAAATACAGTCTTTACTTTGCAGTTGGGCGTGAATTCATGGGCAACTGTTGACTGAACCAATGAAGATCAGTAATTTGGATATTCTGAAATACTACTTCATATAGCAGGAAAAAAATTAACCATTTTGATCTTAAATCCCTATAATTCACATCCTCTTTCATTAATTAATTAATTTAAATATATTAATTATATTAGTTAATATGATACTTTTTTTTAAATACTCCAATTATTTTTATTAATATTCTCTCTTAATTTCCTATTTGATTATTGTTGATGGAATATCAATTAGATTATTTAGAAAAAATTGAGAAACATGTGAAGTAAATTTTATATTCTCGTAAATTTTAGTTTAGCCAAAAAAAAAGAAGAGCTTGAGAGATTTGTATGGACTTGTAAAGGGACACTCGTCCCCATTGATTGGTTCTGACGGACATAAGACCCCACCCGCAGCCCATTGCCGATGCATGATTTGTTGTTTAGCAACATGTTGTGACCTAATTAAAGTGATCAAATTATCAAAATAGGGTATAACTGATTACTCAGAAGACCGCCAACACTGCGAGGATTCCACGTTAATTGGTTCTTCCGATTCATGATGTCAAATGAAGGCTTTTGAGAAAGTTTACCGCAAGGGTCGGGCAAATAAATTAAATATAAAAAATTAAAAAAAATCATATTTAGGAGTTAAACTTAATTATTTATGTTTTGCAGGACAAACTTCTGTATTTACAAATCAAGCTGCATTATTTGTAAATTTAATTCTCTTGAACCTATTGGAATTGTTTTATATAAGAGCTACGAACGATCTTTTCAGTGCTTTACTATTGTGTGTCATATCGTTTTCTCTTAAGCCCATAGTAAAGAACGAAACCCAGAAGTCTTGACGCCCCCGGCCAACAAAAACAGTAAATAGATTTATTTACAATCAATAATAACAATGTGATAAAGATTTTTGTGTAACAGAATAAATATTTTGCACAACAAAATGTGATAAATATTAGTATTAGTGTTGTACTAATACCTGCCCGCCAAATGTTTAGGCGAGATAATATGACGAAGAAAAACACACGAGGTTAATATTCAATGAACCGAACGCGGCTTCAGCCCATGGTCAAAAATGGAGAGTTCAATTTAAAATGCAAGCAGGCAACCGTAAAAAAGCATACAAAAGGACAACAAATAATCCGCGCTTATTTATTTAACTCGCTATTTCTCCATTTCATATCCCTTCCTCGTTCGATTCCCCGGGGCAAGAGAGAAGGATTGAGAGGACTCTACCGTGAGAATCGTCGGAAATGGCCGTGTCAAGCTGTGCTAGGGTTTTCTCCTCCTTCGAGTGTCGCTCAGATCCCGATTTCTCTGCTGCTCCGAGGTTCGAGAAGCTCGGTCAGGGACGATTCACAGCCCGCCTCAACGCTGCCGCCGCTGGGACGGCAGCGTTTCATGGGCTCTCTTCCTTGATCCTGAGGTTTCCTCCCAACTTCCAGCGTCAGCTCAGCACCAAGGCTCGGAGGAACTGCAGTAACATTGGAGTGGCGCAAATCGTCGCTGCTTCGTGGTCCAACAACTCTGCTGCTCACGGGGCACCGGCGTCGTCGGCTGCTTCGTCAGCCGTCGATGCCGCCCCTGCCACAGCTCCCCTGTCTGTAGCTCCGGTGGAGCTTGCGGGCGATGAGGACGTTGTCGTCTCGGAGGGCTGTGACGGAAATGGAGCTGTACAGTTTCAGGGTTCAGTCGATACTTCTTATTCTTCGTTTTTGAAATCTGATGGAAGCATGGCGATTCATGCTGGTAAGTATCGTTGAATCGATTAATTTTCCGAGTCAAATTCGTTGGTATGATCTTTTGGCTCCGGGGATTTCTGGATAGCACAATGGATGTCTTTGTGATTGTATTCTCTATACTTGACTTTTCTCTTTTCAAATTTGCAAATCTGGCTGTCCTTAGATCTAGATCTTACTTCATCTATAGTCTTTTTCATATCCACTTGTATCCTTTTGTACCCGGGTTTCTTTTGTCGAGCCTCAAGTTTTACAACGCTTCTTATGGTGTCTTGATTGGAATATGATTAATTTTGACGTTAATTTTCATGTATTTAACTTCTGATCCGATTAATTTTACATGTGGCCTGTGCAGCTGAAAGATTAGGTCGTGGTATTGTAACTGATGCCATTACCACCCCTGTGGTGAATACTACTGCCTACTTCTTCAAGAAAACCGCTGACCTCATTGATTTCAAGGTAAAAAAATTAGGTCATTGAATTTTCCTTTGAAGGAAGTAGTGAACTTATGAGGACTTCTTAAACACGCAAAAATGGTGTTAGTTATTGATGCACGTTGTGATGAGTGGACTATTTTCATCATGTATTAGGAGAAACGGCAATTCAGTTTTGAGTACGGGCGCTATGGTAACCCAACGACGGAGGTTTTAGAGAAGAAGATAAGGTAGGCATTTGGAGGTATATTGATCTTGAAAGTTTTCCATGTGCTAGAGCAGCACTAATGTTTCTTTTAAACCAGTGCTCTGGAGGGGGCTGAATCAACTTTGGTTCTGTCATCTGGGATGTGTGCTTGCACCGTTCTTTTGATGGCGCTGGTTCCAGCTGGCGGGCATATTGTCACCACTACAGATTGCTATAGGAAGACCAGAATTTTCATTGAGAATTTTCTCCCAAAAATGCGCATCACGGTAATATGATGCTTCCTCTCATTCTTGGTCTTTCTTCCTTTCCGTTCTTTCATTTTCCTCTTGTAAATTTTTTCTTGGTATTGAGGGAGAACAATATGCTTCTTTTCTCGTTGTTCTAAATTTGTGTAGCCTGTAAAACTTCCTCAGATGTTTTTACCTAAAAGATTTTTAAGGATAGAAATTTAATAGGAAAAGACTTCACTGTGGAAGTCTTGATAGTAGAAAGAGGGAACTAAAAATAATATTTCTACAGCAAGATGTGCTGAATGAATAACTGGGTTTTGAGGATAGCTTCTGGTAAAGGTAGATTGAAATATTTTTGTTAGGCTGCCAATTGATGCTACTTCCTTTTTACATCTTTGCCACAGATTTTGTGGTTATAAAACTCAATTTTTTCCCCTTTACGGTGCAGGCTACTGTTATTGATCCAGCTGATATGGGGGCTTTGGAAGCTGCACTGAATGAAAACAATGTCGGTGGTGATGAGATAAATGAATTCCTCTTTGTATCTCTCTGTCTGTGTTAATGATAATTCTAGCATATGGTTCATTTCGCGTTATTTGTATGCATGCAGGTGTCTCTCTTCTTCACTGAGTCTCCCACCAATCCATTCCTCAGATGTGTTGATATTCAGCTGGTTTCAGAGCTTTGTCACAGAAAAGGAGCTTTGGTGTGCATTGATAGTACATTTGCCACAGCTCTGAACCAGAAAGCCCTTCCCCTTGGGGCTGATCTTGTCGTGCAGTCTATAACAAAATACATTGCTGGTCATAATGATGTAAGTCATTCTCATCTTGTCCGGACAAGGTAGTTGGCTTTAAAAAAAAAAAAAAAAATCTATCAATCGGTGTCTCATGGTTAATTTATAAGTCATTTTTTCTGGTTTCAGGTTATCGCTGGCTGTATAAGTGGTCCAGAGAAGTTGGTTACCCAAATTCGCAATTTACATCATGTTTTGGGTGGTACTCTCAACCCAGTAAGTCTTCTATAGTAACCCATGCCCTTTAGCGGTTTAACCTGTTACCTGGATTCACAATTTACATCAATACATCATGTATCTTATATATAGGACCAAAGGAGTATTATAATTATTGTTCCTGTGCCATGCCTAATAGAATGCAAATGTGTTCACTTAACAGAATGCTGCATACCTTATCATCAGAGGCATGAAAACTTTGCATCTTCGTGTACGGCAGCAGAATTCTACAGCGCTGAGGATGGCCAAAATTTTAGAGGCACATCCTAAGGTACAATGCATTTATATGTTCTATGTCACTGCCATTGATTCGGATTTTGGATAAGGACTTGTTTTTATGAGATAGAAAGGAGTATGTGAATGAGAAAGGATGACCTTTTTTAATCAACATTACATCTCCGTTGAATGTGTTATTAATTACCAAAGTATGTCTGCCAAACTAATTTCCCCACATTTTTTACGATGGCTGACATGCTCATGGGTACTGCTTATTGGAGTAGATAGTGATGTTTGATTATGTTTTCTTCATTCATATTGATGTGAATTTCTTATTGATCTTTTGTAGGTCATTAATCAAGATCTTCTGGATAATTGTGTTGAAGCTAGCATATGTCTTACAGTCTTTCTTTTTTTCTTTTTAAACTATTTATTTATTCTATTATATTATGGGTTCTTGGTATTAGTTTAGTATTTTAGGACTCAATATTAATGCATATTGATGCCAACTGGACACGTTTCTATTGCTTTGCATGGGAATGTTCAAATTTCTTGAAAGAAACGCATGACTTGAAGTACTTAGTATCCCCTGCTTTTACAAAATTATTACTCGTATGAACAATTACAAATGTGGTTTTATGTTGATGGCACATCATCAATGAATAATAATAATAGAGTATTTGAATTTTATGTAGAATTGTTGTTTTCAGATGAATGTCCTGAGAAATCATGTCTTAAATCTTGCTTCTGATATGATGTAATACTATTGGCAGGTGAAGCGTGTGTATTATCCAGGCTTGCCTAGTCATCCTGAACATGAGCTTGCCAAGAGGCAGATGACTGGTTTTGGAGGTGTTGTCAGTTTTGAGGTGCGTACTGTCTGTCTCTTTCCATTGCAGGACAGCTGCTTGCTGTCATTTTCTTTCGTAACAAGTTTTGCTTGATGCTATTTATGTCGTTAATATTTGATATCTCCTTGCTTATCATACAGATTGACGGGGACTTGGAAACCACCAGTAAATTCGTTGATTCACTGAAGATTCCATACATTGCTCCGTCCTTTGGTGGCTGCGACAGCATTGTGGATCAGCCTGCCATCATGTCTTACTGGTACTCTATAAATTCGTTGTTTTATTCCTAGCTGATCACTGCTTGTCATGGGCAAGGTCCTATTATCTGGTTGTTGCCAAAGTTTTCTTCAGTGGGTTTCATGATTTATGATATCGTATACGTTTATCCTGCAACAGGGACCTTCCCCAGTCTGAAAGAGCCAAGTATGGGATTCACGATAACCTGGTCCGTTTCAGCTTTGGGGTCGAAGACTTCGAAGATGTGGAGGCGGATATTCTTCAGGCTCTGGAAGCCATATAAAGTGTGCGGTCACTGAGGCCATATTGATTTGGTTCCTTGATCTTTGCTAGTGAATCAATTTGAGCTTGATCATCACGCCTCCTGCAGGCTTTATGTTCATGGATTTTAATAATCTCAGTTTCATTTTCGGGTTCAGTGTTTCTCTAGTTTTTCTGAAACTTCCATCTGATGTTTGATTTTTGATGAATCTATTTGAGTTTGATCATCACGCCTTCTGTAGCGCTAGCATTTTAGCTATAACGATTTTTTCTTTAAATCAAACATTTTTTCATTTGAATAACAAAAAAATGTAATTTTCTATTTATAGGATTTATTATATCCATCGATTTATTGATATTATTAATGTAAATATATAATTTAGTAAGAAAATGGGTAAATTTTTCTGTTGAAGCTGTCATCATTTAAATCAAAACAGAGTATTGCAGCGACGAAGCTTGAGTATGATATTAAGGTGTGATGTGAAATATTGAGAATTATAGGTGAGAATTTAGGATTGGAATCAAGAAAACACATTGAGTATTTAAGTTGAAGTATTGCTTGTTATTTAGAATTAAAAAAATTCATGTAGGTGTTTTTATTTATATAGGTTTGTTTAATCTCAAGTACTCTCTCTGTTCTTATTATAAGGTTTTTTTTAATGGATTTGTCTCCTTTTATAAGGTTTTTTTTGGGTTTGTCTGAATATTTAATGTATTGTTACTTATTTTACGTCTAATAAATTTTATATATTACATTCTCTCTCTATCTTATTATTACTCTCTTATATTTATTGGGGGTATATTTGGAAAAAAATTTACATGTTACATATGAATTGTTTTTAACTAATTTTAACTGTTTTATTAAAAAGCGTAATTTGACCAAAAGGTTCTTATAATTAGAAACAGAGTAGTAGTGAGCAATGGTTTATATTGAATACTTTTTTATATTGTTTTTCTCAATTTTAATTACAATTCTTACTTATTATTTTTGGAGTCTATTTGGTTGAGGGATTGGAGAGGGCAAAAGCAACTTTTAGAAAGTATGCAAGTTATTTTGCCTATAAAAACTAAGCTAATTTTTATAGCTTATGCCTTATTTTGTTCATGTAAAAGCAACTTTTCAAAATCAAAAGACATTTTTTATTTTTATGTTTATGTTATTCTTATATTTTTTAAATATTTTTTTGGTGCTTGTCAAGCAATTTTTAGTTATTTATTTTTAATGTTTTTTAAATAAAAAAATAATCCTTAACAAAATTTTTATGACATTTTTTTATTATTTTTCATGTTTTATGTTTAAGTAAATTATGTAGAATATATCATCCAATTAATTACGTAATATTATTTGGTTAAAAAATTATCACATTACTATGATTTTTAATTTTAATATATTTTATTCATTAAATATAAATTTTTCTTATGAGAATAATTTAAAATTATTATATTTTGGAAATCAATATTTTTAATAATATTTTATTATTTAATAAAAGTGATACTTATTTTGGTTATTCTACAAATTACATTTATTTATTCAATCATAATTCAAACAACTTTGTTACTTTGCAAATTAACATTTATAAAAGACAACTCAAATATAAATCATATTATCTAATCTTTTTTTTAGCTAATTTAATTTTTTTAAAAATCAGATTAAAAATAAATTAGTTTTTTTAACGTCAACTAGAGAGGCTCTTGCCAAACCGGACCTAAATTCTATGACGTTCTCACGCCAAAGATAAATCCATGATGTTCACTTGGGCAGCTGGGCGAGTTGTCGGGCGAGTTTGGAAAAGGCGGTGGGCCATCCCTATTTTTTGGAGGTCATGTGAGCTTACGATTGACTAAGAATAGGTAGATTGTGAACGAAAAGTCTTGCAATGGGGGATGTAGCTCAAATGGTAGAGCGCTCGCTTTGCATGCGAGAGGCACGGGGTTCGATCCCCCGCATCTCCAAAGTCTCAATTTTGCTTAGTGCTACGCTATGGACGAGGGAAAACGATCGTGCATTACATTGCCATTTGTTTTTAAATTTAAAATGCTCATTCACTGTACATTTTGCAACAAAATCTGCCTGCGTATGCATGTATGTATGTTTTGTCTTTTGCTGGTCTGATGCAATCCTTGACCATTAATTATCATTAGAATTTTAAAAACTGAAACGTGAAAAATTAAACAGAAGGAGAAGAAGCAATGAGCGCGATTTTAACTTAAATCCGATAAATATATATGGGGCGTCGTCGTTATGAGAGAACTAGCTGGCTAGGTCGAATTCTTTAACTTGCTCCTCTGGAATGATCTGTAATCTGCTAACAACCTGAACTTGTATCCTCTCTTGATGTCCTCCACGATTGTCCTTATAATCTGTTCATTCATTAGTAAACTAATCAGACCCATTATATAATCACCTACTGATTATGATCATAAGAGACGACAAGATGAGGCTAACCGAATCCAAGATATTGTCCAACACATGCTGAGGAACCCAAGAGAGAAGTGGAGGGAAAACAATGGTAACATTGGCCTCTAACTGATTCTTAATAATGCAGCTACCATCATCAGTTGCATGAGTTAGAGGGCGGTACAAGGTTCCAGAAGCTTCGAGGCTAAAGAAAGGTGGCGTGTAATCTGAATGCAGCCCTTGAAACTCCCACCTTGTCTGCAGATTGTAACTAATTAGGGTTTGTAATTAAGAAAAGCTTGAGGGATCTATCGAGCGAACAAGAACGAAGTGCTTACAGTGCGAGTCTCGTAGAGCTTGGGGATGTGGGAAGGAACATGAGGAGGGTAATCTTGTCCATTCGATTTTGTTGTCACTCTTACGTCTATCACTGGCTCTACCTTCAAGAACAGGGCTTGTATCACTGGCATGTTTATTCTCCACTCTTCCTGCTTAATTGCATCACATCATTTCTTCAACTAAACGCGATTCACTTCTTTTAACATCAAATACTAAAAGCAGGTTAACTAAATCTGAAAACGATCTTTTTAAATTTATTTTCATGATAAATAAAGAGAGATTTCAGCCGGTGACTTTAATATATCTGTTGATAAACCATGTGTTTGCACTCTGCACTTTGCCGTTGTGATCTCATCATATATATTGAAAACCATAAATCCTATGGCTTTGGTGCGTTTTTGGCATGAAGCTAGAAGTACACTTAAGAGTTGTAAAATTCAGGGCGATACAAAAGGGAAACCGAACATTTTGGTACGCACATAAGAGGAAAAAGACAAAGAAAGACGAGAGTGAGTTGGAAGTTGCTTGTGCTTTGTTTGGCAGTTGCGTGAACTGAAGAGTATATACCTGATTGAGGCGTAAAGCTGTTGATTTTTCTGGAATGATAGCTCCCATTACTCTTCCCATGTCCTCCATGTACTCTTCAAACCAATCCTGCAAGTACCCGTCATTCATAATTAATAATCTTATATAATACAATTGGTTAAAATATTCGCCTTGATTATATGTAAAAGGTTTTCATCAACAGGGAATACTCAAAAGGGATATTTTAAATAAACTAATACATATTTATTACAGATAATTAACTTAGATAACTTCTTTGGTAATTATAAAAAGTTATCCAGCTTAAGACCGGAGGGAGCATAACATAACCAGAACAAAGAAAAGAAACAAAAAGATTCTAATATTAAAAAATGACAGAAAGAGGATATATATTTATATACATACCGGAGGAGCACCGGGGAAGTGGTGGAGAGGGACGTTGTCAAAGGTACGGTAGGTGAAGGTGCAAGCTTTCCGATTGTAGATCTCAGAGTGGCGGGACGGAGGTCCTGATACAAATGCCTTTCGACGACGTCGTCGAGGCCTCAGCTGTGTCGTCGTCGTCATTATTTGGGCTACCAACCCGGTGGAGCAGCTCAGACGGGTTTGGAAGGGAAACAGTACGGTGGTTGCGGCCGCCATGACCCACGAATATCGATAACGTCACCTTATTCTTTGGATGATCATGCCTGTGAAGTTGTTGCCGTACTTTCGTTTTCCTATTTATACATGCTTGTTCCGCTTCCACTGCTGGTCGGACATATCATCCTTCTTCCTCCACAAGCAAAGGGAAAAAAAAAAAAACCGCGATATGAAAAATATTGCGTTGGATCCTTAACATAAGAATTAGTTCAAGTTTTAATTTGGTCTTAAATATAAGATTTTAATTCATTTTGTCTTCAATATTTATTTATTTTGCCCTCAAGTAATCCTTGCAGTGGTTGCATGTGTTAATTAAGAAGTTATTATATCAATTTGTAATTCAAACATACATAATTAATAAAGGTATTTTAGAAGAAACAATATCTATTTAGTACAAATAATTAGCTTAACTAATTTTCTTAATCTCTCCAAATTAGTCAATTAATAAGTCTTATATCAAAGACCGGAAGTAGTATCTAGTTAATTTTTACCAATATCTTTAAATCACCTTATTTTTCACAAATGATTATATAATTTTTTTGTAAGACGAAAATAACATGAAAGCAAATAGGGTTTGGTAAACATGACGACCTACCTTTAGTTGCATGCATGATTCATTGGTTTGTCTGTTTATGTTAGGTTTTTTAATGATTATTTTATTAGTAATCATAATTTGTCACGTTAGTGAATTTCGTGCTCCTGGGATTACACAAGCAGAAGACAATAATGCATGATACACGAGTCAATAGCATATAAAATTCATACTCGTGTAATGTCCATCACTAATTATAATATCAAATTTATTTGAACAGAAATATATAAAGAAAACAATTAAATTTTGGTTGATCGCCTTTTATAACTTATCCTGATCGGCTAGTCTGCTTGGGGACCTGGAATCACCAACTTTAATTTAATTTGTCTACTCAAAAGAGAGAAAAAAAATTGAATATCGATGATCTCTCCAGGTTTTGAGGTATGTGAGAATAACATGACTAAGTAAAATGCCAGTGCTCATCCTGTGAGCATCGTAGAGCTTATTGCTACTAATTTAATTCTCCCACTACTCTTCCTGCTTTCATCCATTAATTATTAATCAATATTTAATGATCTATCACGGCTTAATTTCGTTCACATCAGTTGCTTATACGTGTTGTTTTGTAATAGCTAGAAACTAATTAATGCAGGAACGAGGAATGATAGTGACGTAGGGATCAGTGAATAAATCACCCTTGTCCCGTTTGGATGCGACACCGGCTTGTAATGATTAGTGGCGTGGAGTGTTTAGATAATAAATGTCAAGTTTGTCTAATAGATTTTATTTTCACTCTGAATCATAATTAATTTATTGGGAAGGATATGGTTTTTCTAGGATTGGAGTGATCTTTTCTGTGAAGAAAAATTTTGATATAAAATCTTAAATTTGCCGGGGAAAAATAACAACTCGTTAGATACAGCAAAACATAGAAAAGAGGTCGTATTAACTAGTTATTATTAAGTAAATTTCGTCAAAAAAGGAAAAGCAACAAGGAAATTAGGGAAGGAAAGAAAACAATCATAAGAAGAGAAGTTGTACACGAACACAATAGGCTTGTCTTTGCTTCTCTCATGTTCCCTTTCAAAGAAGTTGAGAGGTTGAACTTGCGTATAAGCTCTTCGCAAGTAAAACCACCCCGCAACCCCAAAAAACAACAAACAAAAGAGTGTGCGCGTATGACAAAAGTAGTACCCCGAAAAAAAAAAGAAAGAATCTATATTTGAAAATTTTATTCTGATTCAAATTGGAGTGCTACTATTTCCTGTGTCAGTACTTTTGATGCATAAAATATATCAGAAAGTAGTAAAAATTTTAAATGAAAAATTTTTCGTTCATTTTTATATATATATAGTGAGTCAAAGGTAAATATTATCAAATTTAATTAAAAATAAATCTTATAGTCTAATTATTTTATCGATTCAAAAGGCTGGAACGTACAAAATATTGACAAAAGAAATCGAGTCCCTTTTATTCAATTCAAAATCATCTTTGAGAAAGCAGGCAAATTTTGACAAAACTCTCAGGGTGGCCACCCGTCCTCTCTATGGGCAACACACAGGCCCATACGAATGCTATAGCTTGGCCCATTGTGGCTGACAAAAAAAAAACCCCTTGTCAGTTGTTTTGACTTTTGAAGATACCAGTTATTAATTCTTCCATAAACAAGGTGATTTTCTAACATGATAAGAAAAAAGATTAATTCTCATACGAAACCATATCTGCTTTTTTGGGGGGAAGCCATCTTTAAATTAGTTTTACAAATGTCTTGTGTAAAACGAAACGGGCATCGAATTTGACATTTAAATATCAATGACTAATGGTATTTAGTAAATTCTTATTTAAATACATCCACTCAAATATCCAATGACAGGTATCATGAAATCTAAATTTGAGAAAATAAACTGAAAGAAGTGGGATCGGACCATATAAAAAAAAAAAGATTTTAAAACCCAGAGTAAATTTTAAAAGCTAATTGGCGAAAATACGCCTTTAATACTTCAATTTTATTTAAGTTTTTGCTTTGGTCTTTCAATTTTATAAAAGTGTCTTTTTAGAGTCTTTTGATCCTAATGTGATTAAAAAAACCATTGACATTGAAATTTTACATATTAAAAAAAATTCTATATATTATAATTATTATTACTAAAAAATTTTATTTTGAGACGAATGTCATCAGGTTTCGAAGACTTTTTTTTTTTAATTAGGAGATAAGACTGGAATTTTATGCATAATTAAAGGATAAGAATGCATTTTTGACAAGAGAATTAAATCTCAAATAT
The DNA here is from genome assembly GCF_004799145.2 of Neltuma alba. NCBI lineage: Eukaryota > Viridiplantae > Streptophyta > Magnoliopsida > Fabales > Fabaceae > Neltuma > Neltuma alba. The sequence goes on along the minus strand of NW_021637635.1, from coordinate 85,577 downwards.
TTATTGAAGTTACTGAATTGGCATTTGGATCTGAATTGACACGTAAGGAATGAGGTAATATCCATAATCCATAGTCCATAGAAAACAGAGTTTATACTGCCTTAATTATAAAAGATCATTTATAGACTACAGATGAGGCTTTAAGAGTAAAGGTAATATTTCTGATGTTGGGCATCCCAATGACATGGACAGAGATAGTATGGACTGATAATAACAAGCACCTTTTTCTTCTTGGTCAAAAAAAAAAATAACAAGCACCTTTTTCTTTCTCTCTCCTTCGTCTCTGTCCTTAGCGCCCTGTAAAGGCTCATCTATCTCTCTGGTTGTTTTTTCTCCTTGTTTTTTGATTCTCAGTTATCGCTGAAAAAAAACAAGGCTCATCTATTCTTACTCTAAAGGCAAATTTTCTCCAAAACCTCTTTCCTCGCTCTGTAATTTTTTTTTTTGGTTGTCTTTTGTTTTGTTCTATAAAATCATTGGTAATATAGTTACTGAAAACATTTCAGAGTAAGTATCATGCACCTATTATGGTTTCCTCCACAGAAATTTAATTTGTCATCACATACTACTCACTTGTTGTGAGATTTTTTTAATAATTGAATTACTGTGTGGGATTATAAATTAATTTTTTTCTTTTCTTAACGCGCAATGACGAAAAACTCAAGGCTTTATTAGGGAAAAAACATTAAACCGACCGTCACTGATAATTAATTCATTCTCTATTTACAATTCCATTCCATATTAATTCTTTCAGAGTACTAATACTAGGGAGAATATAGCGTGAATAACCAAATTCATAAATTAATTATTAACAATGTTATCAAATTTATAACCCGCCCAAAACCGGTTTGGGTGCTCATATCTCTTAGATCTGGTTTGGACGTTCGGATTTAATGTTTTTTTATTTTTATTTTTTAAAATAATTATAATCTTTTGATTGTGACTTTTTAAAAAAACAATTTCTTATTTAAAAATAATTAATTAAAAATAATTAAATCTAGACCGTCTAAAGGAAATGGGCTTTAAGTGCTCATTTTTAGCATGATGAACCACCCAAACAATGCAAACTTTTGGACAAATTATGAGTATTTATGATTCAAATAATACAAATTTACAACTGGAAAGATGAGCTTTTGGTGCTCACTGAGACGGTTTCCTTGTCACTTAATTATACCATGGGTGATTATAACTTGCAGCTGGCATATGAGCTTCATTTTCCTTGGTCAGTTATAATGGGACTAGTAATTAAGAATCTAGTTGTGCGCGTTACAACGTATGAATTGAATCCCAACAAAAATAGCCATAGCCCAACTATAATCAAATAATTGTACGTATAGGACCACTTCTTCATTGCATAAATAATGACAAATTACCTTTTCGATTCTGTGGACAAGAAAGAGTGAACGTTGGCTCTTCAGATCTGTCCACGCATCATATTATACCTGCTGTGCTAAGATTGCACCCAAGTCCTTCTGTTTGAAGCGCCACCATCTATACACTGTACCAACAAAAATAATAATCACAGTATAAGCCGAATAACTTAATTGAACATAATAAATGGGGCATCTTTCGTGAAGTTCTCACATGGAGACATCCTCCTCGGGACTGAGAACTGGCAAGTGGTGTAAAGAAGAAGATGATCTTCTCAAGGCCTGTGTTCTTAAGTATGGTGAAGGAAAATGGCACCTTATTCCTCAGAGATCAGGTATGCCCTATTAAATTTTTGTTTTCCCCCCTCATTATCAGGCACTTATACCCACGTTGTAATTAGATGAGTACTGACGAATATAGTTGATGTATGTACAAAGTGGGTCTCATTTCAGTCACGAGTTCACTATTCATGCATAGTTATATATTTTACAAAACCAAAAATGACAAAATTTTGAAAAGAAAACGTACAAATTAAAATCAAATTACCATTTTGTGATTTGCTTTGCGGAGGCTTGAAAAGATGCAGAAAAAGCTGTAGGCTGAGGTGGTTAAACTATCTGAAACCGGACATCAAGTGGGGAGACTTCTCTGAGGATGAAATTGATATGATGATCAGGCTTCACAGACTCCTGGGAAACAGGCACGTCATTCTCTATATCTAGTTCATATGCCTTATACTCTTACAAGTCTTAGTTAATTACAACTAATCTGATGGCGTTTTAAACGACTTTGTTATCAAATATAGAGCGATGTATAGTTAATTTTTTTGATATGTATGTAGATGGTCACTGATAGCTGGAAGGCTTCCTGGAAGAACACCAAACGGTGTGAAAAACTACTGGAACACCCATATGAGTGAGAAGGGACGAGTTATTTCATCTCAGGGGAGAGAGGTGGAAGAAAAAGCACAGGAAACAACCATGAGAAGCCGTACACCAACAGCAATAAAACCTCAAGGTTTCAGGTTATCGCCATCAAGAAGCTCATCGTCTTGGTGGAGAAATAAGAATCCAGATGGTGGTGAAGTTAGCGAAGACAAAAGTGCAAGCAGTAGTAGTGGGCCAGATGAAGAGCAAAACCAGAAGCAGGTAGATGAGGAGTCGGTGGAGTGGTGGAAATGCTTGCTTCTTGATGATAACGACATTGAGAACGAAGGTCAAGAGAAAATTGGCTCATCATTATCAACATCATCATCAACGTCATCCACGGAGCAAGATGGCAAGTCTGATCAATTCTGGGACCAGCAACTTACTTGGACTGATGACTTTCCTCTAATCACCACTCTCCCGGATTTTCTAGCCTAAATTATTTCCATTACTTACTGTTGTGGGAAATAAATATTTGTATGTTCTCTTCATCAATGATAAGTCTCATTGCATATCCATCAGCAGGTTGGAGTGAGGCCAGGTCAGATGAATTTACAGATAATAAGACACGACAGAAAACAAGGGCAGTGTTTGGGGCAGTTCAGGAAATTAAAACCAAACCAACCACCAATGTCTAGCAATTGAGATCATGGTTAATATTTCTGTTCAAAGCACCAATAAAATATATAGGAAGTGAGCAAGGCAGTTTCTGGTGGCTAGACCATGGAAGGGAAATTTGCCGTTATATATTGTTAATGGTGTGATTTTCTAATTTGGAGTGATTCGCATCATTTAACTGCTACTATATGTTTAGAGGGTCCCCAAATGGACGTTCCCCAAATCCAAGAATTTCCCTCCTAAACAGACGCCTAAACATAATGTATATCTGCCAGTTATGATGGGGTATTTTGTAGGGGGAAAAAGTCATATAAATTACAGGAAGTTTGAAAAACTAACGAGCTTCCCTATTTATAGATCATAAACATCATACAACTAGTTAACATTTTCATATTATATTACCTCTGGACCTAAATATAAGAACTAGTTGACTAATTTAAGTAGATTAAAAAAATAAATTAAATTAGTTATTTGTAATAAGTAAGTGCTGTTTTTCCTAAAATATTCTTGCTAATTAAGTTTATTGGCTAGAATCATTATTATTAGAAAGACTGTCTTGAGAAAAAATGAATAAATATAAGAGTCAAAGTGGATTAGGATTTTATATTTAGGACTAAAATAAATATCAAATGAAGTCTTACATGCATTAAGGATTGGAGGTAGTATATAGATAAATCATGTAATGGCACTCGTACAACGTTTGTTTGTCGATAGCGTGATTGCATTATATTGTTGGTGGCAATATGTAATCCGCCATGTAGATGTAAACAAATTAAATAAAAAAAAGAAATATTGAACCATGTTAAGTAATACTATATATATAAATATATATGTATGTATATATTAAAGAACTAATCCAAGTTCTTGAACTTGCTTGTCTGGAATGACCTATAATCTGCCAACAATCTGACCGTGCATCCTTTCCTGATATCCTCCACGATTGTCCTGATAATCTGTTCATTAATAATAAACTAATCAAACCCTTAGCCACGTACACACTCATCATCTTGTTATTGGAACCTGATTATAATTATAAGCTATAGAGTAAGAGAAGAAAACATTAATTAATTAATGAGGCCAACCGAAAGCATGATGCTGTCCAGGACATGTTGAGGCACCCAAGAGAGAAGTTGAGGAAAAACAATGGTGGCATTAACGTTCAAATGATTCTTAATAACGCAGCTTGGAGGTGTTCCACGTAATGCTTCAGGGTACAGGGTTCCGTAAGCTTCGAGGTCGAAGAAAGGTGGCATGTAATCCGAATGCAGAGCTTGGAGCTTCCATTTGGTCTGCCAATGACCAAATGAAATGAAAAGCTATATATATAAATATATATGTATAATGACACGTAGAAAATAAATAAATAATATACTATTTCTGATTTTTAATATAAGAATTAGTTGACTAATTTAAATAGATTAAAAAAACTTGTTAAGGTGGTTATTTGTACAAATTGATGTTATATTTTTTAAAATACTCTTACTAATTATGTGTATTAACTAGAATTATCATTTAATAGAACTTTTAATATATGCAACTACTACAGAGGCAACTTTAAAAAAAAAATGAAAGACAAAGTAGATTAAAATATTACATTTAGGACTAAATTAAATGTTAAATTATTTCTTATATTAACTACAGGAGGTTGTAGTATATAAGAAGGAATTAAGTGCTTACAGTGTGAACTTCGATGAGCTTGGGAGTCGAAGGAGGAACATGAGGAGGGTAATCTTGTCCATTTGATTTGGCTGTCACCCTGAAGTCTATCACTGGTTGTATCCTTGTAAATATGGCTTCCATCACTGGCATTTTTACTCTCCACTCTTCCTGATGTTCATTGTATCACATTATTAATTATTCTTATATATATATGTAGTTACAGAAATTAGGCATAATTGGATCTTTTTTCTAATCACAATAAGCGATATATGAAATGAACTGATTAATTGAAATTTACACCGAGATGTACCATTTAATTTCAACCCAAAACTAATGACATCACTCAAATACGGGTTATGTTGAGATATATATATATATATATATATATATACACACTCAAAGCAGGTCATAAACAAGAGTGTAAAAGTATAGAAAAAATTATTTTGCAAGCACCTATATATTTTGATTAAATTCTTTAATTTTGCTTTGTTAACACTGTTAACTCCTATACAGAAATCAATGGTGCTAACAAAATAAAAAATTAATGGATTTAATCAAGAGAAAAAAAACACATGTGCAACAGATTAAAAATTAAGGAAAAATATGAATACCCGCAAGAAGGTTTTCTCAAGAATATATTCACTGGAAGCCATCCGTCTTTATTCACAAAACCCAAAAATTTGCTCATACGTGTCGGGTTTTCAGAAGCAGACTGTAAACACCGGTCCATGCGAAGCGGGAAAACTTAAAAACGGCAACGCATCACACAATCTTAATATAGGACAAACGATAAAGTCCCAGAAAGGAGAGAACATAATATTTGAGGGCATATCCCTCGGCAACCTACTTAACTACGTACGTGGTACATGCTATAACTCATATCATAACTACACCAAATTGAGTACGAAACCACCTAGCCAACTTATGATTAAGAAGGTGTTTGGATAGAAACTAAATCATAATTTTAAAAGTATTTTTATAATTTATGAAATAAATATGTAGAGAAATTTGTTTTGTTTTACAGGAAAGTGATTGCCAAACACCCCCTAATAGTTATACTCTAACAATTGTTTTGGATTGAGTGAAGTTATATGGAAAGATAAAGGGTGGAGAGAATGCTATAAAATTTTTTTTCAAAAATAGTTACAGATTTTATTATTTTTGACAGTTTTTCCTCGTAACAATATTTTTTTTAAAATTTTCTTTCTATGCTAACTAAGGATAATAATTGACAAATAAGTTTTCCTATAAATGACTCTTAGACGTGACGTATGGAATGGAATCGATGTAAAAAGGGTACGTGCACTTAATATTGTACTACCTCCGCTCTTTATTATAAGACCCCGTTTGATTTTTTGTTTGGTTTCAATTATAAGACCCCAATCCATTTTGTCTCTCATATTTATGTATTTTTTTCCAAGATAATCCTTCTAATAATGATAGTTCTAGTCAATATACTTAATTATCAAGGATATTTTAGGAATGACAACACTTATTTATTACAAATAACTAACTTAACTTACTTTCTTAATCTTCTTAAATAAGTCAATTGGATCTTATAATTAGGACCGGAGGTAGTATTGATCAGCAATTGAGAAGCGAAGTGCGCAGCCACGGAATAATCATATCATCGGGAAGAGATGTCTCTATAGAAATAGCGTGGCAGCCTTAATTTCCACGTTTTAACCGATGGACTCAAATGACGAAATTACCAAAACAAAGACGGTAAACAAGACGTGAAGATAATCAAGTACATGGTAATTTTTTCTTCTCTGGAAGAGAGATGAGAAATTAGAACTAATTAAACTCAATAATCAAACCAAAAACATTGATTGATGGGAAAGCAGTACTAGAGAGAGAAAATGATAATCCAGACCTGATTCAACCGCACAGCACTTGATCTTTCTGGAATGATAGCTCCCACTATTCTACCCGTGTCCTCCATATACTCTTCAAACCAACTCTGCCCAACCCAATCACTCATAATAACTTTGATGTCTTCCAAGTAAGTAATCAGATCGATTCGTGTAATAAAATTTGAAAGCAAGCACGGAGAGGTATTCGATCGAAATTTTAAAACACAACCACACCTATAGGAACTAAATCAGATGGAAGAGATTATAATGCACAAGCTCGTAAGTTTCAGTACGAGTATTTTGAACAAGACAGAAAGAATTTACAGAAGGATGGGAGGATACCGCAGGAGCACCAGGAAAGTGATGGAGAGGGACGTTATCAGAAACATTGTAAGTGAAGGTGCAAGCTTTCTGATTGTTGACCACCCAGCGGCGTGATCGTGACGCTGATGATGATACGAATGGCTTTTGACGACGTCGTCGTCGTTCATGTCTCTCTTGAGCTCTGATCAGCTGTGGCGGCCAAGTAGTGGTGCAGTAGCAGGGAAACACAATACTCGCCATTATGCTTCCAAGCTATTTCCTTCATTCAGTTCTTTGGTCATTTGGCGTCGCGTTTGTCCTTTCCTCGTCTTTTATAAATAAGTCGCCACGTGTTATTGAATTCATTTTTCTTATGAATGGTATAAAAAAGTTTAATGATAAGTTAAATAAAACTCTAATGATACCCATTCTTCAAATATATTTTTCACCTGTTTTTATCTTTTAGAGTTCAAGGCCAACTCTCGTGTCTATATCACTATGAATTCATACACAATGCCTCCAGTGCTATTTACAGTACACTTTTAACCACAATGACATGAATTGAAAAGCTTGATTGAAATTAGTTAAAAGTCTTCCTTCTTCCCACTTTATTTTTAATTAAAATTACTAACTTTAATTTTTGACTCTAATGTCGAGTGTATCATCCGAATAAATTAATATGATGTATAGACCTTTCGGAAATAATTCATAGATATTTAACTAAATTTTATAAATTGTCTCATATTACATGCTAAACAACAAAACTTCCAAAAAACTTTTTTTTTTCCTAACACTATCTCCGATCGTTATTACAAATGCTCCTCTCTCCTTCCGATTTTCATAATATATAATATATGTTCTATCTGTAGTATTAATGCTTCTACCTAATATTTTTAATTAACTATAAATTTTTTTAAATAATTAATTAAATTCTTTTAACTAAACTTTATATTGAGGATAATTTTAATATTTTATTAATTACTTTCAACTTATATAAAATGATTAATTGAAGTTTATGAAAATGAAATGAATTCAGTATCATTAGTTCTTATCTTCAGTCCTAAAAATAAAATTTAGTTTGTAGTGTAAATTATACTAAAAACTAGATCTTATATTTATGATAGAAAATAATATTTAGAACTCTTTCTGGTCTTTCTTATAAGCTTAAAATAACTAAAAATAGTTAAAAATAATAAATAGGTCAGAAATATAGTTTTATTTTCAAATTTGTCCTCATAATATATAAGAAAAATGATAAAAGAGAGCATATGAAAAAATGCCATACGAGGATATAACAAAAGAGAGATGATAAATAATTAAGAATAAAATTAAAAAATACATTAAATATTTAAATAAATCTTAAATTAAAATTTATAAGATAGACACACGTGTCTTTCTAAATTTAAAACCTAACAAATGGACTATGAGCCATGAGGTGTCACAAAGTCAACGAATCCGGTGAGGAATGAGGACGAGGCGGTCATTTTAGTCTTCTGCTAAAGTCAAGCCTGTGTGGGCACACAACTTTAAAGTCAAACAAAACTTAGTTAATTGCTCGTGGACGTTAACCTGCACGCCACATCACATCCTTTTGGAATCGATCCCTTTCGGCCCAATTTAGACTGTCCAAATAAACATTGAACGGTCCACATGTACAAGCAATTAAGCATCATCATACATGAAAAATGGGACAAAAGCTTTATATTCAAATAGAGAAATGTAGCATGACGGGGGTAGTGGCGTCACGATTTCAATTATTTCACGTGTAAACAAGCAAGCAATAAGTCACGTTGGTCTTTATCATGCCGAAGGAAGTATATATGCACACATCATGGCCTCTAATTATGGTTTGATTAATGTTAGTTGTTAGTCACCATTAATGCGGTATACATCAATCAAGAAGACTGCCCATTCGGGCAAACTTTTTTTTTTTTTTTGAAAATTTAAATAAAGGGACAAATCCCTCGTATATGTACCTCTAGCTGGTCTGACAGTACAAAATAGATCTTGTATCCGGCGGCCGCTTCCGGTGGCCTTCCTTTGTTTTTCTTTTTGCAACTTTTTTTTTAAAATAGTGGGGGAAGTGAGGTTGGGGGGATTTGATCCCCCAACCTAATGCTTCCCAAAATAAGAAATGACCATTGAGCCAACAAATTTTTGTTAACATTATGATGCAAAAAAAAAAAGTTAACTCATTTACTCTTGTTCCAGGTGATAACAATAATACATTTGGAAATAACAAGTTCTGATTGTAAAATAACACGTCTGGAATAAAAATTTAACAATATGTTTTTTTTATAACAATAAATTTTGTTGCAGGTAATAACAATAATACATTTAAAAATAACAAGTTCTGATTATAAAATAACAAGTTTGGGATTAAAATTTAACAACACGTTTTTTTTATAACAACACACTTTGTTTCAAGTGATAACAACAATACATTTAAAAATAACAAGTTCTGATTATAAGATAATAAGTCTGGGATTAAAATTTAACAACATGTTTTTTATAACAACACACTTTTTTTCAGGTGAAAACAACAATACATTTGGAAATAACAAGTTCTGATTATAAAATAACAAGTTTGGAATTAAAATTCAACAGCACCTTTTTTTTATAACAATTAATTATTTTATACTTTTGGAAAATAAATTATTTATAACTTATAAAAAGTACTTATAATCTATTTAATTTGCTAAAAAAATAATTTTTATCTCCAATTTATAATCAGAACTTGAAATATAATTTTTTATAGATTAAAAATACTTTTTTTATTGTTCAAATTTATAAATAAAATTTAGGGAAAATGGCAACACACTTTTTTAATTTTTTTTAAAAATTTTTTAATCTATATATCTATACAACTTATTATAAATCAAACTAATTCTTATAAATTATAAATAGTACAATTTATTGTGGATTAAAAATACTTTTTGACTGCTTAAATTTATAAATGAAATTTATCTCTAATTTATAATTAAAAATACTATTTTATTCTTTAAATATAAAAACTATTTTTAATATTTAAAGAATGAAATAATATAAAATTTATACTATGATTAATAGATTAAAAATGCCTTATTATAAATACTTTATAATTTATAAGAAGTAGTTTGATTTATAATGAGTTGTATAGATATACAGATTAAAAAGTATTTTTTAGAGAAATAAATATATTAAAAATATTTTTTATAAGTTATAAACAATTTATTTTTTAAAAGTATAAAATAATTAATTGTTATAAAAAAACGTGTTGTTAAATTTTAATCCTAGACTTATTATCTTATAATCAGAACTTGTTATTTTTAAATGTATTGTTGTTATCACTTGAAACAAAGTGTATTGTTATAAAAAAATCGTGTTGTTAAATTTTAATCCCAAACTTGTTATTTTATAATCAGAACTTGTTATTTTTAAATGTATTGTTGTTATTACCTACAACAAAATTTATTGTTATAAAAAAAACATATTGTTAAATTTTTATTCCAGACGTGTTATTTTACAATCAGAACTTGTTATTTCCAAATGTATTGTTGTTATCACTTAGAACAAGAGTAAATGAGTTAACTTATTTTTTTTGTTGCATCATAATGTTAACAAAAATTTGTTGGCTCAATGGTCATTCCTTATTTTGGGAAGCATTAGGTTGGGGGATCAAATCCCCCCAACCTCACTTCCCCCACTATTTAAAAAAAAAAAGTTGCAAAAAAAAAAACAAAGGAAGGCCGCCGGAAGCGGCCGCCGGCGTCGGAGTTCCGGTGAGGCAGTGGCTTTCTTTTAAAAAAAAAAAATTTAAAGAGGGGTATTTTGGTAATTTGGCCATGATTTCATAATTACAATTTGAGACCGGGTCCCTCATGGTAATTTGGCATATTTAGGTGACTATAGAGTAATTTTGCTAATTCGAGGGTCTTTATTTGTGATTTTCCCTTATAAATAAGGAATTATAATTAGATCCGAAAGTAATATTATTGAATTTAGTAATGATGGTTACGTTATGATGATAAATCCAGAGCCGCAGCCACAAACGGCTAGGCGAGGATTCTGTGGTTTGGTAGAAAGATGCGCTTCGATATATTGAGAAGAAGGGAGACCAAGATCAAAGGTATAATGAATTAATGACGACTTTCCCCCCACTCAATAATTTCGTTGTACATTAGCTGCGTACGTAGGTGCGTCGTTCTACCTATACTCCTTCGCCGGCCGACACTGTGCCGTCCTAGGGGCAGATCTGCAACTCGGAGCGCGTGCGGGTAGGAATAGGAATAAGCCAGGCAGGTTTTGTCCTAACAGGCAGACCTGCTTAAGAACACACTTGCTTGAGCTGGACCTGTGACCTGTAATAAGTTTTTTTTTTTCAGTCTGACTGACCTATATAAAGGTCTGGCATGGCTTGAGCCTGTTAAAAAAATCTGTAAATTTTAAAATTTTAAAATACATAATAAAAAAATACATAAGCTAATAAAAAATATAAAATAAATACACTGCATAATAATTATTTGTCTTTTATTTAAATTTTAATGTCATGAGTAATATTTTAAATCTTAATTACAGTTAATATTATTGAAAATAAGTTATAATTATATATTAAAATTTAAAATACGACTAGATATAAGCATACAACAAAAATTAAAAATAAGATACAAGCAGGTCAGGCTAGGCCTGACAGGCTTTCTAAAAGGTCTAGGCCTAGCTTATTAGGCTAAACAGGCCATCAAGGCCTAGCTTATTAGGCTAAACAGGCCATAAAAAAAACCTGAGCCTTTTTCTATTTTGAAAAATACCAGGCTAGGTCAGGCCAAATACAAATCAAGTCACAGGTCCTTGACAAGTCGCTTGGTCTATTTCCATCTCTACGTGCGGGTAAGAATTTATTCTGGAAAAGAATAATAAAATAAATAAACAGATTAAACATGATGACTATGTGTTGGTGTTGGAAACCCAAAAAATAATTATTTAAAAAAAGTTAAAATTACAATATTTTAATTCAGGTACTTAAGAAGTCAAAATTTTATAAGAAAATGTGGTACATCATCTGATATTTTGTAAATATAGTCAAATAACTAAAATGTCTTTATATCATTTTTTTTAAAAAAACAATCTATCAAAATTGTCATTAGCTGTTCAACACTTATTATTTTCTGTTCACAACTTATTAATAAATAACTTGTATTGTTAGTACGTTTCTTATCATTTGTTTCACAACACTAGTCATTGTCAATTTATAACTCACTAATAAACTTTTTCATGCAAGGACCATTTTGTTATTTAACTATATTTGTAAAATACCAGATCATGCATAATTTCTTCTCCTGAAATTTTGATTTCTAAGTACCTGAATTGAAATATTGAAAATTTTAACTTATTTTTATGTTATTTTCTCAATTATTTTTATATTTTACGGGATACAGTTTTTTTTCACACATTTATATTTTAAGTGCAAAATTATTTGAACAAGTTAAATCAAATATTCCTAAGTGCCTGTGAATTCCGCTTAGCTTTTTCTTTCCCCTCTTAAATAGGGTCCAACGTCCAATGTTTTACCGCGCATATTTAAAAATATTATTAATATTTTTTTGTTTTGTCAAATCTTTACGTGTTACGAATTTATTTTAATGATTAAGGTTCTCTTAACATTAAACTTTCAAAAATGGTAAAAGTAAGTTTATAATTAGAAAAATAATGAATATTGTGTATCAAAAAAAAAAATAATGATATCACGTTGAATTTTTATGAAGATACGTGTGTAACAAATTAAAAAAAGGAGACTGTTAATTATTTCTCCAAAAAAAAAAGAAAGAAAGAGAGGAAGCTTTCCTCGTGTACGTTAAGGAAGTTCAACCTTCTTATGGCAATTGGATTGTGATGCTTCTTTGGCTTTTTTAATAATCTAAAAATCAATGCATCACCATAAATGAATATTACAAATATCTCATCATCCACCACCTCTCCTCTCTCCCAACAGATGGTGGTGTTGGATTATAATTTTGATCACGTTTAAAAGAAGCTAATCGCTATGCTAATTAACCTGTCCATCAAAGTCCAGATAGCTACACTGAAGTTATAATTTTATGCACTCTCCAGATGAAAGGTGCAGGAATTTGTTTTTAGCAAATTTGTTTAAGAAGTTGCACGCTATCAATTAACCAGTTTTTTCCACAAATTTTTTTTATTAGTTACCTAAAATCTAATATTAACAAGTTAAATTGGAAATGGAATCAGCAGGGAATCTTGTAATTATCGTCCTGAAAAGAAAAGGATAAATCTTGCAATGATACTTTAAAATCTGGATACACAAATCACTTAAAAATTCTGTTCTTACGTGTGCCTAACTCTGTTTTAATCGATCAAATAAGGAAAATAATTTTATATACAAAGACGGGCCACAATAGTATGCCATCCCATGCAATATATACGAAATATTCGCATGCATATTTAATTATTTATAGTTTGTTGCTCCTTCTTCTTTATTATTCTGACCGTCATCTCATGTCAGAATCATCAATATACCAGTACATACAAATACATAATACTCCTAAAATCCTGTCATCATCTGATAAAATGGGCAGGATATCCAAGGTCTTGGTAGTCCAGTAATACGAAACTCTTGGTAAGTTGAATCCTGTGTCTAACTTTAGATTATTAGTAAATCCCTTTAACTAAAAAAAATAATTAATAGGCATTCGACAAACACAAAAGGATAAAATTAAAAGAAAATGCAGTAGTGATTATCACCGCAGAAGAAAACGGAGGAAAAAGGAGCCCGCAGCCTATATTCCCTGAATTATTTATTTCTATTCGCTGCTTCCTTTTATCCCCGGCGTCGTTTCATATCAAATTTATTCCCATTTCCCCCTTTTCTGGCCCTTTTCGAATATTCCTCTGTCCGTCTCTCTGCCTCAGTTGTCTTCACGTTCATTCTCCGTCCCCAAATATGCGAGAGCAGAGGTACCTGTTTTGTTTTCAGCTCTGATTTTCATCGATTCATCATCAGGTCGAAACCGATTTACCAGAGATGAAATTCGGGAAGGAGTTCAAGACGCATTTGGAGGAAACCATTCCGGAGTGGAGAGACAAGTTCTTGTGCTACAAACCCTTGAAGAAGCTCATTAAGCAGGTTCCGACACCTGGGATTGCGCTTCGCCATGATATCTTTCAACCCCCAATCGACGTCCCGCCCGTTCCTTCCGTGCAATCCGATGCCGATCAGGATCATCCAGAACCTGCTCCTCGGCCCTATTTGGACCTCCAGGCCTGGTTCATCGTAATTCTGAACGAGGAGCTGGAGAAATTCAATGATTTTTATATTGATAAAGAGGAAGACTTGGTCATCCGCTTCCAGGTTCTTTTCCTTCTCTTTTTTGTAGGGCTTGGAATTACTATGGGCATGATAAGTTGGTACTACTGCATCTTCATTAATTTCATGTCCTGGATCATTAAAACTTCTAATTTAGGTACAGCTGACTGAATAACATCTTTGCTCTGTTTTGAAGTTCTAGCTTGTTGCCACCCTACCCTTTCTGGACCACAAGCGAAAGTTTTTACTTTTATATTCACACGAGGTGCACACCGATCGAACTTCACATACCATTTATTTTTCGACCCTTCTTGCGGGAAGTTGGTATTAGCAGATAATATAAATTTAATTGCCCGTAAATCCAAATGAGCAAATCACTGGCCGTCAGCACAACTGGGTACTCGGAGTATGGCATGGAGGCCTTACTTTGTGGTCAAGGTTCTTGATAGTTTATTCTTTTTGTAGTACTGGACTTTAGGACTGTTAGGAATGTCTTTTTCCAATGCCAACAATAAGTACCCTTACATGTCTTGCGAATCAATCATTGCTTTTATGGCTTCTAAGTGGCAGAGACGCTGATCTAAAGACCTCCCCTTAATAACCTGAATGGCTTCTTTATAATTGTTAGTTTGTTACCCCGTCAATTCTTGATGATTGTGGTTAAAAGGTTTGTTGTGTTATCACCAGTTTGTATATATTTCTACTGTTTGTTCCAGATAACTGTCTTTAGATTGTTGTAACTCTTGCATTTAATCTTGACCAAAGGGAACATAGAATCTGGCCATTGCATAAGCTACTTATTCAGAGGAGATTAACTACGTGTAACAACTCAATCAGTTCTAAATCTAGAAATTCGATAACTCTTGCAGCTTAGCCAAACCAAGATTGCATGTCCCTAGCGAGCGAATCTCATGCCACATCAGATATTGTGGTTTGGTTGTCTCACTTTATTGGCATGTCGTGCAACATGACAATTAATTTACAATGGCGGTTAATATGCCTTCAAAGGCATTGAAAACGATCTCACTGGACTGTATAGAGTGAGAGTGTAGATACCTCTCTTTGTGCCCCCTCCAACGTGCCACATTCATATTCTCCTCTTTTTTAACCTTGAAATTGTGATTATTTCTTACAAATATTTAGGTTGAAAAGATGGCAGAAGCCTTTATGGCCAAACTCGTTGGGCTTTAAATTTATATAAATATTTCTTCCTTATATCTCAAATTGAGGAACTTAATCTGTTATAATTTATATCCTACAACATTGATGATATGGGTTTTCTTCCATTATTATTATTCCCACAAGCTAGATGAGCCCCCCTCTTCTAGTTAAGTGATATATAATTTGCAACTCCATAGTTGAATTAGCACAAAAACAAATTGATACATGCTTCTGCTTCTGGGGATTATTTTTGTCATCTGAGAAATCAATTTATAATGGTCAAATGGTTTGTGATAAAGTAAAATGGGAATCATTGACCACTTGCCGGAGAATCTTCATGAAGCTGTCTGTGGGGAATCTTTGACACACTTTTATATTTTGTTAATGTAGCCCTTCTGTGATTTTTATCGACAATTCTGGACAGGTGCTGAAGGAAAGAATTGAGCGTCTTAAAGAAAAAAGCAGCAGGAATGAAATGTACACCTCTGAAAGTGAATTCAGTGAAGAGATGATGGATATCAGGAAGGACTTGGTCACCATTCATGGACAGATGGTGCTACTAAAAAACTACAGCTCCTTAAACTTTGCGGGTAGGGCATCTAGTTTTCTTCTTCTTATTAATAAACCTATGTATTGTTGGTGGGGCTTTTACGGTGAGGTGGCATCTTCTAATGTAATGACTTCACAGATATAGCTAGTGCAGAATTCATGTCTGTGTGTTTGTGTGTGTCTGGTGGAATTGGAGTTAGGGGATTGCTTGTTCTGAAACCATTAATATATTTCTGCTTCAACAGGGCTAATTAAAATTCTGAAGAAGTATGATAAGAGAACTGGTAGATTGTTGCGTCTGCCTTTTACTCAATTTGTTCTCCGTCAACCCTTTTTCACAACAGAGCCTCTGACTCGGCTTGTACATGAATGTGAGGAAAATCTTGAACTGCTGTTCCCCCTTCAAGAAGAAGTAATTCAATCAGCTCGGCCTACTGGAGATCAACCTAAATCACCTGTAGATAGTGCAGCAAACACTTCACCTGAGGCATCCTCAACTCTCGGTGAGGAAACTGCGTATCTATATCGCAGCACTCTTGCTGCAATGAAAGCCATAAGAGGCCTTCAAAAAGCTAGTTCCACCTGCAATCCATTTTCCTTTTCAACCCTCTTTAGTAACCAAGATGCTGATAGTACTGGTGCTGTCACAGTTGAAAATTCTCCAGCAGATTCTCGAGCTTCCTTGTGGGATGGGGAAGACACTGATGAAGAGGAAACCTATTCTGTGTAGCACAACTTCTCTTTTAGAGTGGCTTGCCTTCTTGTTTGGATCTAAGCAAAATCTATTGATTGATATACAATAAGTAGCGTGTAATGCGAGCATTTGACTCTGAAAAATGATACTTGCTCGCTGCCTTTTTTTTATCCACTTTTACACCTTTGTGTGTCTTTGCTGAGCGGTTACCCTGTGTTGATAACTTTGTATTGATGGTGGAAACTTAAATGTAAACTCTGATGGTAACCTTTGTAGGAGTTATTGACTTAAAAGCTTTTGTACTTTCTGGTGTAGCATGTGTTGCTACCTATCATAAGGTAGCGTGAAGAATTTGTTAACAACAAATAACATTAACCTTCATCAATTTAAATTAGAAATACCTCAATGCTTTTCACCCAAAAAAAAGAAAAACCTCAATACAGCACGGAATCAAACTATTGTAATGGATTATGTCTGAGATTGGGGTTTCCCCAGTTCTCAGATCATCCTTAAGCAGTTTTGTCACTATTCTGGGGGACAAAAAGCCACTAGTTGCTGCATATTCCAGACTTAACATTGGCATATATCCATTTGGTAGCAAAGGAATCCTTGCTATTTTCCTTCTGATTTCCTGATCGCTGTATTTTCATGGCTGCCTCTTTCTCTTTACCGTATATGTTTACAATTTATATGGCAGTGTGCTGTTGGTCACCTTCATAGTTAAATGGAAGGGGCACTGACTTGAATGCCCGATACTTCCCTACATTGTTTAAGTGCTCGTTCTCCAACCTGTTTACATATAACTGACGTGTATTAAATACAAATACCAAGTGGTGTTTTTCAATTGTTTTTTCAACCAGAACCACGAGGTGATAAGGATTCGCTTGATTCCCCCCCCCCCCCACAAAAAAAAAGAAAGAAAAGAAGAAGAAGACATGATTAGTTTCTTTTGGTTTATTCGCTAAGTAACACGTAAATAACAAGTGGGGATAAAAACCAGATAGTCCCGCTGTTAATTTATGCAGTTAAAGACAGGTGAAAGATATTGCTATCTGATTGCTATGTGATTTCTACTCTATTTATTTCCCATGAGAATACGAGACCTTTCCATTCTGACAATTACCACCGGCCATAATCATGTTGCTGAATGATAAGTTTATTCACTAGTTACGAAGCAATACCTGAAGAAATTCCAAATGCCACGGCGAATGATCTCCAAGCAAGCCACCAGAGCAGTCAAGGCTTTTCTATGCAGGAAAGGGGCGTGTGTAACCCCTAAAACTGATTGCATCCAAGCAAGTCGCAGCAAAACATTCAACACCTGGTGGGTGTTTTGTTCATAAACAATTAAACACCAAGCAAGTTAATTAGCTTGCAAACAACCCAGATAATGAAGAAGGCGGATCCCTAAAGTAACTTACCATAGCGGCGAAGTATACACTTTTGTTAGAAACCGAGAGTTTATTTCTCAACCACGGGTTTCTTGAATCTCGTCGCAGCAAACCCCAATCTATTACAATGTCCCAGTATGTGTTCATAATCGTAGCAACGCCTGAAGAAGCTGCAGCCAAAATTTTCCACGTCGCTACTTCGTTCAATGTCAACTCATTACCAGTCCTTGTGGCTATGGCAAATATTGTTGACATGTACTTAAGCCCGTTAAGCCCGTGCATTGCATTTCTCTCCTCAACCACATCGTCGAAGGCACTATAACGACATGGTTCTTGTTAGGGTTACCAAAATCACCCAGCCCGTGTTTAAAGTGCAGGGTAGCTAAGAGGATACAAGTTGAACTCAGATTTGCCTGTCTGTCATTTGCAGACCTGGAGGAAACGGATCCAGAATGGAATAATAGCTACAATGAAGTAAAATGTTTCATATACTTTATTTTCGAGGCACTTGTTTTTTCTCGTCCTGAAGTTTCCAGACACATAGTAACAAACATAAAATTCCAAACTTCTGAAGGCCTGCACCTGAACTCAGAAAGAGAGAATAGTTGGCTCAATATGAATGAAGGAAAGTAGGAAAACTTATTAGTGGTTTCTCATTTCTGCATGTTCTATTACAGTGACTCAGTGAGTGTGAGATGTAAGCATAAGCAGCAGTATGTGTGAAATATTGAACCTGGCTGGTAAGCTGGTCTGCCAACATATTATCTGCGAGGGTAACCTACAAACAATGAAGAAATCATGGGATATCTTATCATTTCTGAAGATTTTAACATAAGCAGAGTATGTATCTTTTTATACTTCGAATTATTTCTTCTCCTTTACCTTGTAAAGCGGAGCGCAGATGCAATGAAACATACAATGGATAACAAAGAAGCGGCTGGATTTATATATGATGTTGAAGGGGCAAAATGTGATGATAATCAAAACCTGTGATGGAAATTCAATAGAATAAGTTGACAGCAGTAAAATAAATGGCACAGTATATAGAATTGATCGCTTGTGTTTGGGTAAACTTTAACTCTTGTTGCTTTGGCATAGACCGCAAACGATCAATTGTATAGCCAATGACAAAATAACAAGATTGGGAATAAGATGTCTTCCAGAAACTTACAAGAAGAAGACCTAGAGGAACTAATTCTGTAAATACTGCGAAACTTTGTGTTCTTGTGTCCATCCCCACATCCAGGTTTGTGAGTACTGCAGCCCATGTGAGCACTGCAAGGCCCGAACTAAGAAGAAGAACTTCTCTGTAACTCAACTCTGTCCCTTGTTTGAAGCCAAATATGAACGAGTAGTTGATTTTGAAACGACGCCAGAAGTATATATTTGCAGAGTACATGAGCATATGCAAGATTATGAATCCAAATAAACTGCAGATACATGAAGTTCTCAGTAATATTTTTTGAGATTGCAGAAAACATGTATGGTCAAGGCAAAGGCACAATGGTGTGAAATCACGCAATAAATTTCACAAAAAATACATCCAACTTACCTGTAAAGAGGGAATATGTTTTCCATATAATCATTTTGCCCCTCTATATTTAAATTGCTTAAAATGTCTCTCGCTTGAATAATTATGATTAGGGCCACCATGAGAGCAATTGAACAACCAGTAAGTAGCCCTGATAAATAAAAAAGTAAGGATGCTACCGTGAGAAAGTAAACTGAAGATTCACCATTTTTTTATGAAGAAACAACTAGGGGAAACTCAAATAGTACTTTTATGACCATGTCAAGTTGTCTGACAGATTGACAGACAGGGAAGTGTAGGATCCGAAGTACCAGGACATTGAAGTTATGGCGAGCATAATGAAGGAAGGCTTATATTCATCATATGATTCAGAAAAAAGAAATTGTAATTTCCGTTTTCACCAATATTATGACACTATAGAATAACAATTAAATAAATAATCAGTTATTTGGAGCTCAGATATTACCCAAGAAAAATATAATTCTGTGTCGCTCTCTTTTAGCCGTAGGTCTCAATATTTTCATTCCTTTTCTGTGATTCCCATTTGAAAAATGCTTTATGAAGGCAGCTTCCACCCTTTCCATGAGCCTATTAACCTGTACACGACATGATGAGGCAGGCACCATTTCATTTAAGTCTTGGGGTACAACTTGAATAACCAATAGAAGATAAGTGCGGGATTTATATAGAACCTCCTCAGAGCTGCCAACAAAAGAATTGTCTACCATTTTTAAGTACTCCGTTGATGCATTCCTTGAACAGATCTGCAGTATTACAAGTCAATGTACAGGGAAGCCAAAACACTGCAGTCGAAGACTGTCTTTCATATAAAATAGGAGGATAAGGATACCTTGTCATACTTCTTCATGATCTTTGAAAATGCCAACAGGTTCAAGAAGCTGCGTGGAAATAGAGTGCGTCTTCAGTAACTTGTAAAAAAAAAAAAAAAAACCATTTGAAAAGGGTAGGAGGAAACCATATCACCTATAGAATTTTAGAAGCCGAAGCTTATTATAAAACTCCTTGAAGGCCTTGCTTAGCTGTTCCTCTGCCTTCCTTAGCTCTTGTTTGCTGAATGACAATTCAGTTGTCGAACAGGGGAGGAGCCCTTTTACTGTTGATACTGGAGTTTCAGGTTCAACAAGGTTGATTTTGACATGATCCAGGATCCTCAATGAAGGTGGTATAAAGCCCTGAATCCTTAACTTAGAAGTAGCTTGTTCTGCATGATTTCCGCTTTCATCTTCTGCTTGCCTTTCACTGCTCATCTCAATTTCTTGAATCACATTCAAGTGGGGATGGAACTTACCTTCAAAATGTTCATATGCTCAATTGGATTTCAAATTAAAATCTTTCTCAAAAGAAAACCGATTCTAATGACGCGTGAGTGACCTCATTACGATATTATTCAGCTACTGTACTTGAGAAAGAAATACGAAAATAACAAATCTAATCTTACTAGGACTTTCATCATTCACGTGATGTTCCATGGTACTCGAAGTTGAGGGACCACTACTGTCAAGATTTCTGAAACCTCCCACTTCATCCACCTTCACCCTAAGAGCAATAAGGGCATTCATTTGGTTATTAAACTCCTCTGCCTCTTCCATGACTTGCTTCACCTTCATACTGTAGAAGTTATGGACCCTGTTGAACTCAGCATCTAGCTTCCCGAAAAACAAAGCCTCTAGTTCTCCAATTCCTCAGCAGACTTGAGGAACATTGTCTGATACAACCTTTCTGACCCTTCTTTCTCCTCTTCACGAACAAGCATAACCTCATCGTCATTGCTATTCGTCGTCAAACCTCTTTGTCGACCTGTAAGCCCACTAAAGGCTCTGTACAGAGTTAACTTTCTCTTCAGAGACCCCTTTGGGGTGGATGCCATTGCCGCCGATGGTGCATTTCGCTTCCTGATCCGTAATATGTCCTTGAGAATTCCTTTGAGATAGCTGTAATTCATGTATGCTTCGTGCCATTCTGGCACCATTTGTGAAGCAAATTCTTTCCCAAACTTCATCTCTTCTGCAAAAATTTGTGCACATAGACTTCAATAGCTCATTTGTGAGCCACAATGAGGATAGAAATTGAAAGATTCAATTCACCGGGTTTCGTCTATTTAGTTTAAGAATCACAACAAAAGTGATCCTTTCACCCTCAAGAGATTTTTCCTCACTAGAGTCAGTCTTCTGCTGTAAATCTTTGTGTTAATGTGGTGACCAGAACCAGGATGGCCTTCGAAAACTTTGTTAATTTCTGAAATAAATGAAGCAAGAAACAAAGTTGGCTAATTTTCTGTGTCTATGGGAAATTCTTATTAGGAATGGAGGGACCACCTGCGCGCTGGGCCCCGTCTGCAAATTGCAGTGGAACCTGCTAGTTGATAGTTTTTTTGTTTTTGGGGGGGGACTGAGGCTTGCTAGCTGGTAGTTAAAAGTCGGAGCCATGTTCATTGATAATGCAATAAATTGTGTTCTGGTTGTGAATTACATTGGCATTAATTGGGATCTTACCTGCTTTTCCGAGATGGTTCGTACAATGCCCATTCACCTAAATCTCTTGCAATGACGAACGATTATGATATAGTGGTACTTTCATATATTAGCCATACGGATTCGTAGATATTTTCTTTTCCTTCGTTTGGTTTCATCAGTTTGAACTGTCCTGATCAGTTTGTTTCAAGCACCATCTCATTCTTTTCTTTTCACGCGTTGAAGAGGTATATGTAAATCCACCATGATTCTATCACTCCAGATTCAAGCAGTGTGTGCAGCTTTCAATTTTTACTTTTTTTGGGTCACGCAGCTTCAAAACTCAAATGAACAAAATCATTGGATGATTTAGAAATAAATTATAGGACGAATTATGTATTATAGGTAAAAAGGGATGCAACCCTCCCTTTAGATCAGGTGATAGAAATTATGTGGAATTTCATGCAAATTCCTGGCGGAGAAGACCAGAAGTGTAGAACCATGACTTAGAAACATGAAAAGTCGAAGGACGAAGGACGAAATCCACTCCATAATTTTAGGGCATCAATCCCAGATTTGTGGATTGTTGCTCCTTTCTCTCTCCCTCTCTCAGAAATTGCAAGGGTGGTGAGAGTTTTCTTCCCTCGCCAAGCGGACGAGCTTTCTTTCACGGTATCTCCTCCCCGGCTCTGACTGTGGGAGGAGATGACCGTTTTCTGTGTTATCCTTAGTTTCTTTGTATGTCTTTTTAGGCTTTTATCGGTGGTGTGTCTGGTTTTAGCGGCTATTTTAAGATCTGAGGGCTTCATTGACGGCAGACCTCTCATGGCGACTTCGTTTTGTATTTTTGGGGGCTGGGATTTGATGACTACGGTCCTACACATTGATGGCTTCATCTTTCAGAGGATCATTGTGGTTTGTTCGTGGATGCGAATTCGAAGGGCACGTCTTTGTTCCGTCAATTTTGTTCGCTCAGCAACTGTCGGCGAGAACACCTTCTCATTTTCTATTTTTCTGGTGGCTGTGGGTGCTTTTACTCCTATGATGTTTTCTCATGGAGGTTGTTCAACCAGTTGGGTTGGTTTTGCCAAAAGGGAGGGATGGCGAACCACCCCTTTAATGGTGGTGAAATTATGTAATTTTGCTTCTAGAATGGTCGATGGTGACTGAAGTTAGTAACATGGTGGACGGGCCCTCTCTTCTTTGTTAGGGTTAGGTTTTGTCTAGGGCTTGTTTGGTTTCCCTGTTTTTTGGGCTGTCTTATTGGGTGGGTTTTGTATTTATCTTTGTTGTTCTTTAATGAAGTTACCTTTTATCTGGTAAAAAAAAAACAATCCCAGATTTGTCTTTTAGTCACCATAGATCCAAATTTGAATAAATCCCATGATCAATTTAATTTCCCCCGTCCTCGACGCTGCTCCAGAATTAAAGCTTTTAATCTAAATTTTTCAAAGTAGTTTTTTCTTCCTATTGAAGCGACATTTCATCAAATAGATATTATCACGTTTACATCATCGATACTGATTGGATATTTGAGATGAGCATGGGAATAAAAATAATTCTAATACTGTATCTTATATTATTTCCGGTTCTAAATATAAAAACTAGTTGACTAATTTAAGTAAATTAAAAAAATAAATTAAGTTAATTATTTATAATAAATAGGTGTTTTTTTTTCTAAAATATCTTTGTTAATCAAATTTGTTGGCTAGAACTATCATTATTAAAATGACTATCTTGAAAAAAATGGATAAATATAAGAAATAAAGTGAATTGAGATTTTATATGTAGGACCAAAATAAAAGTCAAACGAGGTCTTAGATTAAGAACAGGAGATAGTACTTAATATAAAAATTAGTTTGACTTTTAATTTGATCCTAAATATAAGATTTTAATTTACTTTATCTTTTATATTTATTTATATTTTTCAAAGTAATCCTTATACTCTTGTAATAATTGCACATATTAAAGGATTCTATCTAATGGTAGTTATAGTTATTATACATAATTAGTAAGGATATTCTAGAGAATACAACACTTATTTATTACAAATAACCAACTTAACAAATTTTCTTAATCTACTCAAATTAGTTAACTAATTTTTATATTAAGGATTAGAGGTAGTACTATTCTATCCTAAATATGAGATTCATTTTGTAGTATAAATTACATTCCAAAATAAATTTTATATTTAAAATCGGAGCAGTATTTATACCTTTTTTTTTTTTTGGTCAAAGGAATAGTATTTAGCTTAACTGAGGAAAGATAATTGTACAAACGATTGCATTGTTTTTCCTTTTTAATCTCAACGAGCATTTTTCACCGGCGGATCTCACCCCCGATTGACATGGCAAATTCTGATTGGTTCCAGAGACAGATCACTCTGAAACCGGTATCAGATTAACAAAACTGAGCCCTGTCGTTCTTCTTCCCATTCCTCCGCTTCGCGTTCGCTGTTGCTCTTGTCCGGTGCCGTTTTGATGTCCATCGTGACATCGTCCCTCACCGCATCGCTCTGCAAAACCTAAGAACTCCTCCTCTCAGATCTCAATTTGTACGAATAGACAATTCATTAACGAAATGTTGGGGGTAAATCTCCTTATTGTTCTCACCCTGGCATTTATGTGTTGCTTCGGTCATGCGATGAGATTTGAGCTCCGTTCGGGTCATACCAAATGCATTGCGGAAGACATCAAGAACAATGCAATGACCGTTGGCAAGTACTTTGTCGTTAACCCAAGCGAGGGGTCTCTTCTTCCTGATTCCCACAAGATCACTGTCAGGGTAAGCCAAATTCGTCTGGATGTGTATGCATTAATTCCTTTTATGTTCTTGTTCGGCCCTCTCTTCCGGTTATGAATCGGTCATTGGGCTGATTAAACTGGGATATGCTTTTAGGAAAGGCAAGAAGTTTATTGGAAACAATATGGAAACAAAATCAGTTCATTCTCAAATGGTTCAGCGTTTTACTTCTTGACAGGTTTCTTGTATTATTCATTATTAATTTTTCATGGTTGATTTAGCTATAATATGGTTGCCAGGTGAATTCACCTCACGGGAACAGTTACCACTATGGGAATCAAGTGGATTCAGGTAATTTTGCATTTACTGCTGCTGAGTCTGGTGACTACACTGCTTGCTTCTGGGCACCTGATCACAAGCCCCCAGTAACTGTGACCATTGAACTTGATTGGAGAACTGGCGTTGCTGCCAAGGACTGGACAAAGGTTGCTAAAAAAGGACAAATTGAAGTAAGCAGCATCCCTGGGTTCGCATTTATATGAGTATAACTCGTATCATTTTAGCGTTTTGAGCTATCACAAATTCATGAAGTAGTTATCTGAATTACTGAATCCTCGGTGTTGCAATGCTCGTGTTTTGAACTAGTGGGGTAGGCCGTGTGTGTGTGTGTATAATTTCCTTCAAAGTGTTAGCTCTTTAGGAATCTGAATGTTAGTTTCGCTTGCATGCTAGAGAAATTATGGAATCGACAAAATGGAGCCAAAATTTAATATCACGCAATTAAAAATGTTCCACACACACACTACATGTATTTTTGGTGTTTGCATCCAGAAGATGTCGAACTCCATGATAATGAATTTTTCTTTGTTCATTCCAATCTGTCCTTGCAAGTCTGTGTTATGCCTACAATTGGTAGTGAATCCTAGGTTGTTGGCTGATTCTAAGATATAAAAAGAGTGATAGTGTGTGTGTATATATATGTATATATATTCTCAAACTCATGTAAGTTATAGGATATTGTTCATTGAAAATCTATTTATTTTGATACTTAGTGGTTGCTAACGCAAGTTTTCTTCTCATCTGCTAGGCAATGGAATTTGAGTTAAGGAAGTTGTATGAAACAGTTACGTCCATCCACGATGAGATGTTTTATCTTCGTGAAAGGTATAATAGTCATAAACCCTCCCTGGTTGGTTATGTCCTGATAGGTGTCTTTGGTGATCTTTTGATAGAAAAAGTAATCGCTAGTTTCCATTCAAGGTGGAAATATGTGGAATATATTGTTAATCGGTCGGAACAAGAATAAAATCTCCTGTTGATAGAACTCCGTCTGTATGTGGAGATTATCCTATTAGTTCATGCATGATTGCATCAATTATTGCTATTCTCTGTCTGGTTTTGTTAAACGCGATTCTCTATCAAATCAATTTAAAGAGTGGCCTAAACTCACCATGTAAAACTATTATTTGAGGATTCATATGTTTCTCTTCTTGAAAGAGAGGTAGGGATGATCTTTTACTAGATGGCCTTGGTGTGAAATCTGAATACTTGCAGCAAACTGACTAGCAGGAATGTATCTAATGCGAATCATCTTTTTTTCTTTTCTCCCCAAGACGAAACAAAATGTGACCCTGCAGCTTACTTCTATAATCATTTATTAGTTTAGAGTGCATTTGAAATTTGCTGTTGGTTATCGTACCAACATTCTTCACTCTTGTGTACCAAGTTCTTGGATTAATTCCATTCCTTGAATGTTAAACTTCGAAAGTCATTATAACCATCAAGTCGAGGAGGGAAATAAGGTACTCTTTTGTATGCGGCTGACGACAGGCTTCAAATTTTATTTGAGTTTTTGAAGGTAAAATGTTTGTGTCCAAATGATAATCTATCCTATGTGGGTATGAGTTTTATTTTATGGTGAAGCAGAGGGGCTAAGGCTCAACAGAAGAAACAAGCAAAACAGAAGGGAAGCTAAATCGACACCACTTTTCTGTTTTTCCTTTGGTGTATAAGATTTTTATTGATGGTTGAAAAAGCTTAATGACGCTATATAACTGATTCATTTTATGGGATAAGGCTTCTTATTATTGTTGTATTAGATTTTTATTCATTCTCATGGCAGATGTATCACTTGATTTAGTAACACCACATCCATTTGAATGATACAGGGAGGAAGAGATGCAAGACCTCAACAAAGCAACTAACGCCAAGATGTTTACCTTCAGTTTCCTTTCGATTCTGGTTTGCTTGTCTGTGGCTGGCATGCAATTATGGCATTTGAAGTCGTTCTTTGAGAGGAAGAAGCTCCTATGAGTTCCTCCGCACGGTTTTTGTTCTCGAAGTTTCATCGGTTTTGATTCTCAGTTAAGTGGTTGTCCAGATGTATGTATCCACCGGATGTATGATATAGTTTCATAATCATATGATTTTGTGATCTGATCATTAGAATTCTATGCCTGTTATTTTAATTACAGTAGTGTCATACAAAACTAAAACTGTAGATGTAATAACTTTTCCCAGTCTCGTTATTTGATACGAATTTCGATTCGGTCTGTGTACCGGTTTCATGATTTTTCTGATTCCCGTAATGGATAAAAGTGCATCATAATCTTTTGCCCCAACTGAAACATATTACGCAATTAACAAAAAGTAGACGGTTATAGACAGGGTTGCTAAAGAGATGAGTTTTTTTTTTTTTTGGTCCAAAAAGAGATGAGTTTACTTGTGGTCAAAATAGAATATCTCTTCACAAATCCTCTAAAGATTAAGCTAAAACGTTTTTTTAATTTATAATTAAAATATGACATTCTTTCTTGTATACTGTATCGGAAGATAAATAGAGAAAGAAATAAACAATTACACAAATCCAAATCTGGAGATCATTAAATATTTAAATATATTTCCTCAAAACCAGTTGGCGTCTTGGACGCGCGCGAAACAGTCTCACCAACAAGAAAGAAGGAAGAGCACGGGTTCCTTCACAAGGAAGCGCTTCTTCAGTACTATGTTTGAAACTTTGAATTAACAATTCATGGTTCGCTTGCCGCCACCACAGCAATGGCAAGCTACCACCAATGTTGCAGCAACTCTAGCGGGCTTGGCGGAGTCCTGTGCTTCCATGGCAGACCTCAAACGTATCCATGCCTACGCTCTCCGTGCACATCTCCATCAACACGCCATCGTCCTCGGCAAGATGTTTCGCTTTGCTGCTGTATCACCCGGGGGCGATTTATTTTATGCTCATCGCCTCTTCTCTCAGATCCACCAACCAACCGCTTTCTTCTACAACATTCTCATACGGGGCTACTCCAAGAGCTCATCGCCTTCACATTCCATTCGATTATTCAACCAAATGAGACAAAACTGCGTAGCTCCTGATGAATACACCTTTAATTTCCTACTCAAGTCGCGGTCAAGAATGAAATTAACTGACCCGCCTTTAGTTTTGGCTGCCGACGAGATACACGGTGCTGTGTTGAAGTTTGGGTTTTCTTCCCACTTGTTCGTTGATAACGCGCTGATTCATTTGTACGCTGTAAGGGGAATGCCGCTCTTAGCGCGTCGTGTCTTCGAGGAAACTGTGGGCGTCGATGTTGTTTCGTGGGCAGGATTGCTCGTTGCTTACGTGAGAGCTGGCGAGTTGGACGTGGCACAACGGGTGTTTGATGAAATGCCCGAGAGGGATGTAGTTTCGTGGACCGTTATGATATCTGGATATTCCCAAGCAAAGCGTTCAAGAGAAGCATTGGATTTATTTTGGAAAATGACACACGCAGGAGTGGGGCCTGATGAGGTTACTATGGTGAGTGTGATATCTGCCTGCACAAATTTGGGTGATGTAGAAACGGGACGAATGATTCACCAATACATATATGAGAATGGGTTTGGTTGGATGGTCTCGCTCTGCAACGCACTAATATATATGTATGCAAAATGCGGATGTATGGAGCAAGCTTGGCTAGTGTTCAACAATATGAATCGGAAGAGCTTAATTACGTGGAACACAATGGTAACAGCAAGCGCAAACCATGGAAATGCTGAAGATGCTTTAAAGTTATTTGAATGGATGAGAATTTCTGGTGTCATGCCGGACAGTGTCACATTTCTGGCCCTTCTGGTTGCATACACCCATAAGGGGTTAGTTGATGAAGGTATAAGAATATTTGAGAGCATGCAAAGGGACTATAGAATTGAAGCCAGAATTGAGCACTATGGATGCGTGGTAGATATGTTGGGGCGTGCAGGGAGGCTAGAAGAGGCATATAATTTACTCACAAGCATGCCAATTCCAAGCAACGACGTCATATGGGGTGCACTACTTGGTGCCTGCAGGATCTATGGTGATGTAGATATGGGGGAGAAGGTTATAAAGAAGTTGTTGGAACTGAAACCAGATGAAGGAGGATACTACATTCTGCTCAGAGATATATACAATGCTGCAGGTCGGACTGTGGAAGCCCATGGAATGAGGGAAGCCATGTTCGCAAGTGGAGCTAGAAAAACTCCTGGCTGTAGTTGGGTGGAAGCCACAAGTCTACAAGCGCCTTCCCCGGTTAGTTGTTTTTAGCATAACGGCACTTGTTTTGCTCGGTCAAGCTCCCTCTCATTGGTATTTCCTTCATGAATCTAAGAAAGCCTTCATTTTCACTTAGTCGAAGGAAAACTTATGAGATTAAGTTTCTCGTACGTAGCAGACTAGCAGTTCAAATTTATTATGTGAAATGCCGAATTATAGAGATCAGATTATTACATCTACTCATATTCAATGCTCACAATCTGCTGAAGTGGCAATGCATACAAAACACACCCACACAACCAGAGTTGAAGTTGTAAATACGCCCCATCATTCAAATAAAATATAAAATCCATAACACGTACTATTTTTTTTTCTTTCCAAATTGTAAAAGTATAATTCATTTTTAAGATTCCACATCCCATATGCATAGAAACCTACCTAATTTCAAAGCATGGAGAATCAACTACAGCCATGTTTGGTATCAGGAATAGCAGAGAAAAAAGACCAGAAAATATAAGCTTAATGAATTGTTATACTCGAGGGAGAACCCTAGAACCCTTTAACTAAGAGGAAGTATAAACGACATCAAACATCTGCTTTGAGGCTTTATGAAATCATAAATTCAATAGTCAAACTCTTGAAGAATAATGAGCGAGAAAAAGTCTCGGTTATTTCTTAGACAGTCGGTGAGAGCAATTTGCCAATGTGTGCATTGGATGTCAATTTTCCCCTCGTGGAAATTTAAACGACTTTTTTAGGCATTTTGATCGTTGCAAAGTACTCTATACATTTATTATTCTTATTCCATCAATTTTTTATGTCATTTCAAAAATAAATTGAGTCTCTATCCTATTCTCAATTTTTTCCTTTAAAAATGTTTTTTTTTCAAGAAATATTTTCATTTTATCAACTCTAAAAATCAACCCATATAATTAGGATTTATTTAGAACTTCAAAGACAAACAACGCCAACACTTCAGTGTATGCTGATAGTTTGTTTTCATTCAAGAGCAGACTTCACAGACCACAATAGCAGCAACACACATAAAGGCAAACAAGCCCAAACCGTTCACTTAGAAATGCACACAGGACAAGGCAACACCACAAGACTCCATATTGACAGTCTGACCCATAGCAAGGCAAACATGGCCCAGCTGTTTATTTAGTAGGTAATTCTGGAATGATTTTCATACTCAAGCCAAATCTTCAATCTCCTGCATTTTGATCACTCATCATCGTAACTCTTGTGGTGATGATGCTTGTGGCGATGGTGCTTCCTCTCACCATCATCATCATCGCCGCTATCATCTCCCTGCCAAGAAAGGAAAAGATTTAAAACCAATGTTAAACTGGATTGCCTCATATAGCCTACATCAATTCGTAAAGACAAATTAAAGGGAAGCGGGGATGCATTTCATACAAACTCTGTATACTGTGCCGCAATAACTTCCAACCCAAACTATGTCTCTGTACTACCAGCACCCACAAAGGAGTCCAGAGAGGGAAATTTCTTGTTCGACATCAATTAGATAAATAGACCGGCTTATGTAGGAAAATCACAGTTCCTACATACTCCGAAGAATCTATACTTGAATGCATATATGCCATAGTACTGCCCGTTAAATCTTCCTACATGCAGACATTCTCTTGATAATAACTGGTTCTTTAAAAAGTACGTGGGCGTTGGGATTAGGGTATTGAGTTTAGGATGTGAGGAAATGCTATGCTAGTTCATAACTTATGCAAGAGAACATCAAGACAAGGCAACCATCAATATATTGTTCATCCGAAAGCATTGATGAAATGACAATTATTGCCATAGAGGTGGGGAAAATGTTCGCTCAAAAAACAGCGCAAAGAGCAAGGAATATGATCGTGTCACACATAGTCCCACACCGGTGGAGATGATACATTACTAGATTAGACCCAAAAGAACCAAGGAACAATCCAGACTCAAGTCACAGGAAAGCAAACAAAACAACTAGCTAGGCATCCTACATGTTCTATAATCATATATTACATCTATTC
Organism: Neltuma alba; assembly: GCF_004799145.2. Lineage (NCBI taxonomy): Eukaryota > Viridiplantae > Streptophyta > Magnoliopsida > Fabales > Fabaceae > Neltuma > Neltuma alba. The sequence goes on along the minus strand of NW_021637635.1, from coordinate 54,462 downwards.
TTGAATCTACTTGTGCCAAAATAAAAATAACAAAAAGATATTTTTTTGTTCCCCCTGACTTCTACACTCGATATTTCATGTCTTAGTTTAAAGAAGAAAAAAGAAAAAAGGATGATCAACTACACCAACCAGCAAACACATATCACTCAGCCTTAAGTCATATTGCTATCTTCATTTTCGACTTATGTTGAAATTCGGACCCCAGGCACAGAATCAAAACCAAAAACATAGTAAAATACGTCACGAGTGTCTGATAATTTATGTATCATGGATGTTAGGCCTAATGGCTTAGCAACAGATGCAGAGCCTGAAAAGTTAGCAGCAGTAGAGTTTGAACCGCTGAGATAAAAGCCAATCAATTTCTGGCTAGCGAATGCCAAGTAAGCTATCTGCTCATAAGCTTAGAGCCTATAAATTTGCTACCAGCATGATACGAGTTATCAAGCATGAGGAGTAAAAGTGCCAAACAATTTGATAATCCAAAGTTGCTTTTGCCAAGGGTCTTAAATTGGCAGAGACTAAGACCCCAAGTAGCAAAGAATGTTTTTAGTCTTACAAACTTGTTAACAAAGCTAGTTTGAACAGCTTCATAACATTACGGAATACGATCCCAAGGACCTAAACAACGGGTTCAAACTTACACTGAGCCACATCAACGACTTAACAGAACCAGAAATCACAAGGTCGCTAATTAGTAGTAAGTTTAATTAAGCAATGGAGTACTTACATATTTCTTACGTCCATAGCCCTCTTCGCTGTAGCCATACTTACGAGGCTTATCATCATCATCACGCCTCTCATAACTAGGTCCTCTGTACTCCTCCTCTGAGCGCCCATAGCCATGTTCTCCCCCTTCCTGGCTCTCATAAGTTGGCCTTCCATAACTTGGTCTCCTTGGCGGCTCGTCCTCATACGCAGGCCTCTCAGTTCTTCCCCCGTAACCATATCCTCCGCCCTCTTCCTCCCCGGAGCTGGGCTTGCGACCATAACCGGATCCATATTCAGATTCGCCTGTCTCATGCTCAGTTCTTCGTACATAAGCGGATCCATATTCTGAGGTGGGTGCCTCATATTCCGGCTTCCGACCGTACCCAGCTCCGTATTCCGAACTCGGCGCCTCGTATTCCGGCTTCCGACCGTACCCAGCTCCGTATTCCGAACTCGGCGCCTCGTATTCCGAGGGAGGTGCCTCGTACTCCGGCCTCCGACCATACCCAGATCCGTACTCTGAGGGGGCTGCTTCCGGCTTCCGGCCATGTCCAGATCCATATTCCTGAGGGGGAGCCTCATACTCCGGCCTCCGACCATATCCAGATCCATATTCCGAGGGAGGTGCCTCATACTCCGGCTTCCGCCCATAGCCTGATCCATAATCTGAACTAGGTTGATCGTATTCATTCTTCCGACCGTACCCAGATCCGTACGCTGATCCACCGTAGTCTGGCCTATTCACATCAGAATCCAAGCCATAAGCAGGCTCAGGCCTCCCCCCGTATTGGCCTCCAGGTTCTGCGCCGGGATTGAACGCTGGTGCAGGCCTGGGCTTGGGACGATCATAGCTGCTGTACTCAGTATTCAAGGCCTCTTCATTATAAGCAGATGGTTCAGCATATGAGGTATACTGGGGACGATCATAGTCGAATTCATCAGAGGTCGAAGATGTGATCGGGTAGCAAGTCTCATCAGACGGAGGAATGGGGCGACCATAGGTGAGAGTAATGTCGTATCCCCCACCGTATGGCGTTGGATCATACTCATCGAAATCGTCGACGTCGTCATCACCCCTGGAATAGTACGGCATTGTGAGAAGCTGACTGCTTTCACTCCTAAAGCTGAATCTCTGATCTCAGTGTAGCCATTGCCCGAATGATCCGCAGTGACTTTATAGCAGCCTGGGAAAAGGTAGACGACACTTCATCTAGGCGAGTAGACGAGAACACGTGGATTCTATGTTCTCCCCGTTTCCCGCGGGAACACTTAAACGACGGAGTCGTTTACATGGGGAACCCGTTTGCTTTCTCTGTGGACCCGATATTATATCCAACTGGCTAAGGTCGACCCCATGCAGCATTATTATGGTATGGGCCCTACATTATTGGATTCATGAGGCGGTCCAATCTTTTATTGCCAAGATTAGACTTATTGCCAAGATTAGACTTGTATCCCCCAAAAAAAAAACCTGTAGGGAAAAAATACATAAGAATTAAAATAATTTAAAATTGAAAGAGAAAAAAAAATAAAAATACTTTACAATTGAAAGATAGCATATTTGGTGCGCAAAATTCAAAAGATGAAACTAAGACAAATGATGGAAGATAGTGATATAACTAGATTTGAGGAAATAACAAAGTCAATTAAAAATTTTCAACACTTTTATTTTTAAAAACTTGAACTAATTCAAATTTTTTTACATATTAAATAAATATTATTTTTATGATTTACAAAAGCAAAATATCTTGAAAAATAGTATTTAGATAGCATGGAATAGAATTGTATAAAGTAGTTTTTTTTTTTTTTCACCATGAATTGTATAAGTGGTTAAACTACTGAAAACGTGACATGCTTAAATTTATAATCTCATGATATATTCTTCACTTTTTTTTTAGTTGCTGGTGTTACTTTTACATCCTAGTTTTTGAACTTTCCTCTTCCTGTGGGTCCCACATTCATTTTTATTTATTATAAAATAAGGAAAAATTAAAAGTTAAAAAAATAAAAAATGTCGGGCACTTAAAAGTTAAAACGGACCAGATTTACAATATAGAGAAGATTTTGGCGTTTTCCAGATATTTGGCATGTCCAAAATCGAACTGGAAGCGGCCAAGTGGAGCAGATTCGGAAATGGCTGTGCGGTCGCATATTAACATTGCCCTTCTGCGCGGCAATGCATTTAATTACACCGTGAGATAACAATAAGCAATTCCTACTTAACAGTTACCACTATCAGATTTTCGGGTTCGAGATTCTGTGTCCGCGTAACTTTCTTTGGATGATTCTTTATTTGCGTTATCTCTTCGCTGTTGATCCCAGTTGCCGCTATACAGATCAAGCTCTCTCTCCTTACTCTACACTCGGAAACACTGAGAAGATCTACCAGATTTCCTAAGAATTCAGAACTACAATGGCAGCTCGTGTAATCACGGTTTCACAGACCGGAAGAGGAGACTATCGGACGGTGCAGGAAGCAATTGATGCCATCCCACTGGGAAACAACCGTCGGACGGTGATTCGAGTGTCTCCGGGAATCTACAAGCAGCCAGTGTACGTACCCAAGACTAAGAATTTCATCACCCTTGCTGGTCTGTGCCCAGAGGATACTGTGCTTACGTGGAATAATACCGCCACCAGAATCGAACACCACCAGGTGGGCGAACATGGATCTTGTTCAGCTCATATGAATTTTTGAGTATTTTGATTTTTTAAGAGTAGGAATTGTCCGTTTTGGCGGTGATTTTTCCTGCAGGCTGCTCGGGTAATAGGCACTGGTACTTTTGGCTGTGGTAGTACCATTGTGGAAGGAGAGGATTTTATTGCCGAGAACATCACGTTCGAGAATTCCTCCCCTCAGGTAATGCGTGTAAAATATTAGTTTTCTGCGAGATTCGTTGGCATCACTGGCAATTTGTGCCTATCTAGGATAAACTAGCTATCGTTGATGTGACAAATATGCATATATGATATGTAAATAAAACTGTTTATTGTTACAATCCCGTGTTAGCTTAAATAAACAATTTATGATATAAATTCTGAAAAATTGTCGGCCAAGGTGTTGTTCACGCATAAACTTAAAAATATTTATGATTTGCAATCGTCAGCAAGATATACAATTTAGAATCTAGTTGCCTTTTTATACCCATGAGGTTGGAAGTCGTCTCCTTACCAACAAGTGTAAACTTTGTTTTACGGGAAGCTATTGCTCTGAAGTTTCGCAATTTTGAGGTTTTGAATCTGCTCAAGAATCAAGGTAGAAACTTATTAGCTTTCCTTTTGTCACTATTCAAAGATGCTGCTGCAAATTTTTTGGATGATCATGTTGGTATTTGCATCCAAATTTTGAATAGCGTCTCCTGAAGTGATTGGCAGATGGAAATTAGTTACAAGCTTATACTTTTCTTCCCTTTTTTCTTCTCTTTTTGGCAGGGTTCAGGGCAAGCAGTGGCAATCAGAGTGACAGCAGATCGATGTGCCTTTTATAACTGCAGGTTCCTGGGATGGCAGGTATGTCCTTGTCTCAATGTGTTAGTCTAATAGTTTAGAGGCTTCTTGAAATATTTTATGTAGAGATGTAGACTTGCAGAACTGGTTGATTTAATGTTCTTTTTGGTATATTTATTAAGTATTTCTTTGTTGCGGGAGGTTTTATATTAAATTATAACTGTCATGTTGTTAAACTTTTACCTTAGAGTTGTGCTTTAAATCTACTTAGGACCATGGTTGTCACTTATCAGACAATATGCTCTTATGTGCTATATGTGAGTGGGTTCTCTTTCATGTGAGGATAATCTAGAGGAGGTACCAAGGAGATAAATTGCTGACATGATTATGATGCAGGACACTCTGTACTTACACTATGGGAAACAGTACTTGAAAGATTGTTATATTGAAGGAAGCGTGGACTTCATTTTTGGCAATAGCACTGCTCTTTTGGAACATTGCCATATTCACTGCAAGTCTGAAGGCTTCATTACTGCACAGAGCAGAAAATCTTCTCATGAAACAACGGGTTATGTATTCCTAAGGTGTGTAACTGACCATTGTCTATATCTTCCCACCTATTCACACGCTTTAGTCATTAGAAGTACTTAATATGTCCAAGCAAGAAAAGATCCGTTTCTGAAATATTTGGTACACCATGATGTAATTTAGTACTCCCTCAGTCCCTTTTTATAAGCAACATTAGAGCTCATCACGTAGATCAAAATGTTAGTTAAAATTAGTTAAAGACAATAAATATGTAGAAATTAGAAGTTCTTTCTCTAAGATACCCTTATTTATGAGGGGGAGAGTATAAGAGAGAGAATAAGTAAATTGTTATAATAAAGAGAATTATGGAAAAGAGAGCATGTGTGATAGAGAGATGATGGTTCGGAAAATGAGATAATAAATATATTGACTATTAAAATAAGTAATTAATGAGGGCAAAATAGGAAATTCGCTACAAAAATTTAAGATAACTTGCAAATGTTGCTTATATTTAGGGACAACAGGGAGATAGTAGTTGTTGCTTATAAAATAGGACGTAGGGAGTACATGATAAGGGAATGGAAGTATTTACTACGTGTGAGGCAATATTGCTCCTAGAAAAGGTTTATTGCAATTGTGTTGCTAACATGTTGTTATTGGGGAATAATTCCTAAATTTTTTGAAACAGCCACTGATAGTATTAATGTCCAAATTAATTTGTACATGATTAGGAATGAGAGAATCTTCATATTTGGAAAAGTGATCTTTGCATACACTGACTTTGGCCATTGTTGGCTGCTGCCACTGCAGATGTGTCATAACGGGTAATGGAAATAATTCATACGCATATCTTGGACGACCATGGGGACCTTTTGGAAGAGTGATCTTTGCATACACTTATATGGATCGATGTATAAGGCCTCATGGCTGGAATAATTGGGATAAAATTGAGAATGAGAGAACGGCTTGCTTTTATGAATACAGGTGGGTGTATCATGTCTAGCTTCATTTTGTACTGTTTGATGCCTACCAGCATCTTATGGAATCAGTCTATGTGTTACTGATATATGGCCCAAGTATTTAATCAATGTAAATATAGATCTAAGTGGAACCAACGCAGATGTAACTGTTCAATATGTTCAAATGACTTGAATACGTTAAAGTTGTCTAGGATTTGACTTCCTTTCATTTAATGCACTTACCTGCTTGACCCACGACACTTGGGAAATGCCTTGTTTGAACTACATATGTGATCGAAATACTTGTAACCTGTCTTAACATGAAAAATTGCTGTCTGTTATCAAAACTGCAGGTGTTATGGACATGGTTGCTGCCCATCCAATCGAGTAGCATGGGCTAGAGAATTGATAGATGAAGAGGCAGAGCAGTTCCTTTCACATCGTTTCATTGACCCAGATGCTAATAGACCTTGGCTTGCCCAAAGAATGGCCTTGAGGATTCCATATTCTGCTTAGAAATTAAAATTATAGATGGGACTATAGTAGGAAGTTCATATCAGTTCATTACATGTGCGCTTAAAATTCCCACCGTTTGTGGAATTTATATGCCAATTATTATGTATGATGCTGTGGCCACTGAAGATTAATAAAATTATTGAATGATGATGCTCTTTCCATGGAGATATTTCTACTGGTTATTATTTTCAGCGAACGAGTTTCTGGTTGTCATATTATTGAAACCTGGGGAAGTTGGTTAGCTGCAGATTTTGAACTTCTTGAACGGGATGACATTTTGCTGCATGCTATTCTCGAAGCAAAGTTTAAGCTAAGAAGGTATAATAATCTATAACGAACCAAGCAGGATGCCTCTGAAAATTAGGTTTTGGAGAACTATCAGATTGTAATTTAACCTAGCAAGCTTTGCAAACAAGGGTTTGTGGGAACGGCACATGGACATAGACATAGATATAGAGGTACATATGGGCCAAAAAGGGACTTGACATGCATAGAATTTATTGAAAAAAGAAGGAATGAGAGGACAATAGATATGATTACATGATAGTGTCCTTAAAATAAATTTTAAAACCAAAGTATCTTTACGAAATTTAATTTATCAAATACAAAGATGTTAGAAAATGATAAAAACGTATGATATGACTTTCTTCGGTTTTATCTGCGCAGAAAAAGACAAGAAATTCACCGAGAACGCCCCACAAACGGGTGAAACAAAGACGGGAAGTTATGGAGATGCGGGGGATCGAACCCCGTGCCTCTCGCATGCAAAGCGAGCGCTCTACCATTTGAGCTACATCCCCAATCTTCTGTCAGCGGCCCTTTACTTTCTTCCTTTTTGACTAACTCATCATTTCTACCTCAACCTTCGAGTTAAAGAGAGGAGGACTGTGCCTGTCCGGTATGAAAATTATGCCAAAACCCCGACATGAAAATGTGTGCTTGCGTCCACCGGGACAGACAAAATAACTAAATTTCATAACTACTCTTATATTCAATGAAGTTTAAATATAAATTTTTTATGAATATTTCACAATTTTTGATACAAACCTAAATAGTGTGATACAAATAAAAAGACAGCTTCTCGTCGCCACACTTTTTATCCACTTCAAAATTAATGTTTTACAAAACCATAGAGAAAAATTAGTAAAGCATAAATAACTGCCCGTTACGTATATGACATTCTAAATTCACAATGAAAATAAAGTGGATGGAAACTGGAAAGTGTATTGAAGAGAACCCATAACTATACATAAGGATTTCCAAATTCCTTATTGACACGCGCGCGCTTGCACTGTTCAAATAATCTTTCAGAATAATTAAATCATGTAGATAATTACTTAAGACTTTTTTTTTTGGGTGGTTTGATGTAACTGTTTTTTCATAATTTGTTAATTAATGAGAAGTTGACAACTGGCAGCTTGGGAATGACAGAATAAAAGTATATTTGATGAAGATTTGGCTAGAACTCATGATCCAAATAGCCATATTATTAGGAGGGATAGCTGTCTCTTTGTCAATCCCTTAATAGAAATTGGTTTCTACATTCAACTGAAATAAATTAGGAAAGTGATAATAGCAAACTTTTTGAAGCCATTAATGATAATTGAAGACATCTAATTATTGAAATATTATGGAAGGGCTATGGTCTTTATTTGCGATTAAAATTAAATGACTTCACAAAATTGCTCTCATCATCAAATGCTGAAAATAGCCAATAATAGACGTTCATTCATGAATTTAGAAGAAAGAATGGGGGGAGCAACAAACAAGTGTTATGAATTATCACTTCCAACTCACCAGTCTCTGAAAGGAATGAATGGTGATTAGTAGTTACCAATAGTCGGAGCAAGAGCATGATCCTTGTTTGAAACTATGAAAACGATAACGATCACGGACGACAATTTCACGGTTGTATATGTCAGAGGCAATCTTAATAGCAGAATGACAATCCAAGCATATCCTCAGGTTCTTAAAAATATACAATGGGGAACCAGATCGCGTGCTTATCAGGCCAAAACAGAGAGCTAACTTCTCACTATGTGTGAACAATACCTGCTCTACCTCCTCCAACTCTTCTCTGTAGTTATCCCTTCCAGAACAACCAGATAACACTTGGGAAGCTGTACTGGGAACATAACCAGCCAACCTTAACCTTCGAATCATGTCATCTAGCATCCTATATATTTCTGCAGTTTGCAGGTGTGTCTTATCCCCTGCAGTAAATTGATGGAGTTTGCCAGCAACATATATCGAACTCACACCTGGCATCTTTTTAATACCCCTGGTTTTAAGAACTTGCCTAAGAGAATTAGCCTTGTCCTCTTTTCCAGACAATGCGTACATATTTGAAAGCAGAATATGACATTCTGTGTTGTGGGGATCCAACTGAATCAGCTCCTGCATCATCTTCTCACCGAGCTGCAACTTACCGTGGACACGGCAAGAACCCAGAATGGACCCCAATACCACTTCATTTGGAGGAATTGGCATCTTTTTCATGAAGGACAAAGCTTCTTCAAGACGACCAGCCCGACCCAATAGGTCTACCATACAAGCATAATGTTCTATTTCAGGCTTTATGTTGTAAACCGATTCAAGGCTGTGGAAATATTGCCAACCCTGTTCAACAAGGCCTGTATGGCTGCAAGCACTTAGCAAAGACATAAAGGTCATTGCATCTGGTTTCGCTTCTTTGACCAAATCAGGAAACATTTCCACCAAAACTTTGCCCCGTCCATGCATGGCCAACCCTCCAAGCATAGCATTCCAAGCCACTGTATTTCTTCGTGGCATATGCTTAAACACTATCAATGCAGTGTTTATCCAACCACATTTTGAGTACATGTTAACCAAACTCGTGCCAACCATTATATTCATGTCCCTACCCATTGATTTCAAAGCATAAGTATGAACCCACCTGCCCAGAGCCACATCACCTGACTGTGAACAGGCTGACAAGAGCGAAGAAAGAGTAACGTAATTCAATCCCATCCCACAATCAAAAATCATTTCTTTCAGAAGGTAAAAAGCATCCCGCGTAAACCGGTTTTCTACATAACCCACGATCATAATGGTCCAAGCAACCTCATTCTTCTCAGGCATCCTGTCGAACACGGCTCTTCCACTTTCCACTCCTTCCCATTTTACGGCTCCTTCCAGAATCCCAGTCCACGACACAACACTATGTTCCTCCATCTCTTCAAAGACCCTTCTAACTTCACTCACGAATCCACACTTCGCATACAGATCCATAACTGCATTGCACAACTTCACATTGTTAATTAAACCAGATTTCACCGCACCAGCATGTAATTGTAGTCCAACCTTAACATCCACCAGGCGTGCACAGGCATTGAATACGCAAACCATGGCCACCTCATCAACCTCTGAGCCCTCTCTTCGCATATCAACAAAAAAACTAAGCGCCGCTCTAGGCATGCCATGGCGAGCAGAGCAACCAATCAAGGTGGTCCAATCTACAGAGTCCTTGTGAGAGTGGGGGATTTCATCAAACACCTTGCGCGCGTACAGAGCACAACCGCAAGCTGCGTACAGATGGAGGAGGGCGTTGCGAAGGAAGTGATCAGGAAGACAAACAAGGCCAGTGACAATGACTTTGGCGTGGAGCTTCTTTCCGGTGTCGAGAGAGGAATTGCGAGCACAAGCTCTAAGAAGAGAGCGAAAGCGTGGAGCGAGGGAGGAGGGCGCCGAGTGGGACGTCCAGATCATTCGAGAGACGTGGATGATAAGCTTGTTATTGAGAGATATTGGTGGCTAAGATAACTTTAAACCGATTATTACTTCACAGAAGCTTTGCTTAATTATTAATATGCCTAAATAGGAGTTGCATCTTACGCAGACAGACAAGAAGCCAGGTTTGGAGACGTGAGTTGTCTAGGTATTGCAGTTGCAGCAATGCAGAGCCTGCAATCCGAGCTGCCAGAGATGATGTTGACCTATAACCAACAATCAGGTAGAAGCATAGGAAGGCTGGAGACTGAATCATGTCGTGGACCAAATTTCACTTCATGTACAAGCAATAGTCAAAACATAACTTTTTCCCTTAAATATAGGTAAAATTTCAATCAGTTCCCAAAAAAAAAAAGTTTCAGGCAAAAATTATAACTTTTGAGATTTGTTTTATAATTATTTTTTTCCTTAATATCTCATTGTAATTCTTCTTTAAATATAAAGCAAAAAAAAATGAGTGTTCTTAAATAAGTAAATATTATAATGTTTACAAAGATTTTTTGGAAAAAAATTAATTCGCTATACGTAATATTGGTTCGGGTTTTTTTTAAAGGGGCGGTAGCCGGTAGGGAAGAGGAGGGGAGGGGAGGGCTGGTAAAAATTTTTGTCTTCTTGTGCTCCCTTTTCCTCCTCCGTCAGCTGAGAAATGATTTTACACATTCTGACTAAATGGCCCATGCCATATTTTTAATATTACAATTTTAACCAACGCAACTTTTGAACTCCAACTGTTTCTTCGGGTATGTTTGGATATCAGAATCCCACTTATGTGCGACCACGTTGAAGCTATTACCATTGAAGGCGCGGCTGAAGATGAGAATGGAGGCGTCGCAGTCTCCCAACATGAAGTCGTGGAAGAAGAGGCGGAGGGTGGTGGCAGCCATGCTTGGCGTTCTTTGTTGCTTATCTATTACAATTGTTTCCTCCAATTTTGAGTATTTTGAGTATTCTGGTAGTAGTTGATATTCAACTTTAATCAATAGAAAAATGCAAGGTAGAAACAAACTCATCGAAGAAGAAACATTCTCAACCCTCAAACCTACGAATGAATCAAAATGGTGGGGTAGTTTTTGAACTAGTTGATCAGATGGGAAAGGAGAATTTGATGGCGGAATAATCATGGAAGAGAGATATGAAACCCAGCTGCCGTTATCGGAGAATTCTAAACCAAAGAGGAGGACAAGTCGTCTTCATCAACAAAACGGTGAACAATAATTATTATCATATATAATTATATATATACACATATAATTATAAAAAACAATTTAAATAAATAAAATAAGGGTGAAGTTATTCATATAAAAAATATTTTCCTTCCTCTCTCCTCTTCAACCAAATAAAGTGACGTTAAATTCCTTTTCATTCCTTATTTTCGTTAAAATCTCTTCCCTCTTTTTTCCTTCCTTTCTTTCGGTTGAATCGAGCACACCCTTAAAAAACAATTTTTCTTAATAAAATGAAATATCAGCTCCAATTCTTAATATAAAAGTTAGATAACTAATTAGAGATTAAAAAAATTAGTTAAGTTAGTTATTTATAACAAATATGTGTTAATTTTCTTAAATTACCTTTATTCAATCATATACATTGAAACTACACATAGGTGAAAATATCTTACAATCAATAGAAATATTTTCTAAAAACATATTATAAATTTGGAAGATAAAATAAATTAAGATATTATATTTACAACTGCCAACTAGCTTTTATATTTAATACTGAAAAAGATACTCCTCCAATCATAAATATAAAACCCCTTTTGTAGTAATTTACATTACACTACAAAAATGGTTTTATATTTAGAATAGAAGGAATAGTAGTTATTTTTTGGCTTGTGCACAGGAACAGAAGGAGCCGCTCACATGAAAAGATTTACACCACAAAAAAGATCTTATATTTAGAAGAGCAAAATAATAGTTATTTTTTGGCTTGTGTGCAGGAACAGAGGGAGCGGCTCACATGAAAAGAAGCCTGCAATTGTAATATTTTTACTCCTCCGGTCCAAATTATAAGACCCAATTGATTTATTTGAGGAGATTAAAGAAGTAAGTTAAGTTGATTATTTATAATAAATAAGTGTTGTCATTCCTAAAATATCCTTGCTAATTAAATATATTGGCTAAAACTATCATTATTAGAAGGATTATCTTAGAAAAAAATGCATAAATATAAGAGACAAAATGGATTGGGATCTTATAATTAAAACCAACTAAAAAGTCAAATTGGGTCTTATAATAAGGACCGGAGGAGTATTTTTTTTAAAACGTAGTAGAATTTTTTTCATTTTTTCAAATATCCCGACACCGCTACACAAGATTGCGCATTGGGAGAAAATTATTAGCAAATGTTATTTATATGTTCACATAGAAGGCGACGCCAAAGATGAAGCAGAGGGCCTCCGGCGTAAGCTTTAAATAATAAAATTGAATTGCGGGCTAATGCGCAGAGTTCAGAGCTCACTTCAACATGAATCACATTGTTGATAGTTTATAAATAATATATCAAGAATTTATCGTCTCATTTTCATATTTCGACATCCATCCATACCCGCGCTGAGGACGGCTCTGACTTCTGATCAAAAACATAACTCAAGAATGAAGAACAAGCAGCGAAGCTAAATGCAGTAGAAAGGGCGCAAGAGCCACATTCGGTCCGATCGATGATTAAAAACCAACCCTCTCCCCGTTATAACCACCGTGAATCTTTATATCATAATACAATTCATGCAATAGCCGATAATCAATACACAACCAGAATTCCAGACCTGGCAAAGCCAGCATATACATGCCATACACTTCGAGAAGCAAACAGAGTCAAATTAGCCAGCGGAAATCTGTCCGAGCAATCACAAACCAGAGTTAAACAAAAGGAAACCCGGGGGGGGGGGAATTGGAAATAATTCTCAGCCATATACCTAGGCAATTTTTGAACCGATACCAGAAAACGTCTGGTCTTGGCTATTTGCGGAGTTTAAAGTACAGAATTAAGGCAATAACTATAACCAAGACTGCGATGATGCCGCCAATAATCCACTTATTCTTGCTCATCCTTCTTGACATGTTAGACAAAATTCTTTTGCTCTTGCCTATATTATCATCAACTCCATGAAGCTGCCAAGAAAATATACCGCCCATGAATAAGAGAGCTGTGTCTCATAAATAGCACATATTTCTGTTTAATGTTTCTAGACCAATTTCAAGCATAACTGAATGAGCAACATCAGAGCGATTCGTGCAGAAATCACAACAATAGATAATAGAAATCCCAAAAGGTGTTAACAGATGATCTACAAACGAATCAAACACTAGATTATAAAAAGATTACCGTGTCATGTGCATGCAACAAAGATTGCCGTTGTGAATGCAAATCTTGAAGAATTGAAACACCGAGCTCTTCTGTTTCCAACATTGTTCTTCTGCTGTCCTTAATTCTGTCACCAGACTTGTTTAACCTCTCGGTTGACATCATTAATCTTGCTCTCTGATCAGATGATGCCTATTGCATTCACATTCATGCTGGAGTCAGATTTGGTGGTGTTAGCCTTTGCAATAATTAGTAAAATTAAGACCAGTCATTCTCCACATCTAGGAATCAGAAAGAATAACTGCCATTTACCATGATAAGAATTAGTAACATGGCAAAAGGAATTCATGCTGTTGTTTAAGGGTAATTGTACAATGTACACCATAATTGACCTACCCAACGTATAACACGCCCCAGCTCATACAAGCTTGGCTAAAGTACTAGAAATATTACATAATGGCAGCTGCGTATTTTGCTTGAGATGGTAAGCCCACATCAACTACAACGAGTCAATACATAATCCATTACTTTTGGAATTAAAACTACAATGGGCCCCCATGCATTTGCACGAAGCCCAAAACGAACTGCACTATAAATATAAATATAAATATAAATATTTTTTATGTTAATACCTGCATTTTTTTATGTTATATTGACTACTCATTTCTAAAGACAAAATATAAATGCCGCTCCAAAACAGTTTCACAATACAATGAAATCATCTTAAGTCATACATCAGTTAGGAACGTTACCGTCAAAGCATCTGTCATGCCTGATTCCAACAACTCATCCCGAGCAGAAGGGTTCAAGTTACCAGATACAATTTTCTTAACTTCACTTTTAAGATTATTCAAATCTGACTTGTACTCCCGCAACTTAGCAAGAAGCACAGCCTTGACGTTTGGTTGCAAACTTCTTGCCTCAAGGTCCATTTTTCGAATCTACAACATAATAAGCTCAGTCATGTCAGAACCCCAGAGTACAGAAGAAAGACAAGTTCCCCACACACAGGAGGAGAAAGTACCAAAGCTTCTGCTTCATCAATTCCAGCCTTTATTTCCGAAACTTTTTGCTTCTTTTGCTCTGCAAAAAGTTATATGAATTATAGGGGAACATATGACTCAGCATAGAACTAAGGCTTCAATTTTCATTCCTCTTTTCTTGATAAAAGCTTTCAACTAAATCCACTCTCATAGCTCATTACTTTAAAAGGAATCCTCAATTATTTACAATCCATTGCATTCTCTAGTGAATGAATATCTGTGTAACACATTTTTAGGTCACTTTATTCAATAACCAGTACATTAGAGCACTTTTGTAATATCAATAAAGGTTTGTCCAATGCGTAAAAATTTGACTAATAACTCACAAGATCGTGTGCTTAAATCCCACAGCTTATGCAAGGACTTTGTTATGAACGATCTATAAGTACCTTTGTAACTGCCCTTTGAGCTCAAAGGCATATCCTAGCCTTAGTAAGCCTTCAAGACCCAACTCACCCAAAATTTTTCCTTTTATATATATACAGAGACGTTAAAATTGGGGAAGGGCATCGAACATGAACAAATTTCTATAGAATTGAAGGAAAAAGATACATGTGTTCTTTTTAACCTTCCCAATACCTCAAACATTAAAACCCACAGAACGCAGTTTCTGCTCCAAATCAGTGTATTCAAGAATCATTAAAGTGAACGATAGAGATTTTTTTCATCCTAGCAAAAATTGTGCTTGCATGGACAACGATACAGAGGCAATTGTCCCTTGGCTCTCTAAGGAAATGACCGGTGGGAATGGGAAGCTTCAGAAGGTATCAATAGGAGAAAATTTTCCAAAGGCTCCTTCTATTACCAGGATCTAGACAACAATAGATCCAAAGTCCAACCAATGCATGTACAGATTAGAGAGCAAAAATTGAAGGAATCTGACAAGAAACAGAAAAATATTGAGATCATAATTACACATCCTGAAATTTTATGGATGCTTAGTTTGTTTTGGGTTTGACAACTACAAACTGCATTTATTTTTTTCTTTCTCCAAAAAGGTTGCAATTCTTAGCACAATAATTTTTCACTTGTTCAAAATTACGTCTTCGCCATGACAATGGCAATTATCAAAATACATCTGGTAATTAAAAGTAGTTTTGCTTCATCAAGGATCTGGAAATCATTAAACAATGATAATACGCATTTTCAACATAAGCGACATAATTCGGGAGATTAACTGAAAATTCCAAAACAAAATAAAGACTGAGGCAGGTTCAAGGAGAATCCCGAAGCATCAGCAGCATTCCAGACTCATCTAAAAACGAAAAAAGAAAAAACAGGGAAGATCGGGCAAGATTTTTCAACTACCTCCGTTGAGAGCAAAAGCTCCAGTGCACTTTTTTGATAGATTAGCCGAGAGCTCGCAGTACTGGCGTTCATATCCCTCAAAAACGTTACTCATCGTCCGGGACCTTCTATACCCTCTGTTCAATTCAAGATCAACAAGTAGGTTCAACGTAATCAATCGTCAGAAAAGACGAGATTGCTTTCAAATATTTCAGAAAGACAGAAACGAAATCGAAACCTTCGGCCACAAAATCAAAAACTAAACCCTAATTCGATCGACGCCTAAGAGCAAAGCATAAAAAGTACAATTTCGGCGTTGATCAGTTGGGGCAGCCAATAATCCAAGCGAGAACCCAAACAAATGAATAGATCGCGAGAAGAAAACCGAAGGGCCGCACCTGAGATTGTCGCAGAATCGGAGACGACACCGAGAAGTCAGAGAACCGAGGGGAGTTAGGACGGAGACCGGTAGTGACGCTTTTCGTTAAGGGACGGTATAAGGGGTCAAAACGGCAGCGTGGGGAAAGCAGTGGACGAAGATAAAGCACAGCATAAATGTGCTGCTTGCTCGTGGCGCGTATGCTAAATGGTGCACACGTATGCGGCTATGCGCTGCGCTTTGGGCCTTGTGGTGATGACGTGGAGGGAAATTATATAGAGCGCGTGAAATTCATTTCCCTCCTCGGCCTACCTCTCCATTCCACGGATTTTTTGTTCTTTGCAGTTTATAACCCAACCCAACTGACCGCCAAGCGAGTCCATGTCAATGGTAATGATCATGTGAGAGGCTATCTCTGTGTTATTGATTAATTAAGACAATAAGCATTCTCATCTTATAAAAAAAAAAAATACAAGTTTGAATTTTAAGAAACGTATTTATTAAAAAGATTTTTGATTTTAACGTTTCTATTCTAACAGAAATTAATTTCAAACTCAAAGTAAATTGAGTGAAAAATGTAAATAATTTTTATCGATTTGTCTAATAAATATTGTCTCTTGCGTGAAAACTATATAAGCATACTGCACTTAAATAATCAAATCAAGTGTGCATCAACATTACATTTCTAGTTTAATCCGCACTCTGCATATGTCACGCTCATCTTCAATATTTCACAGAAGGAAAAAAACAGCTTCTCTAGTTGGTCCAAAAACGTCACCGTCTAGGGTGTAGTTGGAGAAAGAAAACTCCATCAATAATGTTTATACAATTTCAAAAAAAGGTTATATGATAATATAATTTTAATCAATCAAAGTTTGGCAGTGACACTAGATATAAATACTCCTCCGGTACTTAACATAAAATCTAATTATCGTGTTAATCTTGGTCTTAAATGTAAGATTTATTTTCATATTTATCAATTTTTTAAAATACCTTTATTAATACCATCTCAACTATAATCAAGTAGGAGAATAAAAAGAATATAAAAAAATATTATAGTGTTTTAGAAAAAACATATCATGCTTTATATAATTAACTGACTTATTTCACTTTTTAAATATAATCAAATTAATTAAATAAGTCTTACATTAAGGATTAGAAGAGTATGTTTGGATGAAAACAAATCACATAAACAGTTTCATGGAGGGACATCATGTATGTCTCAAGTGGGAAGCATTGAAGTGATCGTTTTTCATGAGCTTTATTAGCAACGACAAGAGGAAACCTCACGACTAATTACTTATTATTTGATAATTTCTGGTTAACTATATAATTAATAGCGATATTGACATAGTTTTGCCGTGAAAGAGACTTTTAAATTGTTTTTTCTTACACGTCTCCTAGCTAAATTGCTTCGCTTTTAACCGTTTTTAAAACTTGATGTGTTTTTAACTCAACCAAAAAAAAAAAAAACACATACAAGTGTGCGTGTGTGCACGCAGGAGAGGGAGATAGAGAGGGAGAGAGACGTGTTTTTATGACAAATGCTTATTATGCAGATATCTTTATTTTCGCCATTTTCCCCTTAAATCGGAGAGATTTCCAGCCCATAATTACTTAGCTCGAAACCTTATTCAAAAATTTATTTCATGTATATATTTATCTTTTGTCAAGCATCTGGTTTATGCCTTAGTTAAAGGCTTATAGTGCCGAGTAGGAGCAAATCATGAGCAAAATCGAAGAATGAGTATTGTTTTTTTAAAAAAATTAAAATTAAAACTAATTGCATTTCTCAGTCTGTGTGAAATGATTATTTATTTTTTTCCTTCACACCATCTTACATTGTTTAAATCAGGTTTGTAAACTTAATAAGTTGGAGTGAAATCAAAATTCTAAACGGAAAAATCATTTAAAAAAATATTTGCGCTATGCCTATGACCAATTCAGGTTGACACTCCAAGGCGAAATCCAAGTCCTGGCCTGGTCAAGCAAAACAAAAGAATCAACAAATAAATAATAAGACCGCACTAATTACAAAGCCTCAAAAGCTGCCAAATGCTTGGATCTTGAAGCCGAAATTATAATGAAACAAATGAATAGAACCAACCAATGGGACCGATTCAGCCTCAAGACTTATTTGACAGGATCTTTCTGCTCACACCACCCCCCCACCCCACGCACGCAAATATATATATATATAAAACCACACACTACCTTCAACTCCAATCCAAGCAACCAACCATATCATAGAACAAGCAAGCCTAGACTCTGAAAGAAGAGGTGAAATGGCAAGGAGGAGGAAGGCTGTGGAAATAGAGGGAGACGGAGGCATGAAATGGGATGAGATGGTGAAGGAAGCTGAAGCACTGGGAGTGGGCAGAAGGGCCAGGAAGCGTTTTGTTGGGGTCAGACAAAGGCCTTCAGGAAGATGGGTTGCTGAGATTAAGGATACTATTCAGAAGATTAGAGTTTGGTTGGGAACTTTTGATACTGCTGAGGAAGCAGCTCGAGCTTATGATGAGGCTGCTTGTCTCCTTCGTGGTGCCAACACTAGGACCAATTTCTGGCCTTGCTCTCATTCTTCTTCAACCCCTGTTCTTTCCTCTAAGATCACGAAGCTCCTCCTTCAAAGGCTCAAAGCAAGGAACAACTCTTGCTTTGATTATTCTTCTTCTGATTTCTCTTCCTCTGTTTCCCTTCTTTCTGATCAGCAAGAAAAGCAGCAAGCAGATTTGTACAATGAAGCAGAAGCTGCGGATTTTTCAGTTGACCAGTTGACTGATTTCCTCAACGATCCTGAAGACTACATCGCAGGCAACAATGGCTTTAATCTGTTCACTGATCACAGTACACAAGTCGATTCCTTTACCAATAGTCTTGAATCATGTCTGACTGAAACAGATGAATGCAGGGAAAGAGAAATGGGGTTGGAAAATGAAGTCAGAAATGTTGCTGGCTGCAACTCAGGAGGGAAAAGAGAGGAAGAAAGTGAAGAGGAAATGATGCATATGGGTGTGCAGGATTTTGAGTTTCTGGACAAGGTTGCACCGTCATGTTACTATTCACCTTTTGAGATGGCTGAGGAGATGGAGGATCCTGTGGTGGAGGCAGAGAGCTACGGTGATGAGCCTTCAATGCTCAGAGCTGCCATGAAGAGGATGAAGTATGAGAGGAAGTTCTCAGCTTCCCTTTATGCATTCAATGGAATACCTGAATGCTTGAAGCTGAAGCTTGCATCAGGAAACTCCAAGGGAAGAGGGGTTTCTGATCATTTAGCCGACCTTCAGATGGCTTGTAGCAGCAAGGGGAATTTGAGGAGAATAAGGAGGGCAAACAAGACATGGGACTCGTGGAAAGGAAAGAAGAAGAAAACCCAGAGGAGTGTTCTTCATCTTCTACCGGTGGTGATGGTGACTTGTTGCTTTGGAATTCACTGGATCTTCCTCCCATATGTTTCGTTAACTAACTAAATAATAGTCGGTTCCAACATATCATACGTTTCTGTAACTTGAATGTATGCTAAGTGAGAGATTGTAACGTCAGGTTTTGCAGCAATCAACATTGGTTAATTTATGTTATGTTCATTATTCCTAGAACCAGCAGTAACTCAACCGTTCAATTGAGTTCTGATCATTCTTCTTCTCATAATAACTGATTCTATCCTCATCACGAACTCATCTGTTAATGAATACCAACTCATACAACACTTTCCCAACTGAGTGCTTCCAGCCATTCCGTCTACTAATGCAACGCAGAAAGAGATGGCTCTTGCGAGGCAATAGGAAAAAGAAATGATACAGAATAATGGATCGGGATACTATGTAGCTTTTCCCCGCGGTTCCGAAAGGAAGAAACTACTTGAGAAGCATGCTAAGAATGACTGTTTCCTTTCTTATTGTGTATTAAAAAAAATATTAATATATACATACACATAAAAAATTAATCTTTTAATCCTTATAGTTTTGTCTCAATTAAAATTCAGTCTCTCAACTTTTAACTCATTACACTCAATCTTTACAATTTTAATCATCTTAAAATTTTAGTCCTTAAATTTCATAAAATATATAATTTTATTTTTTAAAATATAAAAGCTCATATTTTAAGTAGTTAAATTATAAAAATTAATTTGCATCGAATCAAAATTCCGGGTGAGTTACAATGATCTAAAATTTAGAACTTAAATTACAACAAAATAAAAACTATAAGAACAAAAAGATTAATTTTTGTACATGTACTACAGATGGCCACAGTTTCTTTGCTTTCTACCCCAATATATACATGTAACTCAACCTTCGTACATGCAAAGTTGATCTGAGCAATCGCACCAGAGGGCAAAAGTAGCATCAGCTTAGTGCAGGAACGATTTTTAAGGGAAAAATGGATATCAGGGAATGGCAAAACCGATTGGCGGAAAAAAAAAATTTCCTAAAATCAACTCAGCATTTCTCGGGTAATTTTAAAACAGGTTCACAGAATTAACATCCATAGCATTCATTCCACGGAACGTGTGGGGAGCGTGCAGGAGAAAGGGCTAATAATGTACCAACCTTGGATTCGTTCTCTGCCTCAAACTAGCCAGCAAACGTGAATTGAATATATAGCACTATCAACACTTTCATGCAAGGGCAAAAGGCTAACACCGCAAGCTTATTACATGCCGCGTGGACAGAAAGCCCTGTTTCCAGTGCCAGTTATCAACAGTATTTACAACAACAACAACAACATAAGCCATAATACCAATTAAGACTAGCGCTAATTCTTCCATAGCATTCCCAGGTTTTTCACTTTCACATAGTAGAAATTCAGTTCCCTTGCGGGAAAAGCAAACCTAGTTGAACACCAAAATTATGGAAGCAAGTCTGATATTTAGGGTTAGCTTGCAGCAATAATGGTCACCCCGGTAACAAAACAAAAAAAAAGTCGGGTTATATTGAAGGAGTAATACTGAAATTGCACTTATGTACAATGCAAGCTTATCTACAAGCTCCATTAAACACATCTCAAGTCTCCTTTGACAGCCTAAGCTCTTCTCTCTAGAGGACACGTAGCTGCGCAAGGAAGGAAGCACAAAGATCCAAGAAGAGCAACTGTGGGCCCTGGACCCTTTGAAGATCAAGCAGATACTTCTCTTCACGGGTTTTGTAAAGCTGTCAAATCCATGAAAGAAATTTAAGTAGATGTTACCTTTCCACACATTCCCAAATGACTTACTAACAGACAGCGATAAAGAATTCTCTCATCATGATGTCCAGACTCCAGAGAATGCAAAATGCATGCAGTAACTTAGAGGAGAAGACTTGGATATATAGTTTTTAGACGCTTCCTGTCAAGTTCTCCAATAAAAACACGACAAATAACTAGTCATGTTTTCACTGAAGAACCTGGCAACAAAAACTTGGCGGAACTTAATGCAATTCCTCATAGCAAATATATGGCAAGTAACATGTCAGGGATATTTTAACTATAGCAAACATATCAAACACTAAGAAATAATAAATAATCTGTAACACTAGTAGTAGTCTAAAGAGTTAATTTTAGATATACAGATTCTTATCTGCTAATGACGGGGAAAAGTTGGAGTTAGAAGAATTTGTTCTATTGTCATTTCTTCTTTAGCCAAATACAACAAATTGAGACTAGAGTTTTCAAGAAAGGTTACCTGCATTTCAAACTTGACTACATTTGACTTAGAAACGGCATCATTCTCAATAACAGCAGAATCATCTCCAAAGTAATGATTATGATTGTTCACCATTCCTTCAGGATGACCCAGGATGCCAGCAACCCACCGGCACTTCATGTTATAGTGCCCAATCTTCTTCCAACCCACATTCAATTCTTGCAGAGCTTTAAGGACCTCAGTCATTATTTCACGGGGATGGGCCCGAGACTGCCACAAGATGATGGGGCATTATTTAACAAAGAAAGCCCATCAAAGCTTAATGCTTCTGATGCCATCTATCAACAAGGAACAATATAGACACTAACAATTTATTTTATTTGCGCATGACCCGTAAGAAAAACAAAGTAAGCAAGCACCAGAGTCAATCAACAAAATTGATCGCCCAAACATCCATAAAAGAGATGGAATCGGATAAAACAGACATTAAAAAAGAATTTCCTCATAAAATAGTTACACATCATCGCCAGTGAAAGTGGCATCTAAGGGAAAATGCTCATAATGAAGTCAGCTCCATTATGAAAACAGACAACAATTAAAACATCGTACCTGAAGCCCAAGGGCCCATTTTCTCTCAACAGGCAACTGTGGCCTCAATCCAGCTCCTTGATAATCCATATATCCTGGGAAGCGGTTCCCAACAGCTGGAGCAGCAAGTTCACTAGGATGCAACGAGTTATAACCAGTATCCTAATCAGTCATATCAAATAACCAAAGCTAGTGAGCTTCACAAAATTTCGTCTTAAAAATATACAGAGAGATATAATATACCAAGGTACATAACACATTTTGTTCACCAATAATAAACTTCATAAAGTACAATGTCCAGGGAATAAAATAAACTTCAATATTTCCAACACAGGGTATGCTACTGCTGTCTAGTTCACCTAGGACTACAGCTTACAAGCCTGACAGGGTTGTACCATTTATTCATTACATAAACGTCACTTTATAATAAATATAAACTAATGAAACCTAAAACAGGTGAGGCGAGGACAAACTCACCATACTCTCTTGGAACTCAGCGCCAAGATAGCCACTTGAAACGCGGAATCGATTGTCCAGTAGCAAATAATATGCTACAGTACCCTGAAATGCATGGAACGAAGTAAGAAAGAATGTGGCAGATATGCAGCAAAAGAATAAAGAGTGCATACCTCATTCTGTATCCTGTTGCGAAGAGATTCAACCAACTGATTCCTATCAAATCCCATATTAACCACTTCCTGAAGAATTTCCTCATCAATCTACAAAACCGTAATACTGGTTAAAATTAGTTGTTGGCACAGGTCATACTTTTCCAATAATTAAAACTAAATCAACCACAAAACTTGTGTTCCAAGCATACATATACATAGCAAACAACAAGTTGCAGAGGGAAATTGAAAGAATCATGTAACTTTGCCCTCAAATTTATTAAAGTAGCACAAACTGTCAAATTATATGCCAAAAAAATGCAAACATAACAAAATAATGCATAGAGAATAAGCATAAAACCTTTTTGGCTTGTTGTGAAGTATCAGGTGGTGGCACTGCCAAATAACGAGGGAGATGAGCCTGGAACCATGGGTGTTGACGGATCTCAGGTATAGTCACCCTTTTCATAGGATCAACCACGAGCATCCTCGGTATCAGATCTCTAGCACCAGGTGATAGATGACTAGGAAGAGTGTATATCCCGCCCTAAAAGAAATAAGAGGCAACATTGGGAAGCAAAAGAAGAAATGTATGTAGTGTATCTTTGAGAACTAATATATAGCATTCATTATGTTGGGTTTATAAATCAGTACAGTGCAGGCTCACATTTTAAGCTAATAAAAGCACTCAGAAGAGAAGTGGCAAAGGAAACACCAGAGAACTCCACGTCATCCTCTCTCCCAATCAAAAAGTGAAATAACTTAATATAAACTTCCCCAGGCAGTGATATCAGACACTGCACTGATGTTACCGATAACAACCTGACACTGACACATATTACTTCTAGATTCTGCTACAGAAATGATCACTGAAGGAACCAAAAATGATAATCGAAGCTTAAAAAGATACAATGAATATTGAGCTCAAACATACAAGTTTATCTGACCAAGACATAACTCTTCTTCATCACAATAACAATACCAGGCTCAAAACCCATGAAGAAAATAATTTGACAGGACAGGAACATTCTAAGGAATCCAACCTGAAAGACATAGGATTAAAGACAGGCCAGCAATACCTTAATTTTCTTGAAAAGGTTTGGAATGTTTTCATCATCAAAAGGAAGAGTACCACAAAGAAGAGCGTATAAAATTACACCACAGCTCCAAACATCTACTTCAGGCCCAGCATAATGTTTTCCAGAGATTACCTGGGGGGGGGGGAAGCAGAGTACAACAACAAAATATGAATCACCAAAAGAAACCAAATATGCATCACAAAATTCTCTCTAAATAACAACAGCATCCATTTATTTGCAATCAAAAGAATTCCAACCTCAGGAGCAGCATAGTTTGGGCTTCCACAACTTGTCTTAAGGAAATGACCATCAACCATGACATTGCTCAGGCCAAAATCTGCTATCTTGACATTGCATTTGGAGTCCAACAGCAAATTCTCAGGCTTCAAGTCTCTGTGAGCCACCATATTCCTGTGACAGTACTCCACACCAGAGATTATCTGCTTCCAAACAGAAATTTAGCTTAAATGATGATAAGCACAAGTTGCTGAAATACAAAAATTTGCACTTAATCCTACCTGCTGAAAAAAATTACGAGCTTCATCTTCTTGCAGCCTCCCCTTTTCTACTATGTAGTCAAAGAGCTCTCCAGATTTTACATACTCCATCACAACAAATATGTCTACCGGGGTTTCTATGACTTCATAAAGTCGTATGATGTGAGGATGCATGAACAATCTTAAAATTTTGATTTCTCTTCTGACTGTGACAAGTTTGAAGGGAGGGAAAATGGAAATTAATATTCAATCAACAGAAAGCAACAATAGCAAACATGCAGAATTTGAAAGCTAACAAATACTTTAAAAAAAAAATCAGTTGTATTTCTCCCCAACCTCCATACCATAAGAAGAATAATGGAATCAGATCTTAGAAAATACCTTAAATTTTTCAACCTATAAACCAGAACCTTCCAACGTAAATTATAAACTTGAAACCAAATCCTCAAATTGATATAAAGATTTCAAGAAAACTTGAAAGCAGGCCACAAACCTTTTTCTTCCATTTCCATGTTCTTTATCTTACGTTTGTTGAGGATCTTAATGGCAACTTTGTGACCTGTCAAAACATGCTCTGCAATTTTCACCTTCCCAAAGGATCCAATACCAAGTGTTTTCCCCAATTTATAATTTGATAGAAACATGTCCCCACCAGTACCACCACGACCAGTTGATCCATCCATTTTCAGATCTGGATACATTATTTCAGAAGAAACGTCATGAAAATTGTATGCATAAAAGTGTATATACAAACATAATATAGCCAATCTTCCCTTATCAGAAAGCAGCATCCCATATTGTATTGCAACAAAAATGGTCACAAGATGCAGCAAGCGTCTTCAAGCTTTTCACACAATACTAGTGCAACTAAACTAGGTGTCAACGCTGCAACTAAACTAGGTGCCGAGGCAATTAAGTGTCTCAGATACGGAAGTCTCTAAAGCTATTAATATTAACCACCATACAATGGGAACATCATTAAGAATGATATACAATGCATTTTGGAAAAGATGTTTTCATAAAAAGGATAATTTTTTTATAAAAAAAATAAAGGACAACCTAAGTTGTAATTAAAGATAATAAGATTGTGATTTTCAATTCAAGCCAGTTTAGTTCATAACAAATATTGTGATGTAAGATGAGACTCAACAATGTTTAGGTTTTCTCCCAAATTCATGCTTAGCAATAAAAGAGTAAGCAATGTAGCAGCAAAATAGCATTCTTTCTTTCCTTTTCATCGATATTGCACATATTGACAGATCTCAAACTTATAAGGTCCCTTTCCTGAAGGGCTTGAAAATAACACTAGATGTATAGGTAGTAGATAAAGTTACATATAATTTTCCTCAGGAAGATACTGATCACCCAACTGTAACAACGTTTTATTATTTTCTTTTCTCACTAAAACCAATTAGAACCATGAGCAAGAACTACCAATGTCAAATGTTCTCAGCTACCACTTGACACAGACTGACTATGCTTATTTCTATATCCGACTTGACAATTAAATGAAATTCAGTTAAATTTATTGGAATAGAAAAGTATTTCACACATCATGACTACAATCGAGTTACTGAGATTTCTCGAGAGAATTCTGAGGCTTAAATAAGACCAAGCTCCAAAATGATGCCAAGTCATTTACAAGTTCGGAAACACAAGTGCGAAGAGTCTAAAAGCAATTAATGGAGAACAAAATCATATTAGAGGAAGTAACATAAATGTTCTTGGTTTGAATGGTATCTTTAACTAATGAAGAGAAATCGTTTGACCATATTTTCTACCGGAGCCCTTCCCTATCACCGTGAAGCTGAATCCGGATCACCCAAAACTAGAACACAATGCTCCAATTGGAACGCTTAATTGTGTATTGAACAATGCAGGAAAAAAGGATAGCAGTAAAGGTTCAATTCAACGACAACAAGAATGCATTTTCAAAATCGATCCAAGAACCCCAAAATGTTACCGCCGATTAATCCGTAGACGGAGAGAAGAAAACTTTTAGGATTTCGGACGAAGACTCGAACTCGAAGCAACTATCCTGTTACGACCCTGAGATTGATGTCCCTCTGCAGTAACTAGTCATCGGGAATTGAGGATCATGACGAATAATAATAGACCATCGTGTTCTCCTTCGATACTTACGCGATGAGCGCAGGGCTGCTAAGCTAAGATGCTCCGAGGAAGAAAAAAAGGCCAAAAAAAACTAAAACGACGCGTTTTAGGGTTTCCAGAAGGCTGAGAGATTATTTACATCTTCGACAAGCGCGAGCGGGCAAGCGCTAGCGTACGGACTACGGAGTAATACTAAAGGTATGTTTGGTTGGAGGTTTTTGGGGTGGGGAGAAATAATTTGGCACACAATGACTAAAATACCCACGCCCATGTTTTAATATTCCCCATTTGCTCAGAAGTAAATATGTATTGTAACGATGTGTTTGGCACTGTTTAGGAGGAGTTCATGGCGCCTAAGTATCTTAAGAAATTAGTCACTCACCATTCAAGTGGAAGGATGTTCTTAGCAACTAAAAAATAGGCATTACTCCTCGCATCGCCCCGATTGCGTCTCTGCTGGCCTACATGCTCACCGTCATCGTCATCCAGAGAACCCCCGCTCCAGCCAGCGCCTCTGACTCCACCGTTCTCATCCCGTGGATTATTATTTTTTAGTAATTTTTTAAATCTGTTTCGATAAGTTTGGCCGTCTAGGTTTAATAGCAAAATCTGTAGGAAGATAAAATAGCAAGCAGCAGTGAAGAAGAAGAGGGATGAACACGTTCGAAGCTTCTGTAATTGGTTAACCTTTGAGTATTAGATATTGAATTTTTATCCAATAGAAAAATAGCCAAAAAATGCGGGAGGCGGAGCATGTTGCCAAAATTTTTTAGCAAAAATGACAGAAGAATAATTATTGAGGGGGTGTTTGTAAACAGTAAAAATACTTTTCAAAAATATTTTTTTCGAATCGAAATAAATTCATCTATATATTTACTTCGTATATTATAAAATTACTTTTAAAACCATAATTTAGTATTTATTCAAACATCCTCTGAATTTCAAAAAATAACAGGCAGGTAACTAAACTAGAGCTTGCAAATTTAGTGTAATAACCACGCTACCTTTTATTTTTTTGGGGGGAAAAAAACTAACACTTTCATCGACTGACCAGTCATTAGAGTTTTGGTAACCGTGACAGCCGCATAGAGTATAGGTGGGCCACAAGTTGATGATCAGTAACTGGAGCTCTGGCAACCTGGAACTATTCTTTTGGGGATTTTCACAACTTCAGTATTTGCCAGCTGCTAGAGCTCTGGCGACCAGTGATCAGCTAACTGCTGAAACTTTGGTGATGGTGGCTCACCTGAGCTCCAATAGCCACCTCCCATACCAGAGCTTCCAGCATGTGAGGTGCTTAGTTTTTTTTTTAAAATAAAGAGTAATATGATCAATTTAGCAAATTTGTAAATTCTAATTTAGTTACTTATACCCAAATTAAAATTTTACTTATTTAAGTGATTATTTGGGAATTTTGAAATTCAAAAAATTATTTTTCTGTCATTTTTTCAAATTTTTATGAGATCATTAAAAATTAAAATACATCTCTTTTCCTCTCCTTTCTTGTCTTGCAATCCTTCATCCCCTTCACTAACCATCATCTGCCAAACAACTCCTTAATTATTACCCTCAAGTTTGCTTGGGAGTAGACTCGATAATATAGGTTGAGTTAAAAAATCCAGCCCGTCAGCACACCAAAAATGACAGATTTGGGTTAGTAAAATGCCAACCCATTAAGGTGCGGCTACTTTAGCATGCACTGCTTCTAGCCCACTCCACTCACGAACTTGCTGTATCTGCACCACCAATCCATATTATGAACTCTCCTTAGGAGGGCAAAAAATAGTTTTCTTAAAAAAAAGCGCGTGAATAAATCGAGATAGATAGGGTTTTTTTCTTTTTTTTCCCGGCAGCGCGAGATGGATGGTTGTTACATACGATACTTTGATGTTAGTTTATTTTAATTCATACCGGCATGAGTAATCAAAAAGTTGACTTGTTTAGTACGATAATTAAATCGTATTTGCCAAAGAAAACATCCCCGGTTCCATCCCCTATCCAGCAACCATCAAAGGCAAAAAGAAAAGCCTAATTCGGAACAAGAGATGTTTAACCAGGAAAATTATATAATTATAAAAACAAATTTCTAATGAAAATGCAATAAATTCATTGATAAATGAATGATTTCGTATAAATAATTATATGGTCTTATTGAATTATATGCTTGTTTATTATCATTATGATTAAAAAATATTTTTATTTCTTTGAAGACCTAGATTAAGGATTTAGATTTTAGACAAGTTTTTTACGGAACTTCAGACAAAGTTAAATAGATGATAAGTAGAAGGAGGAAGCCGGAGATGAAAAGAAAATACTACCTCCGGTTCTTGATATAAGATTTTGTTTGAATTTTATTTTGGTGTTAAATATAAAATCCTAATATATTTTGTCTCTCATATTTATGTATTTTTTCTAAAGTAATCATTCTAATAATGGTAATTCTAGCCAATATACTTTATTAGCAAATATATTTTAAGAAAGACAATACATATTTATTACAAATAACTAACTTAACTTCTTTTTTTAATTTTCTCAAATTAGTCAATTAGTTCTTATAATTAGGATAGGAGGTAATACATTAATGGTTAAACTTGTGTTATAAAAACGGGGTGCCAATATTTTTTTAATTTAAATATAATTTTTGGCCGTAGAACATAAATTGGTTTTTTATTTTGAAAGAAATTGAATAATTGGGCAAGGGGATAGATAGGCGGACAGGGAGTAGTAGGGTTTGAGGGAAGAGGTATAAAGGGGCGCGAAAGAGAGGGAATGAGAACTACGGGCGCCTGAGGCCGAGCGCTTCCCTCTTGAGGAAGGGGTGGCGTGGTATTCCACGGGAAAAGGTTATACAGTGTGGCGCACCCTGTTGCGGTGCGTAGGCGCATATCAATTCATTCTCATGAAGGGGCTTCATGGCCGCTTTTCTGCTCTAGTTCATAGCAGTTCAAGCGAGATGTTTGCCCTACATCTCTCTCTTCTTTCTCTGTCTTTACATTCACACATTTCACTTTTAGACGCGTCGTTGAAATTGAATTATTTTGAATAGATTAAGATGAATTGGCATTATGATTCTGAAACTCAATATGCTAACTTCAGATGATAATCTTGTTTCAATTTTCGATTAGAACTGTTAGGTCACAAACATTAAAGGTCTCTGAAACGGTAAAAGATACTTGTTCAGCTTCTTTCCCCTGTGATTTAGGAGGCCATTGCTTCGACTTAAAAAAGCATTTTGTATGTCTTAGTTTTAACGAGACATCGATCTTGGTATGATCACTAGAGTCCTTGTGGTGATTGCAAACTCGGTGGCCCTGTTGGTGAGTAGGAGAGATTAAGAAGGTAAGATAGTTAATAATCCTAAACTAAGAAGTAAGCCATTCTTTCTTAAATTACACCATATTGGAAAAAGGGCAATGTACATGTCAGGGTTGCTCCTCATATAAACAGATGCTGAAACAGTTAACTCCTGTAAGTGAATAGGGTCGGGAGGGAGTATCGGACATTACAATGGTTCAGATGACCCCGAGTCAGTGAGTGAGTCCACCCATGGCTAAAATGCTGGGCAATGCTTGCTTAACTAATTTCCTTGAAATTCCATCATTTATCTGCAGCAGGCATTGATTTATAAGTAGTACTCATCATCTTTGCATAAAGTAACCGATTGTTTGTTTACTTTTAAGCAGTAGTGGAAGGGCAAAATTATGTGTCTTATTTACTGATAATGCCACAAGCACGATCAAATGATCAAGTAATGACGCAACCACTGTTTTTCGAATCAACTGAATCAAATGTAAAACTAGTTTCTAGTTATGTGTCTTATCCGTGAAATAAGCCCTTTTTGATACAATAACCAGCTAGTTATGCAATGGTAGGACAGATGCCAAACTGTTTAGTTACCTTCCTAGCCTTGATTTGCCGGTTGCAGGGCGTGTGCTTTCATTGCCAAGTCTTTTGCGGCCCTATAATATTATTTGTCAGAAGAAATTAAAATGCAATCTGATGCAAACAGAACGATAGGGTTGCAAGTGGAACCTTAAAGATTTTGCACGATAAAAATTATTTGTTTGCAGTTGCCGGAGGGTTTCTAATTTACCTGAGCACTTGTCGTGCCGGCTGGCGTTTCCGTAGAATCAATTGAGAAATTAGAACTTGTATCAGATGCATTAGTGTGAGCGTGATGGCTTGTGTTGTCCTTATATTGTCTTTCTGCGACATCGATCATATGTCTGGTTAAATCATATGTGCCTTTTGCAAAGGTTGGATCCAGTGCGCTAATTTTGCTTTTTGAACCATCTGATAATGTGGATGAAACCTCTGGTTTTCTCCTTTTTGCCCATGCAAAGCCACTAGCACCTGAGGCTGGTGCTGGCCCTGTTAATATACTAAAGCCATGGGGTACGCCATTGATCTGGTAGGTCTCTGACACTGCTTCCGTTGGAAGCTTTGATGGCTCCTTCTGCTGCATAGCTCCTCCTTTACCCTTGTTAACATTTGGTTTAACATCGTCTTTAACAGCTTGTTGAGAATTGTTCTGCTTTTCCTGCACAAATCAGGATACAGAAGTAAATAAAAGCCGCAGTCATCTTCAAGAAATGTAGGATTGTGCACTGAGAAAGATCGAGTACATCAGTTGAAAGTGGGTTACTGAAATTGTTTGGTTCTTGTAGAACTTTACGGACTCGTCTTTGCTTTCTTGCTGTCGCAGACTCATGCACTTTACCTCCTGTCTTTTTCCTGAGATAACGGAGATCCACCTTAGTTGCAGAAATTGGAATTCAAGTGCTCGGTTTTATTGGAAGGCATAACCAGACCAACTACAGTATCTAGTTTAAGAGCTGGCCTCAGTTACTCAAACTTGGACGTAATTAATGGTTCAATGGGCAGCATAACCGTAACAGCTAATGATTATGAAAACAGAATGATGATGTTTTCTTTGTGTAAGGCTTTTTTTTTTTTACTCCAATGGCTCTTTTTCACCGTCGGGCTCTGATATTGAGTGTTAACAACGTGGTTTTGGTGGAAGCAGGAAGTGGTTTTGGTGACTTTTAACATGAAACCAAATACACTCAAAGCTAAATAGAGCCCTGACAATGATGCAACATATAAGTTTCATTCCATTATCACAACAAACGAGAACAAATGCATGGAAAGACGCAAAACAGGGGAGAAGACAAGTAGAAAAATAGTCATGTCCATGACAAATTCTGAAAAGACGAGACCATTTACCTGCGAACCTCTTCCCGATTTTTAGCATCCATTTCTTTGTTGGGTGGATATTTTGGCAGGCTTGAGGGATCACAAGCAAGCGGCTTGGTGTTGAAATACTGTTAATCGGTATGACGTGGGACATAGAATCAGAAATTTAGCTTAATTATATGCATTTGATCAAAATCAAGCAAAATCACAATAAAATAGCATTATCAAAATAAAAATTTCAATCAATGCTAATGGAGCAACAAGTTTAAGAAGTTATCATCTGAAAACCAACATATTCCAGACTCCGGTATCAAAATAAGAAATCAGGAGGTAAGAAGATGCATCTCCAAAATAAAGATTATTCTGAGTGGAGGAATATCCAATATAGATATTAAAATTTGGCAGGATCTACCTCAGACATCAGAGCAGAAGAAGCAGTCCCACGCTCATGGGGATCAATGGATAGTAGAGTCTTCATTAGGGCTAGAGCAGTTTCTGGGATATCTTGAAACCTCTCCGAAAAAGAGTTTTCGTAAGCAATCTGAGGTTTAAACATTGTTGCGTGAGGAAGCTTGCACTTTTTCCAGAATTCATCAGGTGGTGAACCGCAAAGCTTAAAAACTTTATGCAATTGTTCAACCTGTAGGTTCAAGACGAACATCACATTTAACTGTTTTCAAATTTAAATTTTAGATTTAATCTAATATATTCACTGACATGAGTTGATCCTGTTTTGTAAGGTTTAAGAAGTGTTTTTCCACTCAAAATAATGAAGCAATCTCAGGCTAAGTACAGGAGTTCATTCACTCTTTCTATTTACTTTGTTTTGTTTAGTTATCAGCGAAGTGCTTCGGAAGCTTCTGACAATTATGAAGACAGACAGAGTTTGAACAAAATTTTGTTTGAACAACAACGTGAAATTTTATTTATAAGGATTACCTCAGTTCTCCCCTTGAGGATAGGTTTTCCCAGAAAAAGTTCCCCAAATACACAACCCACACTCCATAGATCCACTGATAATCCATAGTTGGTTGATCCCATCAAGAGTTCAGGAGGACGATACCATAGAGTCACTACGCGACTGGTCAAAGGATGCTTGTTACCTGAGCTAATTGTATTTGCCAATCCAAAATCGCCAATCTTGAGTATACCATCATTATTTACTAATATATTGGATACTTTAATGTCTCGATGGATGATACCACGTAGATGACAGTGCTCAACTCCACTCAGTAGTTGTCTCATGTAACATTTCACCTGTTGTACGAAATTAAGAAAAAATGCAAATTATAACCAATAAGAGACCTTACCCCAGATATTTCACAAGAATAATAATGATAAATCAAGGAAACGAGTGTAAGGAGGATTTTCGCTTTCTGCATATTCAGATACGAAGGCGCTAATTGTAAGTTTGGGTCGGACCTAGTAATCAGACTAGTTCATTTCCAGACACAAAAATTAAGATGGCAGAGAAACACATTCAGATCTATCAAAGGACAAGAGGATGCATAATGTTTCATTCCATGAAGCCACAAGCTTATCAAGAATGAGATGCTGACAAACCTGTGAATCCTTGAACGTTATGTCAGGACATGATACTAGTCCCGCAAGATCATGCTCCATATATTCAAACACAAGGTATAAACTACTTGATAGTCGGGATGTAATTACACCCTCCAGTTTCATAATGTTTGGATGGTCAAGCCTGCGAAGAATTGTAATTTCTCTCGACATGAACCTCACGCTGTCAGGCTGAAAATTGTCAAACCGAACCTTCTTCAGGGCAAACATCCTCCCAGTTTCAACTTCACGTGCTCGGAACACACTGCTATATGTACCTTGTCCAATCTATAGATAAAAACATATTGAAAAGAATGATCAGAAAATGAAATCCGGGGACTAGATTATGACAATACGGCCCAGCAACGATAATAATCGCAAACAAAAAAAAAAGATATTTCCTAGGGTGAGAATTTGAAGACACCACGCTTAGCTTGCTCAAACCAATTTCCTTGCAAGCATGTTACAATTTCATAGGCTGTTAACGACAAATTGTCCTAGTAACAGTGCTGCGTGCCATGCTTAGATGAGATCTCAAACTCGAACTTGGCAAAAAATATTCTTTCGGATCCAGACTGACAATTCTTTAATATTCTAAAATAACTTCATATGATGTTAGTTTAGTTTGAAAATACACCAATGCAATCCTTATTATAATCTTATCACAGTTGTACTGCCTTTGCCAAGCAATACAATTCTAAGCTTTATTACCTTGTCTATAGCCATTTCCCAATAATCCTTAAGCAATACCATTTTATTGCATGGACTCAACATCACTTTGTCATAGTAGCTAAGCAAGTATTCTTTCATTACTGCAGAGTTTACAAGAAACAAATTTTTAAGGAGCTATGGAAGTTGTAGGTGAATTAACTAATCTTGATTTCACTCCACTTGTATGATGATCCTACTTCGTCTTGCCTTAATTAGTAACCCCATACCTAAACCTAGTTTAGCATAAAAGTTGACAAAAACATGAATCACAGTGGAAGTGCGACATGCATAGTGATTAGGATGCCCCATTTCCTTAATACGCACTATTTTTTCAAAGCGTGTGCCGCTGCCATTGTACCTAACCAACAGAATGCCTAGCAAGGCTACATTCAGCATTAGGATGGCCTTCTTCAACTTTAAAACAATTATCGTCGTCGTCGTCTTTTTTGTTGTTGTTGTTATTGTAAATTACTGGAACCTTTCCATTTATTGAGGAAAAACTGAATATTCAAAAGACAAAAGTGAATTAAAGTCAGTCCTGTAATAACAAAGACGAGTATGAGCTTTCCTGCCTTCTCTAATTTTTCAAAAGAATCTGCTCTGAGGGGCACCCATCCATGAATAGCTTCGCCCGCAGCAGCTGTGAGCCAAGGGGGCCATCCAGCCGCATTCAGCTCCGCTTCCACCAACCGATGTGAAAGCCCCATCTTGAAACTGAAATTCCCGCTTCCTTTGGAGCTATCCTTCCCGGACTTCTTCCCATCTCGATTGCAATCCTCCGATTTTTGATCCCCTTTACCGGCAGAAGCCAAGGTCC
Source organism: Neltuma alba (assembly GCF_004799145.2). NCBI lineage: Eukaryota > Viridiplantae > Streptophyta > Magnoliopsida > Fabales > Fabaceae > Neltuma > Neltuma alba. The sequence goes on along the minus strand of NW_021637635.1, from coordinate 19,754 downwards.
CCGATCGGGATTTGGACGGAGGTTCCACAATAGCGGACCCATTGTTGGTACGCACCTTCGAGCGCAAGGGTGAATCTCCGGCAACCAAATTTTTGGAGTTAATGCAACCCATTTACCTCCAAATCCCGCCAGAATCGACCAAGACTCAATAAACGCGATCGATCAATTCAATTCGGGATATGGAAGAAGGTAGGGGCATCGGCCCTACATGAGTTCAAATGTGGTTGCATCACCTCCGAAAATGGTCGTCATTGAGAATGAGATGAACCCAGAAACGGGTACATTGGGAATCCCCCCTTCCCCCAACCCTTTCTGTCTCGTCTTCGATCCTTTTCTGTCCCAATTAGGCTTGCGAGGTCTGCGGGGGATGGACGATATTCGATTTCAGGGAGTTGGTGGTGTCCGAAAGCAGAGGAAGAGAAATTCGCGGGTCCGAATTGCTTCATAATTTTGGGGTTTCTTGGAATTTTGAAAGAAAGGAGAAGAAAAGGTGTAATGTAACCGTTTGGAGGCTCTGTGATCGTTTTCCGTTAGTTGAATAGAGACATCGATTAACAGGGGCAAGTACCATGGTGGTCGTGGGGGGATGCCATTGCCAGCCATCTTCTTGGTGGCGCGCCACTCTCCGTCCTATTCAGCGGGAAACATTAGAATTGAATTGCGACAGACACTGTTTAGTTTTGAACTTTTTGATTATCACCAGTGTCGCGTATCAACATTTATCACTGTTCAGCATGGATGTAATTAATATAAATAATTTTTTTTGGATATATTTTCTTTTTCCCCCTAGAAGTGGGATTTTTTTTTACTTTATCTGTGCAGAAAAAAAAAATTAGACACTATTTGTAGTTGATCAATGTTTTATTGATATAATTTTAATAAAAAAATATGTTCGGCATAAAATTATATTCCATCGTTGTTGTCTAATTGAATTTTTAGTCTATTTTTATTGGAAGAGGGGCACATAATTTCTCTTATATGCAAGAGAAAGGGTTAATATAATTTTTAGCCCCTTAAGTTTGTTTTCATTTTGGTTATGGTCCCTCAAATTTCAAATTATAGGTTTTGGTCTCTCTAGAGACAAAATGGTCAAGTTTTTATTGGATTACAAGTACTAATATTTTAAATAAAAAGAAACTTGGAGACCAAAATCTATGATTTAAAATTTGAGAAACCAAGACCAAAGTGAGGATAAATTTGAAGAACCAAAGTTTGTACCAACCCCAAAAAAAACTAAACTTACACAAAAAGAATACTCCTCTGATCTTTAATATAAGACCATTTTAACTAATTTGATTAGATTAAGGAAGTTAGGTAAGTTAATTATAAAAAAAGTGATACATTTTTCCTAAAACACCGTAATCATCTTTTTTAATACCCCCTCTCCTTCTTCTATTTGATTATGGTTGAGGAAATATCTATAGGGGTAATTTAGAGAAAATTGATAAATATGAGAAATAAATCTTATAGTTAGGACCACAACCAACTCAAAAATTAGTTTCTATATTAAGGAGTGGAGGACTAACAACAACAAGGGTGATATGATGGATTCTACCATTGAAAATCTCAAACATGGTCTTTAGGGTCTGTTTGGTTTGAGGGGAGGGAGGGGTAAGGGAGGGGAGGGGAGGGAGGGGTAAGGGAGGGGAGGGAGGTTTCATCCTTACCTTGTTTGGTTTGATTAAAAAGGAAGGGAGGGAAGGATATTTAATGATCCCTTGTTTGGTTCAAGAAGGGGAGGGGAGGGATAGTAATAATCAATTTACCATTTTACCCTTACATATTAGTTTATGTTTTTTATTGATATATTATATAAATTAATTTACATCTTAATTTAAATCATATAATTTAATAAAAATTCAGTCTTATCATATTAATATGTGTATTAAAAAATTGGTACAGTAATTTTTTATTCTAATTAATATAATAATATTTTAAAATAATCAAATTAACAAATTTTATATGCTCTAAGAAAAATGAAATTTTATTCTCTTTAGGCTATCTTTTTTTCCAGCTTTAAAATATATTTAATAAATAATATATTTATAAAAAAAATTAATTTTATAATATTATAATTTTTTATTTAAACAATTTTTTATAATATATTTTTAATTATAATAATGTATATATTTCTTATTTTTTACTTAGGATAATATATTTTTTATTTGAAATAAATATTATAATAATATATTTTATGGGTAGAAGTGGAATATTAAAAAAACTATGAGAGCATAATGGTCCAAAAATTTAACTCCCCTTCAAAAACCCCCAATTTGAAGGGGAGCCAAAATGGGGAGGGGAGAGGAGGGGAGGAGAGGGGACATTTTAGCTCCTCTCCCCTCCAAAATTTTTAACCAAATGAGGGGAGGGGCTCATTTGCCCTCCCCTCCCCTCCCTCCAACCAAACACACCCTAACACGAAAGAGAAATCACTCACGAAAAACAAGGCTGAGATGAGATGAGATGAGATGTCTAAATCACGAGATTTATCCCATACCTAAAATTGAGTTCTCAGCTTGCATTGAAAAACGATGATACGCAACACTACGTATGTGTCCAAGAAATAGCTATAAGAACCAAATTTAGCTCCTTTGCTAATGAAATTGAACTATACATCATAGAAATATAAAAATCAACTGTTCAAATATTTGCAAGCATATGGATAATTCATTACAATGAACTACCAAGTACGAGGATATAAATAAAATACATACATTGAAGAACAGCACCCTCTGAAAAGCAAGTTGCAAGAGGTTTGAAAGCTTACAAGGTAACAATAAGCCAAAGAATTCTGTGAACTTTCCATGTGAATCCAGCTTTCCAATTTTTCTTTGTGCTCAACTTTCAAGGAGAATTAGACAGTACCAGGAACAGCCACAAAGTCTATAATTACGGGGAGACAATAGATAAGTAATCTTCATACATGTGATTGTGAACATGGTATACAGAAAGTGTTACATACAGAGAACCTAAGTGAGTTAACCAGAAAGTTGCACAACTGATCTTTGACACCAGACTATACTATGATTTGCTCCTCTTTCAAGCGTAATGCGACTGGTCTTTGGTCATTATTTCCAAAATCCATATCTTTAAGCAGAGGATGCTTCTCAGGCACCACTCTCTGTGGTTTGACGAGCACTGAATTGCTATTAGCTGTGTTGTGGCTGCTGGTTTTAGCAGCAGGAACATCATGGTTATGTTTTCCCTCATAGGTAGTTATGACAGCTTTGGGGTCTGTTGAAGCCCTCTCAACATGCTTACGCACATTGCATCCTGCACTGGTGCATTTGTAATAACTCCTGTTCATAGAATTTATGCAGCATAAACAACATAATTAGATTTACCCCAAAAAAATTTGAAAAAAAAAAAAAGATTGTCTCGTATGAAACAGAGAAAAAAGAATGTAAATTATTCGGATAAGGCCACTCAAGTGCTCTCCTTACAGGGTTATTAAACTCATTATCAGAAAGTGGCAAAAGGAATCCCAAAATTAATAAACGGGACTTTTAAGCGGATTAAGGGCAACATATATGCAGAGAAGCCAAAAGCATGAAGAATGGACTTGCAACAAAAAATGTCAAGAAGGTGAATGACTTTAGCCCAGTAACTCTTAAAAACTATGTAGTTGATTAGGGGGTAGCGAATTAAAAATTTCATGAAAGATGATAACCTTAAGGATTCAATCACTTCATTACGATATATAATTCCGAATGCCCTATTTACTCTTTTTTACGATTCTTTACCCCCCTTCGTTCACATTGGGAAGGTTTGAACTCAAGTTACTACCAACACCTCACCCTATCATCCCAGCTAATCTAACCCCAAGTGGCTACATATTTACTCTTCTTTATCAGCCAAAACCTAAGCTTCCACTTCAAATGTACAAAGACAATCAAGATTTAAGACTAAATTAACAAGAAAAACTTCCCGGGCAAGGAAGCTGTATGTCAGGATTGGTGTCATTAAGAATCGGAAAAGAATTCCAATCAAGCACTTCTGCTTCTGTCCCTGAGCTTAAGCTAATTAAGACCAGAAAATCAATGAAGGAATAATATTGTATACCAAATATCTAAATTTCCCGGTTCTAGTTTATGATGTTGTAATTGAATCATTTTCAAAAATGCATGTTGGCTGCAAGAGAGTTTCATAGATGTTGCAATTTGTAACATGAAAGCCGGTGCCAGAGGTCATATTGCTACTTAACATAGACAGACTGAGTTCTGTATCAGAAAACAAACCCAAAACTTATTGTACCTCAATAATGCTGATTCACCTTATCCAAAAACAGTTCATTTTTATGTCACTTAACCATTCTGTAATGTTTCTGAAGTTGACCTTATTAGAAGATACTGTAATGAACAAAAGGTTCCCGTCTTTTTTCCCCCACTTATGAACAAGGTTCCTGTATGTTTTATTAACTTTAGAGGCTACACTTAGAGAACATGAAATCACTCCTCCCTTAGTATGATTTCAACATTGTAACTCGGTAGAATCATTTCTTTCTTTATTTAATTGTAACTCGTTAGAATCATTTCTTTCTTTATTTATTGAGAAGATAGGAATCAACAGGTCAAGTGACCACCTTGGATAGGGATTTCCCTTTACTACTTTTTGCCCGTACTTGCGCCACCTGTAGCCATCATCCAGAAGATCAACTTCACTTCTTGTTTGCACAATGATTTTGGGCTCTGTGACAGTCTTGTGAGACATAGGTGCTTCAGAAGCCCCAAGATCAGTGTTTCTGCAAAATTCAGTTTATATTATGAATTGGCAAAATGGTTGGCAAAAAAAAAAAAAAAGCAAAATGTGTATCTACATGATATAGGATTAAAAACGTGAAACTTGCCTTTTCTTGGGATTTGGCTCACTGACATCCCCCTCCTCTTCCCTTAAATCAGGATCACCCCCTTCCTCACTCTCACTTGATCCAGTTAACTGCCTGTGAGCACCTTGATTGGATGAGGGATCACTTTCTGGCACTGAATGATCAGGCATGCTTTCACCAAGCTTGTTTAAATTTCCCGCCCAACCTTGTGTAGTCGAGTCAGACTGAACTTGAACACTTGTATTTCCATTTAAATCAGAATTATCTTTGACACGCTTGTTTGGCTGAGGCAGTTCATGATTATGCTGACCTTTATAGATAATTTCAGTTATGTGACCATCAGGGGCACGCTCAACCTTTTTTTTTACTGGGCAATTCAGATGCGTACACTTGTAGTAGCTCCGTGGGTACTCACTTCCTTTGACCTGCTTCTGCCCATACTTACGCCAATTGTAGCCATCATCTGCAGGTTTATCAATGGCTAAGGAAGGAAGTTGAAATTTCTTATCAGTGTGAGAAACATCTGAAGTCTCCATTTGAGCACTTCTAGAATCTGATGCAGATGGTGCCACTTGCTGGTCTGAAGCTTCACTTGGAACAAAAGATGGCTGCTGTGCCAATGGTTCACCAGGAGCTGTTACAGCAGATTGTTGATGATCACCTTGCATGTGCATATGAGATTGCACCAGGGCAGCTTGAGCTTGAACTTGTGCCAAAGCCTGCTGATGGGATATCCCAAAGGGGCTCTGTAAATGAAGAGACAATAAGACACTCATGAAAATATATCCTTTGTCCTTAGGCCAAAATATGTATATGTGTATGCAAATACCACTGCCCACAAGAAAATACCACATGGATGTGCAACAAAGGGGGAAATGCCCAGTGGCATCACAAACAGACACGACGTCTTATTCATTATCCTGCACATTCACCTATTGTCAATCTACGCAGGACAAACATCTCTTCCATGGAAGGTAATGCCTTATAAGAGCAACTTTGCGACCCAACTATGTTTCACCCAGAAAATAACTCCAAAAAAAAAATCGCAGGAGGAAGACAGATCTGAACTAGCATGTTTGCTTATAAAATTCAACATGATAAATGAGAAGTAGATATAGTTCAAAGATAAGCAATTCCCTTTATTGACCCACGAATCCTTAAATTTTTACATTTTCTTGTCGTTTTCAAGCAACGTAGATGTTAACAGACAAATTGCTATCATGAACTTTTCGTCTTCAAATATTTGTTGCGAAAGTAAGCATTCGTTAAACTAGCCAGGGAACTAATCACCTCTATCACTTTCTTCAGTTTTACAGCATGTGATTCAACATATAGAACTACAAAACGAGGAAAATTGTAGACTTTTTTTCAGTTTTCAATCAGTGTCAAAACTCAAAGTTACAATTCCTTCGTCACCAGAAGCTAGAATAAGCACAAGGAAAATAAAAATAAAAATAAAATATTTATTTTTTTTGAAGAAAAACAAAATTACAATCCCCTTAATAGGATTAAAGGTTTCTCTAATCAGTTTCTCTTTTACTCTGGAATCTAGATCACATAGTTATTGCGCCATACTATGTCATAAAAGAACTTTATGAATTCAGTGAAACTACTTGGAACAATTAAATAAGATTCCAGAAGATCACTGCTCGACTGTAAATACCATGCTGTTAACTAAAAATGAATATGCTATAGAATAGAACCCCACTTTCAGACTAATAACAATAATATCAAAGAATCCCAGAGCAAACAAACTGCAGTTCGCAATTGCCAAAACTCATCAAATTTCAATTGTCCAAAAACAAATATATTATCCGTCCAATCATGAGCAGCAATGAAAAATCATTTGAACCAGTAACTCAGTTGGCATAGGATGATGCATTTTTTGAGACAAATAGATATCAGGTGCGTCAAAACTAATCAAATTTTAATTTTAAAAAGGAAAAAGAAAAAGAAACGACCATATTTCCAAGCATAAGCATCAATGAACAACCATTTAATTAAAGCAGCAATACAATAGGCGTAGATTGATGCAGGTTTTCTTTTATATATATAGAAATGAGCTGCCAAGTTCATAAACAGAATCCCATAAATGTTAACCCGAAATTCAAGGGAAAAGAAGCTCGACTACAAAAAGTCAACCCATTCAATTACCTGCGGCGAAAAGAAGCCCGGTGAATTGAGCAGTCCGGAAGGGCTTAACCCAGGTGGAACGGTAAACATTGGTGAACGAGCAATAACCAGATTCATGGGTCTACTCTGCTTGAAAGCCGAATTCTTCTGGGCCCCATCCTCAGCAGTAGCTTCTTTGAAGGAATTGTCGGTTGAATTTTCCGGAAAGAAGCTAGGCCTCGCACCTAGAGCAAGCGGAGAAGCCATAGCTCCGGCAAGCAACTGAGAAAACGACCGACAGTCAGAGTCGGGGTAATTATCGGAGAAGAAGCTGGATACGAGGGTCATCGGGCCGGGGCTCGCGCCTGGCCCACCGGAAAAGAAGACCTCCATGGAAGGCCGAGGTGGGAGAGTGATCGTTGGGCGTGGCGGTGGCGCCGTGGCTGATCCGCCGTTCTTCGCGGCCATTGGTTGATAACGACCGTCGTCAGATTTCCGTACTTGGCAGCTAGAAGTGGTGGCGTTGTGGCGCTTTCTTCTTCGTTAATCGCGCAATTGATGGTTTCGTGCAGTCTTGAAACTCAGTGTAAGAAAGTCCACGGAGCAGAAACTGCAATGATTTCTTTCCTCCTCCAATTCTTTGCTGTTCCATTATTGTATGATTATTTCTTTATTATTACTACTATTTAAGATAAAGGCAACTTGCTTGTCTCCCGCCTATTCACCCCCATTTCCCCCGTTTTAGCTTCATTTATTATTTATTTCCTAACATTAATATGTTTTTGTGCATAAAAACTAGTACCAGTGCTCGTTATGTTGATAATATTTTTATGAAATACTATTAAATTTAAACCATTTTTCCAGCAATTAAATTTAAACCATTTAAAGCGATACAAATCCCACCTAACAAACCGAAATAGAGGATTAGAGACATTAAAAAAAAGCATCATTTATGGCCAACATGGCTGATTCTTCTATTTTATTAGTGAAATAAATTTTCATTACAGCAAATTGTAGTATTAATAATAATTTGAATTAACATACGATCTTGTGTCTTCATATGGGTATTATTTATTGGACAAAACTAATTAAAGTTATATATTGAATATACTGTTTCAAAATTAAACCATAACAAGTTCATTGCCAATTCAATAAAATAATAAGAATAGTACTATAATATGTAAATTATAAAACATCAATACACGATTTGTAAATTATAAATACAGTCACTGATTTCTGAAATCCTATAGTATGCGATGAAATGTGTTTAATTATTATACGCATGGAAGAGTAAAAATAAAAACTAAATGACAACATATAAAATAAAAAATATTTATTTAAATTGACATCACTGGGACGCGAGAGACCATAGGCACATTATCGCCCTGAGCGGACCGGCGATGCGGACGTCCAATGAAACTGACCACCCACTCGCGCCGTCTTCTTCCTCCCTTTTAAACTGCCTTTCTTGCTGTTTCTGGCTGCGTTCTCTCACCGGTTTTTTTTTTCTTTTTATTTATGAAATTATTTTTGGAGAATAAAGTCTAAAAGATCAACACTTAACCGAATTAACAGAGAGTATTAATAACTTTTATTGGAACGCATTTTAATGTTTTCATATGATTTTTTTTTTTTTTTTGCCTTTTGAAATGGCAGGATGCTACCAACCAGACTTCGAGAGATTCATTTTAGCGTGTTAGTTCGGAGCAAGTGGGAAAAGCAGCGCACGGATGCGCCTATGATAACCATAAATATGGGGAAGGCCAGAATTAAAGAAAAAGGCCCCTCCAGCGGGTCAAGTGGGCAACAAGTTGAAAAGAGAAAACCCCAACCAAAAAAAAAAAATTAAATTTTAAATTTTTAAATTAATATTAGTCATTATACTTGTAAAGAAAATAATTATACTTAAAAAAATAAACGGCAACATATTTTTATAATAATTCTTGATTTAAAATTTTATAATTATTTTTTTGGGATTTTTTTAAGTTAAAATGTGGGTGCATATTTTTATTCATAATTAATATACCACCTCAGCTAGCCGCGCTGAATTCAGGGGAAGAAGTTTATGCTCAAAGTTCTATTAGAAAAAACGCCCATACTTGATATCCAGTAATATATCCAATATTTTTCTGATGAGAGGATATCGTGCTTGATAAAAATAAATAAAATAACATACAACTCATTGTTCATCATTTATCATTACCATATTTGTTTTATATTTTAAAAATATTATTTCTAAGTCTTGGATACAGGAAGTTTCACACCCAGCTAGCTATTCACCTTTCTATTTATCCTATCAATTCTCATCATGCTCTTAACTCTTGTCATTTTATTTGTAAAACATATAAAAGATTTTTTTTCTTACTTATAAATCACGTTATTAAATTTTTAATATAAATATAGTACTCTATCTTTTATTTATTATTGCGGATATTGTTATTTTATGAAAAATTGTACTATACTTCCTCTTGTCGTATTTATAAGCTTTAAATTCGAAAATGGGTGTAGTCCAACTTATAAGCTTTGATTTGGTGTTTGTCTTAAAATGTAATGTATTTTTTAATTTTATCTTTAATTATTTATTTTCTCGTATTGCCATAATCTCTTGTCACGTTTTCTCACGCATTATCTTTTGTCTTTTTCTCATTTATTATAAAAACACATCTAAAAACAAAATTATATCTCTGATTTATTTATTATATTTAACTAATTTAAACTAATTATTCGTTATCCTCAAACTAGTTATCTGAAGTTTATAATAAGGACCGGAACGAATATATTGAATAGGGATCAAATCTAAAAGTTATCCAATTTTAAGACCAGAAAAGCAATATACTTCTTGAGTTCTCATCACCGTATTACTGGAATGAATGAGAAATAATTAAGAAGATGTAGTTAAGAAGAACATAGAATGTAATAATATTTAATATTCGTATTTTACCTAAGAAATATAATACTCCTACCATTCAAATTCTCATCTGTTAGATAATTAACCCCGCTATATATTTGTCATAACAGGATGCTTTCCGTTTCACCTTAAAGGCGACGAATAAAAAGCGTGTTTCATGGACCCATCAGCAATAAATACTTGAATAGAAAGAGAAGCAGGGAACACAGAGTTGTTATGGAGTCTTCAATACGGCAACAAGTGGCTCAACTAAAGACCAAAGCCAATGTATATATATAGCGGTTGTTACTCATAAAAATAGATTTTTTTTTGCTATAACTTGTAACAATTTTGTATGAGCTTATATTCACGAATACTCTCATGGATGATATAAATTGAAATTAATAAAAAAAAAGGCGCATTATTCATTAGCAATAACTAGTGAATTTGATTTTAAATTGGATTTTAAAAAAAATGTGCTCACTCTCATAAAAATCAATGAAGTGGGAAGTAAGGTGTTGGGGTTGGGAAATCTGACTTTAAGTCAACCGTAAAAGTAGATGTATATACGCATTATTAGACATGACTTCGACCAACAAGCAAGTTGCCACTTGATTGTCTCAGGAAAAATACAAAATTTAGCTGCTTTAATAAGTGATCCGTGATCCTGCTATTTGTTGCTCCTCAATATTAAACAGTCTTGTTTGAACTAATGAAATACTAAAAGATTGTTTAGACTATCTATTTTCAAATTAGAAGTTAAACGTAAATTGTCTAGATTTGTTCTGAACATAACTTGTCAACAACATTATGTGGTCTTCGACTTCTGCCATAAAATTCATTTCCGGGTATAAATTGGTATGAAAATCACCAAACAAACAAATTAAAAAAAATGATGCTCTTCCGATTCTTAATATAGGATCTATTTAACTAACTTGATTAGATTAAAAAATTTAGTTAAGTTAGTTAATTATAAAAAAATGTGACACGTTTTTCTCAAAACACCATAATCATATTTCTTAATACTCTTTCATCCTTTTTTACTTAATTATGGTTGAGGGAGTATCAACAGGGTAATTTAGAAAAAATTGATAAATATAAGAAATAGATCTTATATTTAAGACTAAAATTATCTCAATAATTAAGTCCTGTATTAAGAATTAGAGGAGTGTAACATTAAAGTTAAGATAAGAATCTCGATCGAATGACCATATGGTGTAATTAGTGATGCCATCATAATATGTCTACGAAGGGACTCAATTGCACATATAACTTAATTGAATAAAATAATAGGAATAAGAACCTCTGTCATTTTATGAATGTTAATTAGCTTTTCGTTTGTGAGCTAAGTAATTTTTTCCTTGAAAGAATTAAAATTAATTAAGTAGTAACGCGATGAAATTAATCAATTGGCACACGTTGGTGAAAGAAATGAGCCGGCATTGACAGGTGATGAACACACGCGCAAAATATCCCGAGCATAGTCTTCAGCAAAATATCTAGAAGAACCCGAGAGAATATAGTAATTATTTTTAATTTTTAATCATATATTCGCAATAAATGTGTGGTCATATCGCCATAGGGAGTAGGGAGTAGGCACTGTATGGAAACCTCAAAGTCTTAGAACCTATTCACGATATCTTATTGGGGTGGGGGGTGGCACACAACCTACTCATTATAATATAATTACGAAAATCTTAAATTTTATTAACCTTATTTTGAAATTTAAGACTTTGGGTCCGTTTGGATCAGCGATTGGAAAAGCAGCTTATAGAAAAAGTAACTTATGGAAAAGTGAAGTTGGTAAAAGTTAAATTGGATAAGCTGAATTGTGTTTGGATTGGAGTTCAGACAAGCTAGTTTACAAAAATGAGATTGGAAAAAGCTTGTTTGGATTATAGTTGAGTAAAAGTAATTTTGGCTGAAAAATTGCCAAAATGGGCATGAGTTTTAATAAATAATAAAACATGATTAAAAAAATAATTTCACATAATACAATGAAATTAAAATAATTTAATATGAAGAAGTCATAAAAAATATTTTAAATATAAAGTGAAACATAAAAAAATAAAAGTATATTTTTAGGAGCATATTTAAAAATAAAAATATATTTCTAACTTATTCATTACTTTCAACTAATTTTAATTGATTTTTTATTATCTACAAATTAGTTATTTGAGGCTTATAATAAGAATCAAAAGAAGTAATAAATTTCTTAACTTTTTCTCTCTTCATATTTCAAAAGCCATAAGCTATAAGCCATAAGCTGTTAATTTTAGCTTATAGCTTATTGTAGCTTTTCAGACATAAGCCCGATTGCAAATAAGTGTTGCCAAACAGACCCTACTTTTTTCAATTGAGCTTATAGAGCTTATAGAGCTTATAAGCTACTTATAAGCTCTAAAAAAGTGTTTCCAAACAGGCACTTTGTCAGCAACATTCTCTAAGGCATGGCTGGTCTCATGTATAGTTAACATTTTGTGTTTGTCTAAAAATTTGATACACTTTTTTTTATAATTAATTACATAACATATATCTTTATATATTTATTGTTTTTAACTAATATTTTAACATACCTGATTTTTAGTTAATAGTAGTTGCTAACATATAAGGTGTATATTTTTTCAGGTAAAAAAAAAGAATAGTTTTAAATTTCCTCTCATTTTTTTTGAATATATATCAAAGAATCTATCGTCGGTAGTAGTTATTAATCGCCCCACCGCGAAGCCTTCACTTAAAGATGAACAGTTAGCCACAAGATACTTCTCATGGCTACGGATTCAAACCCCCCTTGCTACTTTGGTTAAAAGACAAGTGAGGCAATTCCCCACCGCCACTTGGTTAAAGGACCAAGTGAAATCAGTATATGTCACATTCGCTGGGTATTTTTCTCTCATATTACCTCCGATCTTTAATATAAAATCTCATTTGACTTTTATATTAGTCTTAAATATAAGACTCCAATTCGTTTTGTCTCTCATATTTGCTCAATTTTTTCCAAGATAGTTCTTCTAATAATTATAGTTTTAACCAACATACTTGATTAGTAAGGATATTTTAGAAAAGACAGCACCTATTCATTACAAATAACTAACGTAACTTGTTTTCTTAATTTCCTTAAATTAATCAGTTGGCTCTTATAATTAGGACCGGAGGTAATATTTGTTATGAACAGGATAAGGATAGTGGGTGCAAGTGGCAAGTGTCCATGAGTCGAAATCCAAGTCCAGTGATGCGTCTTAATTTTCCTGAGAAAATGACGAGCATGAAGAAGAAGAAAAAAACTAAATGCGGAGGAGAGGGGAGACAGACATCACATTCACCGGCTTACCAATTTTCTTGTCCAAAATATCTGTCCTGGTTCCAACTGTCCATCTGGCCTGGCCTCCATAACCCCATTGGCTAACCCCGCATTTGCATACTCCACGCATTATTTTTTTGGTGATGCAAGTTTTAGACGAGCTCGTTCGCAAGCTAAGGAGAGAAAATTTAACTCATAATTTTTTACAGGAACTAGCTCAAATAGAGAGGCGTATGCACCCCGCATTTGCATACGTGGGTACATTACTTTCTAGCGGTGTATTTAATTTGGAGGCAAGAGAAGCATTTGTGAAAAATATCTTCGACCAAATTTTTCTCATAAAATTACTTTTAAAAAGCTAATTCAAGCACTCTATAACTTTTCTATTCAGCTTTAAATATACTAAAATCTCTTTACTTGATTTAATAAAAATTAAAAAAAAAAGATTATTATATGAAATTATTAATATATATATAACTTATATATTTTCTTACAAATTAATCCTAACATTTGATAATGATTAGAATTTAAGGCGCATACGTAAAAATGTTCTAATAAATATGAATATTAAGGAAAAAAAATAGTTGGTGTAAAATACAGGAGAGAATTAAATGAACTCTATACTCACGACCGGCCAGTAGTGTCGAAATCTTTTTATCTTATGCTAAATAATATATAATGCTTCCATTAAAATGTATAGATCATATTCAATGAGACAGCTAGACGGGAAGCGTTTAAACCAATGGTTTATTACGAATATTATATGTTTTGATAAATAAAAAAATAGAAATGTCAGATGCTCATTCATGAATACTTCAGGCCAAAAATATGTTTCACCCAAACATTTTGATATTTGCTCTGATTTTAGGAGACTCAATTACTCAGTGTTCCTCGCGAAACAGTTTGGCAGCAAAAATGTTGTTTAATAATCTAATTAAAAAAAAATCTTCGACCACGATGAAAAATAACGAAATTAACCCCAAAAAGTTATCATAAAAATGTGCGAAACATGAAAAAGTCATACAAAAGAAGTCGTGCTTTTGTCACCAAACTAGCAGGGAGTGACCGGTGACGTGTCCAATAACTCTCATTCACCTCATGAAGACATAAAATAAGGTGAGGGGCCGGGCATATCTCAACGGTCTACGTTTAAATTTATTGTTTCCACGACTTATGCAAGTATTCAATGAATGTATTTGCAACATGCCAAATCCAAACACCCAAATAAATAGTAAACAAATGGACAACCTACTGCATGGTTTCGCCAGCAGTACGCAACCTAATTATTACTAGTAACACGCTTGTTTTAAAGCCTGGAAATTCTGGAAACATGGAATTTTCCTTAACAACTAGCAGTAAGTGTTTGAATCCAGCGTCTCTTTTCAGCTACCCGACTCAACATGTTTAATCATTCGATCACTGGTTAAAAAGAGTTTTGTCATGCTTCGTGTTTTACCACATTATATACGTGCCTTTCCAACAATAGCAGCCTTCTTACGGATGCAGATCCTTCCAGAGAGAAGTTAGTTAATTTGAAGGAAAAATGCAAAGAAGTGAGCCTTGCTTAATGCTGCATTCCGTCCTCGATATAAAAGCTAGATAACTAATTTAGAGATATTAAAAAAATTGATATCATTAGTTAAGTTATTTATTATTTGTCTGATCTTCCTTATGCTCTTCAATCATGAGTGTTGGATGATTGAAATTATCCCTTGATATGAACCATTTACTGTCAATATGATATTTTGACAAAAATAAAGAATAACAGGAATTAAGATTTATATTTACGATCAAATTTAATTTCAAATTAACTATTATATTAAAGTAATTAACTCAATAAGAGAAATAGCGTTTTAAGACAGTTTTCAATTGTGAGGAATGCCCTATTTTCTTCTGCTTCTCTTGCCATTACAGAAGGACAAACATCACAACATCAATAAGGATGGATACCTAATAGAAAAGTAGGCTCTTGGCCCCAAAAAAAAAAAAAAAAGGCAAGGAGGCTCCCATCTTGTCCTTATCATGGCATAGGAATGTCGTATCCATTTTCTTGTACTAGATAAAACTACCTGTATATTAGTTGCAGACGCTGTCATTACAAGGGCTGAACCTATGACCCTGTCGTTCTTGCTAATGTCTCTGGAGACATTATATTTATAGCATTCAGGCCACTCATAGAAGTGTCATATCTAATCAGTTCAAGCCTTTTTCTTTTATTTTTCTTTTTCGCAACAAGAATAAATAAAAAGTAACTCTCGAAAACAACTCACGCGATCAATCAATTAACACAACGAATAAAAATATAAAATGTAAAATTTGTAGCAAGATAGCAATGCATCGCACATGAGATCTGCCAAGTTAATTAGTTCATTGTCGTCCCACTCTTTGAATGATTGAGTTTCAGGAAAATAAAAAATAGATATTTGGTGATGTTGACTGTTGAGGTTGTATCAGCGTGGGTTCAGTCAGGTTATGGGCGTGTTTCCCGCCGAGAAAAATATTTCTTCTGCTTAAATTAAAAGTGATTTAAAATTGAAGTCGAAAAAATATGCGTTGTGCGGGAAAATCAGAGTCAACAATTTTGGGCCGAAGTGAAGGTTCATCTAGATGATCTTTTGCCGTCGTGGGCTTGTGCTGTGAAAGTCGGCGCATATACTTTAATTGCACCTCCCGGGCGCCAACCTCTAAACAAAGAGAATGTCAGGGCCCTTGGGTCACGAACTGATACCAACTCCTCTTTCCTGTTGGATTCATTATCCTGAATAAATGGACAGTAACCCATCTGAAACGAAGCATTAAAAATACTCCTTCAATTCTAAATATAAAATCCTTATGCTAATGTATAAAGGTTTTATATTTAGTACCAAAAGAGTATAAAATAAGTTATAAGAATTAAGATTAGGGTTGGGATTGAAAAAATTATTAAAAAGTGTTCAATATGAATAATTTCTTGTTATATGAAATTAGACGATCTCATGTAAGTAGAATTGAAAAATGTTATATTCTACCATGATATTCTCCCATCCCACATATATAAATTTGTCAAATTTCAAGTAACAAGCAATCTTTCATATTAAAAAATTTTTTAACATATTTTTTTAATCTTAATTCTTATCTTTTATTTTTAATGGCTCAAGGAAAGTAAATTCCATGTTAACAAGAATTTATGGGGGTTAAACTCGCAATCTTCTACGGACAAAAAGTACTTCATAGCGTTACGCTATGTTGTCAGGTGATTGACATGAAGGCTTGTCCTTTGATCTTTCGTGAAATCACTTTCTTAAGACGTCAATTATGAATGCAACTTAGTTAGAAGACGACATCTCGGGAAAATTGTTACGGTCGCATATCACCTTCGTAGACCCTGTCGCAGAAATCGATAGTTGAAACAGAAATGTCAAACTGAACACACACAAAGGTCTCAATCAACCAGTTAAGGTAGTAACTTGTTATCACCCTTGTCTCTGTCTTTGAAATACAACTTTAGACTTCAAATACTAATAATTCCCGAGAACACCATGAAAGGCGCCAGGCAATGCAGCGCATTGAATACGGAGAAAGCAGAAGACGCAGAAGAGTGAGAGGGAGACGGCGCAGGAGCTGCTTCGCGGTGGCCGTGTTGGACGGTGACGGCGACTTTCATACCCTGAAAGCAATAGCCTCCGCTAGAGAGGTAGTAGTGTGTCCTTGCCTCTGTCAACTGCACCACATCTCTCCCACCACGCGTCAAGTTTTTCACGAACCCTTCGTCTCTGCAATTCTCGTAGCTCGTCTCGTTCACCTCCAGAACGTTGAAGTATCGTTTGTCAAAGTTGAATACTGCATATACATATATCCATCTTTCTCATTTCAGCTCATGAGTTACTCATCATTAACACTAACACTACACATAATCCAAGTAGAAAATAGTAAAAACAGACCAACAGTACTTTTTCTCTTTGGGATTCTTTTAGTCTAAGAAGTTTTCACCTTTTCCTTTATCTTTTCCTGTCGTTATACATCCTCCGTCTAAACATGTATAGCCAGCGTGTTTTTGGTTATTTTTAGGTATGTATAGCTAGAATAGGAAACTGAAGAGTTCCTGGCCAAGAGGGGGGGGGGAAGGGAAGAAAGAAAGAAAGAGAACAAATGGAACTAGAGAATGATGAAATATCTAGGGGCGAATGGTATAGTGATTTTCTGGGTTTCAAATTGGAGAGGACCGGTCCAAATGTAATTCGCGAGGCCTTGGAGTTGGAACTGGGAAGCATTTTCTCGCCATTTTAAAGTCAGATTCTCTTTCTTTTTGTTCTGCTGGAAGCCAGAATTGTTCTTTTAACTTTTGCTTTTCCCTCCTTCTCGCGTCCTTTTAGTTGATAATCACTCAACACTCAACATATGTTATGAAACTGAATTTTACTAGGTGACTATTATATAAACTTAATGTATTTCATGTGCATGAAGCAAATCTTAATATCAAACTTAAATGACGTTGATATCTTTTATGCATGCCAGTTAAAACTTGAAACAGATCAATTCCAGGCATGCTCTACACAGGAGATGGATTAACTATATTATTTCATATGGTCTCAGTAATATTTCTAAATTTAGCAAAAAGGAGAAGGGAATATACTATTTTTTATTTTGGTGCTGTTATTAATGTGTTGATGATATATGCTAGATATTTTGGGCTATGGGAATGGGAATACATTGAGATCTAATGCCATTAAGTACATTGAGAAAGAAGATGCCTAACACCATCATAAACTTCTCTTCAACAAGTAAACTGAAAAACAGACATAGCATGCAGTAGTTACAGCGATCCCCTTGATCCCATTGATCCAAAGTATAGAGATCCAAAATGGTACACTTATTTCATTTGCACTTAGAATTAAAGAATCTAGATCATTTAAGTTATGAGATAAAAATGTCCATCATCAAGGAAAAAATTAATATACTGATATAAAAAAGGTGAGACGCTCAAGCTTCTGAGTTTTTGGATGGCCACCAGGCCAGTACAAGAAGCTCGAAGCGCACATTTGAGTGCCTTTCATAAAACATTTGTGTATACAGTTTAAAGGATTGAAACCATATTCCAATCTAAGACTGTTCGTACAGTGCGGGATCAATGAATTGAATGAAAGAAGGGAGTATCTATATAATAATTGGGGAATGGCGACAGAGAAATTCACATTCAGGATTAATTACTGTGAAATCCATATCGTCAAATAAAGAAAAAAAGAGAAATCGAAAAGGAAGGAAGTTGAACGAGAGCGAGTACTTACGGAGCCAATCGCCAAGAAAGAATTGCTCATGAGCAGACCATTCGTATAGTTAACGTCGTGATTGATCCAGCCTTTGGATCCACCCACCTTGTGCAGCATCGGATCTCCCATCGCAGCCATTATCGGCACCACCACCACCACCATGCTTATCAGTATCACTCTTAATCCCCAGTAGTTTCCCATCTCACTTTTTTCTCTCTTGCCAAACACACGCCCAAGAGAAAATGAGCCAAACTTACACCTCGAGAACCACGTTCTCCAATCTGGAACTGTGAGGCTGTGCTTAGCAGGGAACGGAAAAGTAACGGCTCACTCAATTTAAGAACAACTCCGCACCCGCCACCATGCAACAAGCGTGTAGGAGCTGGCACCATATACATTACTCTGCTGCTAATAAGGGCCCCACTTGATACCCTCTAAGCGATCTGTCACCGTACACGTGTACTTGAACTACCCAATCCCCTCTCATAATTACTCTTCTGCTATTCCTCCCTTGCTTTTTGATCAGCAACTTCAATTTCAGTAACACACCGCGCTTCACATATTACTAAAATTACTTTGGATATTAATTCTCAGTGTTTCATAATAAACCTTTATCGTTTTTTTATATATTTATCTCTCTCTTTTGGCCAGCTAATTTAGTGCTGTGAGCCTGTTGGCTATTTTATATTTGATATATGAATTAAGTTAGTTTCAAGTAAAATCAAGCCTCAAATGAAAGCTGTTCTAACATGTCTTTTATCCTCATCATCATTCATGAAGCTTCAACTTAAAACTTCGAAGGTACAACTCCCTTGTCGTCACTTATCAGTATTAACCGTTATTAATATTTTAGGATTAAGGTGTAAATTTGGGCGGAAAATTTTCTCTCAGAAATGCTAAGCATCTGAATAAGTTAAGGATGGTGTTGTCACTAAAACAATTTGTTGTTAACAAATATATACCCTAATGTTCAAGTATATGTGAGAGAAGCCACTGAATATAAATTTTTAGTTCGCATGCAACTCACCTTTGAAAGATTTTCTTTATTTATTTGGACCTCACCGGCCCTTAAAAGATTAGACGGATATATGTAGGAATATAATAGTAGCATAATAATACGTATAATGAGGTGGAAGGTGCGTGTACAAACAAAACTTGATAGAAGAAAAGCAGAAAAACAGAAAAAGGCGAGAAACTCTTACAAAAAAAAAAAAAAAGCAGTATGCAGCTGCAAAAGATAAATGAATGGGGGCCATGACCATGGGGGAGGGCTAGACAAATAAATTTTTTGGTTAACGAAAATTCTAAACATGTAGTTTTATTAAATTAAACCTTCTTAAATAGGGAGCACTGTTATCTAACTAAGTGGAATTCATTGAATAC